>NW_004567127.1:23854326-23916459 GCF_000260355.1 Condylura cristata | reverse complement strand
ATGCATAAATAATCTTAAATATATATATATATATATATATATATATATATATATATATCTTCACTACGGAGTGTAGATTCTTAGGAAATAGTATTCCAGTATGTCCATGTTGAATATCAAAATAGCCATGGCCTCATAGAGTCTGTGTTTCAATTTGACTCTTATAAAGCAGCATGGTGTACCTAATATTTTATCCACGAGAAAGGAAAACACATGTGAATAAAACCTTGTCCAAGGATGTTTGTAGCAGCATCACTCATAAAAGATACAACTCGGAAAAGGTCAACTATCTGTTGTCTAACAAGAAAAGAATAACTAAGCTACCACATTTCTATACAATGGAATGCTACTTTAGAATTTATTTTTTTTGAAGGTGCAAACTAAATGAATTACTCTCAGAGACAGCGTATGAAAAAACCCAGATTCAAAAGGCTCTATACTTTCTGTTTATATTTCTATAAAACAACTCTATGGTGATAAGCAAAAGTGTGGTTGATTTTTTTGACATTACTTGGTTTCTGACAGTGTTGCAGGAGTCCCTCATACATTGTGGAGTTTGGCCCCTTATATATTTGTGGTTTGTAAACATTTTCTCCTTTCAACCTATGAATTGCCTTTTATTATTTTGGTTGCTGCCTCCATTGTGCAAAAGTCTTTTAGTTTGATGGAGTCCTGTATGTCTCTGTTTGCTTTCATTGCCTATGTTTTTGCCCTATATTTAAGAAATCATTGCAAAAACTGATGCCTTGAAGTTTGTTTGTTTGTTTCTTTAAGAGTTATTTATTTATGCTTACAGAACTGGGGTACAGACCAGAGGTGTGGCTGGTGAGAGGATTCACCAGGGACAGAGTGGGGAACAGAACACGCAGATCTACTGAAATAAACAGTGGGCGGGTCAGGAGAGGTCTGCCAGCCATGCCTGTCAGTTCCCTGGCTGGGAATCAAACTCATGCTGCAGAGGCTTCTGAGAACTTCAAGTTGTGCGTTAACTTGTTGTGCCACCAGGGAGGGCCTGATGCCTGGAGTTTTACACCTAAAATTTCCTCTAGGCATTTACAATGTTAGCTCATATATTAAAGTATTTAATTCATTTTGTGTCAGTTTTTGGGGTCTGGTATAAAGGCATGGATTCAAGTTTATTTTATGTATTTTTTTTTTTTTTTAACTAGTGTCTATCCAGTTGTAGTGAAGTCATTTGTTCTGGAGATTACCTTTTCATCCACCATGGGTTTGTTGGCACTCTATCCCAAGATCAATTGACTGATATATAGTATAGGATTGCTTCAGTGCTCTCTTTTCTACTCCAATGGCCTATATGACCTTTTAAATGCCAATACCATAATGTTTTAAGTAATGTACCATTAAAATCAGGAAGTGTGATGTTGACAACTTTCTCTCATTTTAATACCACTTTAGCTGTTTTGGTATTTCTTGGTTCCACATCAATTTTAGGATTTCTTTTTTCTATTTCTCTAAAGCAACACCATTAGGGCTTTTATGGAGATAGCATTGAATCTGTTGATAATTATGGGTAGGATGGATAATTTTGCAATATTAATTCTTCCAATTCATTACCATAGACATTTTTTTGCATTTATTTGTATCTTCTTTTTTCACTGTGTAGTTTTCATTCCCTTGATTAAGTAGTATTTTATTCATTTGATATTATTATAAATGAGGTTTTATCATTTACAGATAGTCCTTTATTACTATGTAGAAACAAAATTGGATTTGTATATTGATTTTGTATCTTGAGACTTTAATGAATTAGTTTTTAGTCCTAGTAGTGTTTGTGTGGGGTCTCTAAATTTTTCATCAGATTGTCATCTGAAACAGAAAAAAATTTACTTCTTCCTTCCTGATTTGAATTTCAGCTGTTTCTTTTTCTTTACTGATTGCTCTAGCAAATTTGATTCAATTAATGGAATGGTTAGACAAAAGATTGAAGAGAAAAAATTAAGTGAGCACAAGTCAATTTTGGGGGTGATGGATTGTCTACTACTTGTATTGAGATGATGGTATCATAATTGTTAACAGTCTCAGTTTTACCAGTCTCAGTTATTTGTATGTCAGTTATACCACAATAAACTTGTTTAAAAAGAGTAGTGATTGCTTTAGTAACTAGGGGGTATTGGCTGAGTAAGGGCATATGGAATCTTAATGGGATGGTGAGAACACTGCATATTGCAATTGGCATTTGTTATTGAGTGTATGTATTTATTAAAAACTGAGTGAGTTGAATGTGTTTGCTCTTTGTGACTTATATCTCAATCAATAATAACTATTTTCTTTGTACAAAATAGTTACTTATTGACAATTACTATTTTATTCATAGTAATTTGCCTTTTCTCTAATTATCTTAATTTTTCAAAATGGAGCTTCATCTATTATATCCTTTTACCCTTGTGGTTAAAGAGACATGGTTGATAATCGCATTTTTTTTTCTGCTAAAAAAAAAAGTCTTTTAGGATGTCTGTTAAACTGCTTATTGTTTGCAGTTCTATAAAATCTAGAGATCAAATTGTAGTTTCTCTGACTCTCACTTTAAAATAGACTGAATATGCTGAAATGAAGATACCTGAGCTACAAACAAATGGTGGGGATATACAGTAATGCTCCTTCTACCTGACTTCATTCTTCTTAGCTAAAACCTTGAGAACTGGCCTTCCCTGGTGATGCAGATGGTTAGGGCTCAGTACTGTAAGCTGGCTGCAGCCACTTTAGTGCGAGTTCAATCCGGCCAGGAGGTGATCCACATGGAACAGCAGATCACTCCTGTCTTGCCTGTGGCTCCCCTCTGTAATGTACTTCATAGACCTATCTGTTCTGCTCCCCACTGTCTATGGTGAATCCTCTCACCATCCCTACACCTCTGGCCTGCAACCCAGTTCTATATGCATAAATAAATAAAGCTTTAAAAAAAGCTTGAGAACTTATGCAGCAGTGTCAAAGACGTTAACGTAATTTATATTCTACTCAAGGTATGGACATTAATTTAATGACTGAAGAGTTTTTGTTGAATAAAAGTATGCAAAAATCCCTGAGCTAAGCTTCTGAATGATTCTAGCATCAAATTTGAGTGGATTAGTGGTGACTAACAATTTATTTCCTACCTTTTGGGCAGAGTGTCTTTTCATTAATTATTTGAGTCAAAATCCTATATATATTTATGAAATTTTATGTGCTTCTTATTTTGTTTAACATTTCATATTATAAAACTAAATTAAGTTTCTCTGAGTTGAAAATGCAACTCCTTGGGAAATGCAGTATTTACAGGAACTGTCCAAAGTATCAATTCTCAAATAACATTTTTGATGATCTATTCTGATGAATAACAAAGGAAGCCAGTACAGGGTTGTTCTTACAACATAAAGATAATATATAATATCCTTTACATATCGTTTAAGATTTTTTTTTAAGATTTATTTATTTATGTATACAGAACTGGGGTACAGGTCAGAGGTACAGGGGCAGGGAGAGGATTCACTAGAGACAGAGTGGGGATCAGAACAGGCCAACTGATGAAGTGCAATGCTGAGGGGAGCAGAAGGTAGGTCAGGAAAGGTCTGCCATGTCATGTGGATCACCACTGGGCCAGGGATTGATCTCATGCTGAAGTGGCTTTAGCATCTAGTGCTATGCTTTAACCTGCTGCACCACCAGGGAGGGCCCTATTTAGTATATTTTAAAGAAATAATTTTTTCATGTGAAACATAACTTTAACAATATTGATCAAAAATGTTTAAAAAATTAAGAACAGACATACACTTCATTATTTACTCTATATATCACAATTTAAACTGAATCCTACACAGTGCTATTTTACATATATCTTGAATCTAAATAATTTAAATGAGTATATTGTTTCTATACCATTTTGTTTATTTTTACAACTTACATTTTGAGTACCCTGTGTGAACTAGGAAGTCTTCTAAGTTCTTTGCATTTAGTATCTCATTTTCTTCTTACAACTTACACCAATAAGTGTAATGTAGTTACCATTCCAGTATTTCAGATAAGAATATTAAGGCTTTGAATGTTGTCACTTACTGAGTTAAACAGATGGTAAGCTGAAGGACCAGGATTTACACCTAAGCAGTTTGATCTCAGAGCCTTCACCGTGAAGTACCATTTTATTCTGTCCCCTGGGCAGAAACCTTATCCATAAATAGAAAAAAATAGTAGACATTTCCTGTGAGAGCCTACTTCAGTCACTCCTTTATTTCAGATGAAGGGGAAGTCACCAGTTCCCATATTTCACTCGGACTCCTAAAACAACACAAACACGGATATTTGCTTGGTCAGGATTTGTTTCAGTTCATCTGTAGAATAAAAGACAAACTCAAATGTAAGCAGGGACTGACAGGTACTGATTGGAGTAAAATAGGCCAGGTATGAAGAAATGTTGTCTTGGAGCTGTGGAGATGTGCAGGTGTGACACATTCATGTCTTCACTTGTGTTCATTCAAAGACGAGTAAAAACTACATGGTGCAAAATTGGTGAAGAGAGCAAACTACTGACTTACATATATTATGTTCAGATGTCATGTGGGACTTGAAATGACTTATTTTAATGACTGTCTTTCTCTGAAATTCCACCAACATTGCCCTTCTTTGTATAGATATTTATCTTTAGGATGATAGCTATATAGCCACAGCAGTTCCAAGCCTCATAATCATGATTACTATTTCAAGAAGAAAGAAGTGGGATGTTTTGTGATATTTCTTAGATTTCAGTTGAGGAGCATGTCCAGAAACCTGTCCCTATCCCCCCAATTTTTCCTCACATCTCATTAGCCCTAATTTGGTCAGCTATCCTTGAAGAAACACATTTCTGGAAAAAAAGGATAACTCAGAAAAGGCAGTCATTTTTGCTGGAGTCCCTTATGCATAGCTGCATATCTGAACTGACATAGTTCCATTAGGTAGAAAAGAAGGGAACAGATGCCCATAAACGGTGTCTGCTATGTTCCTCTTAGTGCCAGTCAATTGTTCTTTGGGACTCACAGGTCATATCTTTTGGTTTTCTTTTCAAAGAAAACCTGGGCATTGAATATTTGTAAGAATGACTGATGTTTAAAAGCACTGCACTGTTGAAGAAACTGCATCATCAGCATAAGGACAACCTAAAGAGCACAAGCAATATCTGCTGTATGTTGCAATTTAAGTTGACATGGAAATTTAGTGTGATGAGAATCCAAAGATGTAAGTGTCATGGAGTTCCAGATTTGAGCTGGTTGCCAGGGGAGGAATCAAGGCCAAAAATGGAACTAAAGTCAATAAACTAGTAGGAATGATGTCACATAGGGGCAAATAGGCCATATCAACACTGAAGAGTTTCCATAGACTCCTTCTAGCAGGCCCACTTTTTCCCCATGCAAAGCATCACTCTGAACTTACATACGACCTCTCAAAAGCTCCACAGCTTTTTTTCAATTATTATACTCATAGTCTAACAATACACTATTCCAATTGTCCATGTGATGGCTACGATTCTTGATCCCTCCATTTATTTATTGATCCCTACTCTCTTCCAGACACTGCCCTACGTTTAACACATATCAACTCATACATCTTCTAAGATAATTATGTTTCTCATTTTACAGAAGATAATGCATAAATTCAGAAATCAAAATAACAGGTCAGAAGCCTTGGAAGAAATTGGTCTGGATTTAGTTCCAAATCTGCTGGACTTAAAAACATGGATATTTTATTACAAAGCTGTTTTGCCTTTACTGCTTATCCCCACAATCACCACCATCAGGAAATGAATGTGAACCTTCCATACTACCAAGATGAATTAATGTTATTGGCACAACCGAGAAGTCTACTTTCTTAGAGAAGGGGTGAGATATAGAAGGGGAGAAATGTAGCTATAAACAAAATCACAACGAGACAGTCCCTGCTGCCTTATTTAAACTTAGACCATCTACTGGGCATGTACAAATTCTTTGTGCCTTATCATTTTTCTCCATACTTGTCTATCATTGCATTGATTTGTACTTCCAATTTGCACAGTAACAAAGTAGTTGAACAGTCAATAGAGCCATTTTTATGGCTCAGTTATGGTTTTCCAGTCCTCATTTATAGATATTGCTGGTATCCCTGCTTCTGATGTCAAGAAACCTTGGACATCCTCCTACCTATGTTTTTCTCAACTTCAAATTAAGATATAAGTGGTATACCAATGAAGACATAAGAATCATGAGTTTAGAACATTTTCTTAGTTCAGGATACATAATCCTAATGGTGAATTATAGATCAGATGCCTTGACTGGATTTGTTGGATTTTGTTTGTTTGTTTTTGTGGTAACTCTACTTTTGAGTTTCTCTGATATTTTGGTTATCGGGAATAGAAACAGTCTGCCTATTCTTGTATGTCCTGTATATCAGGTGTATATGTGAGGAAGGACCCCATTCTGAGGGGTCCTCCTTGAAATTGGTATGTATCTCCCATCTCTACACCTTTCTGCCACACTCAACAGTGTCTTGTCTTTTGTAGATTCTGAACATACATCTGTGGAATGGTTGTACTGTTGTATCTAAAATTATTTGTTTGATGATTAAACATAAAAAAAATCTCAATTATGTAATATCCCTAGCCATGCAGTCATTTGAAATCTTATCCAAGGTTGTACAAATTCTTGATTTCCTTCCATGCATTTTTGGGGTGAAAAAGTACAGTGGGAGCTATGAATCATTTTTGATGTGGAAAAGAAAGCCTCACCCTGCTAGGAAGCCATCGAAAGAATCTGTAATGAGAACAAAATAAACCACCTCATCCTGGGCTCACAGCACCATGGCTTGTGATGACTTAGGATTCCTTCACTATCAAGTACAAATGAGACTGTGTCTTTAAAAAATAAAGCTCATCTTTTAGAGGAGACAGTTTATAGTTTATCAAAAAGCTGCATTAAGGTGTTTAATAAATCATGCTGCATATAACCCAGGGACAAGAGAGTACACCGTCTAAGATAAAATACATTAGGAATACAAGGAAAGCATAGATTCTTAATATGATACTTAAAGTCCTTATGAATTAATCAGAAAATATTTATTAATTGCCTTAGCAAGTTTAAGGTAGTGAAGGAATAAGAAGAAAAACAGACTTGATAAATTTTCAGGACCTGGCTATTAGGAATTTAAGTACAGCTCTTAGTATTTGGCCATTTTTTCACTATGATTTAGTAGGAAATGAATCAACACTCACAACTGCAAAAGCATATTTATCTGTCTTAAGGCAGAGGAAATTCCTTGTAAGAGAAAAAATATAAAATCAGTGGAGATGAAGCCCAGCGTATCTTTGCTTCCATAGATCAATGTCCAAGACTTACACTATTCTGGTTGTGCCACTTCCTATACCATCTAGATTAAACTCCCAGGGGCATATATAAAGCGTCTTTCAGAGACTGGAACTGTGATATTGAGGTGGCAAGGGGATTCATACTTCTGACTCCTAATCGATCTAGTTGATTCATTGGTCAGGTCAGACATAGAGTTTCTATAAAACTGGAAAGCTGTCACTCAAATGATTCCTTGACCCCTTAGTTGGTCCAGGTGAATGCATGAATGTTGCAATTGTTTGTTCAACTGCAAGCTAGGGGGAGATGAAGACAGAAGCAGTTAAGTGGACTGTCAGCAGCAAAAGAAAAATCTGGTTGTGGTTGTTTCAAAAGAGGGCATGGGGGCAAGGACTTAATATTACCAGGAAATGGGAGGAGGAGGACTCAGCAGAGCAGTGCATTCCTGTTCTTGTCTTTTGCAGAGAGAACATCTATGCAATTTATCTTCAGAATGAGAAACAGAGGCAATTCTTCTATTTAAAAGGTATCTAGTATATCATTTGCCGGGCACCTGTGGCATGTGTGTGCTGGGCATGTGAGGTGGGTTTTTGCAGGGTACTCCAGGGAACAGGCATGAGATAGAAGAATTAGATTTGGCCTTAGAGTTAAGAAGAAAAGACCCATATGTTGTCTGTCTACCTGTTCCTTGATTTGAGACAAGTTATTTGTAGGGATATTGTCTTTAGCTTGTAAAATGGGAATGATGGCACCTCCCTATTATTATCTAGTTCCACAAATCCTGACAGAGAGATAGAAATTCCGTGAGTTTTGATTGCCTTTACACCTTTAAAAATACTTCTAATTATATTCATGGCAGTCTGCTTAAATAACTGAAATATGGAAACATTCTACTTTCCCACCAATGGGTGAGCAGATAAACACTATGTGGCTTATACACATAATGGAAAACCAGTGCTACAGAAACATGAAATCTTAGTATCTATGGCAACCTTTTTGTGGGTTCAGTCTGAAGGGATTATGGTAAATGAAATAAATTAGTTTGAGAAAGTCAAATACCATATGATTTCAGTTGCATGCCATAGATAAAGAAAACAAAAGTATAAACAAAACAAACAAAGACACTCTTAGATTATGACAACAGAATGGTAGTTACCAGAGAGGGGGAAGAAGGGAAAGGGAAACTGGATAAAGGCGGTTCATTGCATAGTGATGGATGGAAAATAGTCTTTTGGAGGTAATTACAGTGTTGTGCATACATATATTGAAATGTAAGACAGCATATATGAAAGTTATGCAATATTATAAGCACATCTTACCTCAGTTAAAAAAATAAGTAAAATTTTAAATAAATTCTAATTATGCACTATCCTGTTTATAGTTCTGCATCCCACTGGCCCTATAGCAGTATGAGTTATATCTGTAGGGTTAGATCTCTTCAACTCCAGGACTGGTCCATTCCTAGACAGATATAAACATTTATAGACAATGTATTAACTCACAATCAAATGAACAATGCTTCTGATGCTTCTCTGGCTTTCTAGCAAGTTGTTTTTCTTTGACTGCTTTCCAGTGCAAACACTGCCTTATGCCTTACATATACAATTTTGTTTTCCATTCTTATCTTTGCCTTGTTTCTCTTCTCCAGAGCTAATGATTTCAGTAAGGAGTTGAACAGTATCTATGAGAGTTCCATATTCTCTAAGGCTGAAATATGATACCCTAGTCCTCATTTATGTATTCCCCATGTCCCAATATTTCTTGTTGCCCAAGAAGTCTTGGCCACCTTTGTGACTGCTTCATGCTCTTACAAAATGTTGCAGTGTTCTCTTGTCACCTCTCTTTGTCAGCTATCTCTAGGTAATGTCCATCTCTAATGTGATTCACTTTTTATATATGTGCATGCTACTTGAGAGACTGGTCATCTATAGACTACCAACATGTTAATACAAAACATTCCTTAACAAGAACACAGATTCAAACCTCAGCATAGTATTTAACTCTGCCCTATATCTCACCATGCACATCCTTCCCTTACTAAGTCATGCTGTGTCTACATAGAATTCTTTTAAATTCACTGTCCTCTTTCCATTCTATTTTCTACTTCATTTCTGGCTCTTTTTCCCTCACACCTGGACTATCACAAAACCTGCTCTCTGGGCTGTCTGCAGACAATCACTCCTCTTGTGATAGCCACTAAATTTATATTTCTGAATTTTAGATATGATCATATTACCTCCTGGCCAACTCTTATATACAAAAGAGTACCTAAGCTTAGAATTGAAGATTCTTTAAAATCAGTGTTCATCAGTCCTTTGGGTTTCTATCCCTACCTCTCCCATTTTGCATAACTTGTTTTTCCTTAAACACACCATATGGTGCCATTCAGTTGTGCCTTCTCCCTGTGCTAGTACTTAGAAAAATCTTACTCATTTTCTGTACTGCTGCCCTATTTTTAAAATCACACATCTGGTAACTCTCCTGGATTAATTTCTCAGTAGCTCCACATAGCTTATAGAATAAAGTTTTATAATCTATAGTAGCTAGAACTGCACGGTTAACATACTGTAGTCTTACTTAAAGACTGTGTTGATCTTTCCCCAATCTATCTAGACCCAAGAGACTCTTCCCACTTCCACTGAAGCACCAGCTTCAACACACCCATGTATGTATGCAATGATATTTCAAGCCTCCATTCCTTTCTGCATGCTGAGCCACAAATGAACTTCACTCTGGCCATCTGGCAATTCCATCTTATTCTTCAGGTCTCAGTAAGACTTGTCTTTTCCTTGTGAAACCATTCTTCACCCATCCAAGCAGGTGCCTGACCCTTGTTGCCCCCATTCCATATGTCTGTTGCTGCCCTTCTCTCCCAGGGAATCACTTTTTTGAGCTGCTCTTTCCTACTAAACTATGAACTTATTAAGGAGAGACAGAATGCTATTTGAATTTGTATTTCTAAAATTTAGCATATTACTTAGTTTATATTTAGTATCTAATAAATATTACAGACTAAATGTAAAAATAATTTCTACAAAGTAATTCTCATTAATTCATTAATTCTATAGCATTCAGGTATCAAAAATTTAAGTGCCAGATTTCTGGGTTCAAAATAACTGATCGTTCAGTTATTAATAAGGAATTTTCTAAATTGTTAATTTTCAGTCTTCTCATCTCTAAATATATATGTATGTATATATAAAATATATATGTATATAACTTTAGATATAGATGATTTAGGTTTTTGAACAGTATAATTGCACTTAGGAATCAGTTGGCAAGTCATAGATGTTGTAAATATTGCTACTGGTAATGATGATGGTGGTTAGTGTTAACTTATAGTCAGTTCCATGTGCATTGTTCTGCAGGTCATGAATACTCGAGGCCTGCTGTTTATTTTCAGAGAAGCTACGATTTATTTTCATATCTAGTATCACAAAATCTGGAACATTGCCATTATTGGGCTATTACTCTATCTGTAGAGATGTATGTTTATATTAATGTGTATATGGGATGTACAAGAAAATAATATAAATATGAAATAAATGAAGATGTTTAAATAAAATGTAAAAATAAAATAATAAATTCTAAGTGTATTTAAGACACAAAGAATGCTAGTCACATGTTGAAAAACATTCAGGATTTAACCAAATGTAGAAAATGAATAATTTGATTCATGGAAAATTGATATTTTCTGTGAAAATATGTAGGACAGAAGTGAGGTTGACAAGGGGCTAGAGTGGTGTATGAGAAGAACTGAATCTATTTGAAGTTCAGGTACTCAAACCTGCACCAAACAAAGAAAGGATGTCATTTTGTCCAATTATGATCAAGTAGATAGTGATAAAAATATGTCAACTGAGCTTTAGAATTGTGGAAAATAGCACATACTTGAAACTGAATTCTTTGATCAAAATGCAAAATTTATTGGTGTATGGCTTCAAATGTGACAGTGAATCAAAAAGAGTCTGCATATCTCTGCCCTCAGCTCAGAAGCACTCTTGTAAGCCCTTGGGATGAATTTGTACATCTTAGTCTGAAGACCTATATCATCTGCCAAAACAAGATTTCCTAGGTTTACTTCTAAATATAGCTTTAGTTTGGGTAATTTGCTATAATCAATTTTGAAGAACATTTAAACTCAATTTAATGTTTATTTTCTTTGCCAATTCTTGGCGCCTGCATATATGATGACTCTTATTCAAACTAGAAGATTACACACCTATTAAATATGTACATGCAAGTGAAATCACTGTACATCATGTAAGCACAAATTTAACTCTGGAAAATGTATTGCTTTCAATGATGCATTTATTCATTTGCTAAGGGTTTTTTTTTTTAGAGTATGAATGTATTAAATACAACATTTAGAAAGCTTCACTTTGAAAATTCCTTAATTTCCTAACAAAATAGTGCAATTATGAAAATTTCACTAATCTTATATTTACCATTGCTGGTACATTTTATACTCAGCTTGGAGATTTGTGGTAGATTTATGAGGGCCATATTTATTTATGAAATTGTTCATCAGTTGTGTATTTACTGATATCATACAGCAATTATTTTGTTTGCCAAATGCTTTATAGTTAGTAAATTTGACAAAGGTAACTTTCTGCCATAAAAGAGAAATACCAATTATAGAAGACTTCTTTGCTAAACACTTCTTAGCAAAAATTAACCCTTTAGTAGACTCAAGGCTGAGGCTACTAGTTTTGAAATAGGCAAGTATGAGAACTTGCCCTAAGCAAAGACCCAGAGTTTTAGATCAAAGTAAATTTGGAATACACTGGGAATGTTTCAGTCTCCCAAGATCCAGTTAAGGATGGAATGGGTTGATGCTATGTTCACAGGTACTGACTTCAAAGTTGGACATCTAAAACATACAAGAAACAAAGTCCTGCATTTCCGGGGGCCTGAACCTGTGCCCCTGAAACAGAGTGTTTATTCACTATGAGAGTAATCAACATAATAAAAAAAGGGACACCGCCAAAATCATAATCAAACATTAAAATCAATGATAACATTAGTTTCAAAAGAAAACCATTGACCAAAAACACTGATAGAAAGGATAAGGTATAAAGCCATGTAAGAAGGTTGTAAGTTAGAGGATGAGGACAGGATCTGGCTCAAAATGTGGCTGCATAGTAGATTTTAGGGGTTTGTTTGTTTTAAATGATAAAAAAAATTATCAACCAATGCTTAAAAAATAGGAGATGTACCACATAATGCCTGTATCTGGGCTTTTCTTCATGAATCACAGTTCTTAAAGTTTCTGTGTGAGCAGTTGCGAATTGCATTCAGGTAAACCTCTTAGACTGAGCATATATTTAGCGTGTCCCCTTTTATACCTATTAATCTAGCATAATTATTAATAACATTCTTTTTCATTTTCAAAGTGTTCTACCTTGAAAGAAAAATTTATCACTCTACAGGAGTTATACACTGTCTTATGTCCCATAGTTTCTTTTTCTCTGTAGCCTTTACATCCAGCCCACTTGAAATAGTAGCTGGAAATGCCTTGTTTCTGAAAGTGTCAAGCTGTGACTCCTTTTCTTAGTCTACAATTAGAAGTCATAAATTGGAAAGTTATTGAAAGGCACCATTTTCATTACCAAAATAAATGCAGGTCAAGAGGATCACGTTGTGCTTTAGCAGAAGAGTAGTGATAAGACAGCACTTAGTCCACTACCATGTGGTTTCCAAAGGACGGGTGGTAGAGACTGGGAGGCCACAAGCCATACCTGGCTTACACACTGTTGTTATCTGAATCATACAATTTATTTTCTTCTTAATTTATTTAAACGAGGGCATTTCACCAGTAAGAACTGTTGTGTAACTTATCTAGAAAAGCTGTGGTCCCATATTCTCAAAATGACAAGTGAGGATGGGAAATGCATCTTCCCCATTGCCGAAGTGTAAGCAGGATAGTTCACTTACTTAATGTACTTGTATTTGTTCTCTCAGGATAGTCAGATATGAATCCCTCTGTGTCACACTCAAATGGATTGCTTAAAGCCTGATAGAGAGGGAGGAGTGGAGTTGGCAGCAAATAAGGAACTTTTAGCTTGTCCACACTTCCATATTCACCATGGAAAGGATGCTTCCATTGTATAAATGCTTCCAAAGTATAGGCAGCACAGTAACCATCAAGAGGGAGTTCATGGGGATAATATTAGTCTCTAACACTTTTCTACATGTGATCTAATAACATGCTGAAAAATGAATGTTTCCTCATTATTACAACAGTGCTCACTGGTGAATGTTGTTTTCTCATTAGAAAGACAAAAAGTTCAATGTCTGGTGCCAAAGCAAACTCTAGAACCTGTACCATTGACCTACATACTTTTTTTTTAAGGATTTATTTATTTATGCATATAGAACTAGGGTACAGGCCAGAGGTGCAGGGGTGGTGAGAGGATTCACCAGAGACAGAGTGGGGAGCAGAACAGGCCAATTGATGAGGTACATTGCTAAGGGGAGAGTGGGCAAGACAAGAGAGGCCTGCCACGTCACGTGGGTCAACTCCCTGACCAGAAATCGAACTCATGCTGAAGTAGCTTTAGCTTCGTAGTGCTGTGCTTTCACCCACTGTGACACCAGGGAGGACCTTGACTATCATAGTTAAGGAGTTACTACCTATGTAAAATACCAGACTAATACACACGGCTTGGAATTTCTTTCTTAAGAGTTTTCTTTTTGTTAATTTGAACTGGAATCCAGTTTTTTTTCTGCAATCCTGTGAGCTTTTCCACTGTACTGAAGCAGTACGGTGTTGCTGTTAGCCACATGGAAATTAAACCCAACATCTTCACACCTAACACATGGGTGACTTCCCATTGTTTATTCTCTTACAGCAGCTGAAGGCAGTGCAGTGAAATTCAGTGATTGCTCCAGGCACACTGCTCTTAACTTAGTGACTCCACTCGTATAGTTTGTCATCACACCCCTCTAGCTTGGACTTGATCATTATTTCCTTAAAATTAGCATCACATTCTGTGTTACTGTGTGGTCCACAAATAATTTTAGGTGATTTTCCTGCACACTTGTATACAATTAATAAAATTGTTTTCTGTTTTATAGGACAAGTAGACTGTGGTTGTTTGTAAGCCCTGACTGTAACTAATAGTATTCACTCTCTACATGCCTTAACACTTTTTTGGACCCACAGTGATGTTAAGTGGTCCACAGCTTCTAAGAGAAAAAAGAATATAAATACCATATTTGTTCTTCCTAAGTTTATGATATTTTCTTCTTGATTTGTCTAATTTGAATCAGTAGAAATTATACCAGAGTAACGGTAAAAACATCCTGGCAAAATTTAGAATTGATATTACATTGGAGTCTTCAGAAACTCTATTCTACCATTTTTTAGTTTTAAAACATCATTAATTTGGGTGTATACTGGACCCCAGTTCTAGTCCTGGATGGACCTTGGTATTAGTTGATCAATATAGTCCAATCTGTTTTAAACAGACATTGGTTCTATCATGAGCATATTATTTTAGCTTACCTAGTGAAATACAGAAATTTCTACCAATTTAGAGGGTACAGACAAGCAAGTCCTATTATATAAAATATGATTTAAGAACATAACATGTTAAACTAATACAGTTATTACTTACGTAATTAAAAAGTCCTTCTGAATAAAAATTTGATACTGGGGAAAAGACAGAATTAAAAGATAATATAAATCTCAGATTGAACCATAGCTAAAGCCATTATTCCCACCACATTACTTCTGGGGTATATGGGATAATTAGTTCTTTTCTAAAAAAAACTCACTGATACACAATTAGAACCAAGATCATAATCATTAGGGTTAAAATATTGAGTGACACTTAGAGACTATAGTAAGCTCATAATTAAGTAAATTTCCAATGATAGGATTTTAGTCAATTATTTTTTTCTCATCTTTGTTATTCATTAATTTATATATTAAACTTAATGTTTATATAATACATTGTCCTTTATAATATTTCTGAATTAAAAAAAAAGCATAGAAACAAGGCTAAATATCGCATTTTGTTTTCAAAGTTGTTCTCAAAATTTGTTGTAGGTAAGGATCACCTTAAACATAACAAAGTAATAACAGATGCACAGGATTTATCCCCCAATAAAATCATAAACTCTAGAGGTGAAACACTCAGGTTTATTTCTCTCTCAAAGAATACCAAATGATTTGAGATATATACACTTTGAACATATCTGTTCTAACTTTATTCCCTAACATAAGATTTTTATAAAATGTTCTGATTTGTATTTCATTAAAAGTTTGGGACACTAATTGCTGCTTGACATCCATTCCTATAACTTTATGAAGTAGTCATCCAGCTTATCTTCCTCTATAGTATTCATACAGTGATCTAGCCAAGTGAGTGTCAATTAAATTAACATGTCAGGTGAGGATGTTCCAGCTTTCACACAGCTGGAGAAAAAGTGTTCACTAAAACTGTTTTTATAGAATCCAGTTGTCATGGAAGAGTTTGATGACTTCACAATAAATTCATTCCCAGTGATTTTATCAGATTTGAATTAGTCAAAACCCTTTAGCAAGAGAATATCTGAAGAGACTTTAGAGATAAAACTGAAAATGAAGATGCTCAGTATATAACTCTTGTCAAAGTGACTTTTTAATCATTGTTGCATAGTTGACATGATATTTTTGAACAAGTGTATTCTACAGGGAAAAATACAGATAATTTAAGTATCATACAACTGTCATCTACCATCTCATAGATTAACCTCTTAGATGCAACAAAAGAATACAGTTTATTATTTTAGAGTTCTCTCTCTCTTTGTAAATAAGAAAATTTGGATATATTTTTATATTATTGACACATTTTGGATAATTGATAAATTTTAAGGAATGATTACATAGAACCTCTGAATATTTTTTAGTGTATTTGACATAATACAGGTCAAATTATACATATATATGTGTGTGTATAAACAAATAAACACACATATAAACTTTTCTGTGAAATGTTATGCACCTGTTATGGTACCTAGGGAAATGTCTATAATATGATGACAACACTACTGGGACAGACACAACCACCCAGTAAGGGACATTTTTACTTTCTGTTGATATTTTGGCACAGTATCCAGAGGATCTCTTTGTGAAACTTCTCCAAGATCATTAGCAAAACCAGATGAGACTCAAATACCCTTAGCAGCACCACATGAGAGAAGGTGGGACTTTGTCTCCACTTCTTTGTGCTGCAGAGATAAAGAAGAACTTAAACCAACCTATTCAAGTGTATGAAGAGGGACACATTTAGTTTCAAAAGTAAAACAATCCAAGTATTACACTGTGACTTGTACCACTGCACCGCAGAAAACAAATTTGTTTCTGCTTTCAAATAGAAAATATTGCAAAAGCAAAAATCTTCCCCTTGTTGGTCTTCACACATAAACACACACACACACACATACACACATTGTCACACACACACATACACACACACACGGTGATTGTACATGAAAATTTCCTTGCATTCACTGTACAGACAGATTCATTGTCTCCCATAAGTTTGAAATCAAATTTTGACAATTGCCACAAGCGCCAATCTGACTCGTAGCCATGTTTCACATTTAAGGGGTTCCAGACTCCAAGATTCCACCTGGCATTTTTGTAGAGATTAAATACTCACTGAGTTGAAAAAGTATTTTTCTGGGCATCCCATTGTATATACTCTGAGTGGGAAAGATGGAATAGGTCATTATTCAGAACAATTTACTCCAGATGATGGATCAAAGGAATGGCCGCTGAACAATCAGCCATTCTCTGCCAAGATGGACAGCATTTGGAAAATGGGTTGACAAGAAAGTCTGAAATGACATCTGTGCCCTGCCAATGCCTCCATTGTTCTGGGTACTCTTCCCTCCTTTTTGTACAGCAGTCATGGACACTGACTGGGTACAAACAACACATGTACCAAAATTGGGACAGGACACATAATGCAAATATTAATGCATTTCTTATTGTTGGGGGGAAAAGGAAAGGACCAATTCCAAAGATTTGGGATGCCATCATAATATTGGAAGAACAAAGTGAAAATTGCTGAGAAACACACCAGGAAATATAAGGTAATTTTGTAAAAGAAAAGACTTCATGCCAGAAAAACTTCAGCCCCTCTTCCACATGAAAACAACTTTTGGATCAGCAATAAACTAGAATCAAGGGTTCAAATACCAGTTCCTACCAACTTAAATAAACTTAGTGTGGTACAGTATATAGGTCTCTGGGGAAATACCTTAATGCCAGATCTGTTCTATTTACTTTAAAGATCCTGTTGTAGTTTTTAAAAGCGCAGGTATTTTTTCTTGGGCAAATTTGGGGTACCATGTATAGGTTCAAGACTATCACAATAGCCCAGTGACACCCACTTTATAACATTGACATATTATTTCCCATTACCACCATCATCACCACCACTGTTCTTAGCATGCTTCAACATTAAAGGAAAAGATAATCATCAATAGCAAGCAGAGAAGAAAAATAAGGCAATCTGTTCCAGGTGGAGAAGGGGAGGAATTGCAGGAGAACAGAGAACAGGGAGGATAGTGCAGTAGAGGGTGGTGTACACTTTGGTGGTGGAAAAACTGTGGTGACCTCACTTGAGTGCAGAAATCCTATACTGTGAAAAAAAAATAAATAATGATGTTTAAAAAAAATGAAATTGTCTTTAAAAGAACAGAACAAGCTCTCTTAGATGTGACAAAATGTATCCCCAAATACAATCAAATATAAAGCTATTTGTGTTGCTTTTGTGTTTCATTTTATTATCTTTATAAAATTCATCTTGTTCAGCAGGTTGCACTTCAGGGAGGGCAAAAAGAAACTTTAAAAAGAGTCGGTTGCCCACTGTTTGGGTGGCTTTCATAAACTCCTCACTTGCTCTGCAGAGGTATATAGCAATGAATGCATGCTTTAACCCAAACAGTGCTTGGAGGTGCAGCAGCACTTATGGGACACAGCTAATAATGGCTATGGCTTTTCATGACATCTCTTTGGTACGCTTCAGAATGACCTTGTCAAAGTTAAAAGCTCATAAAATTCCTATTTACTTTTTATGGCATTACGATTCTGCATAACAGTGCTTAAAACAAAAACACAGTATAATTATACTGTCAATCAAGCAGCTAAGAAAGTCATTTTCCACCAGCCTCATACCTAGCAAACTGTAAATAATTTATAAAACCAGAAGTCATGACTAAGTGGCAGTGTTCAGGGGCTAGTTAAGCGCTTGTCATAGCATCATGGTTTAAGAGCGCTGGGCACAAAACACAGCTTGTTTACTTTTATCCTGTGAGTGTAAAAAATTGTTGCTTGTGCTTGTCGTCTTTCCAGGAGGGCTCTAATAAAAATATCAAATTTGTCAATAGAAATTTGAACAGGTGTACAGTGAGAGCAATAATGATGTTTTATTCATATGTGTTTCCAGCCCATTTAACTTCATCCAACAAACAACAAAAAATATTTTCTTCATTACCTCCAATTAATGTAAATGTCAAATGTGTTGAATATATTATCACACTGATAATTTGTTGTGTTGATTGATTTGTGGAATGTTTTGGATTAAAGTAACAATTTTTCTTACTTGACTCACAATTGCATGTTGTTATCCATCACCTCTGGATTATGTAAATAACAAATTTGTTTCCATTAGATCTGGTGCTAATTCTGATAAACAAGATTTTCAAAGTGTCAATGATTTCTAAGATTTAGGTTTTTTTTTTTTTTGCTATCTTATTGTTAACTAGAATTTATCAATGCTTAAACCATATTTATCTTTTCATGTTAAAAACCAAATAACACTTTGCAAACCCTTTTTACTTATAAAGATGTAGCTCAATTAAATAGGAGATTCTTCATCCCTTTGTCTTTTGCATTCTTTTTGCAAGCAAGAGTCCAGTATTTTTCTCTGAAAATATATTGCATGATAAGCAATATGTATATTATAAACCACTCCTCTCTATATATATTTTTTTTTTACTTTTTCCACTATTCAATTTTCCTGTTAAGCACAATTAGAAGAAAAATCTTGAGGTCAGTTTTCAAAAGCAAGATTTAGCAACAGATTTTTAAAAATGATAATGATAATGGAGAATTTAAAAAAATCTGGATATAAATATGTTTTATGTTCCTATTTAGGTAAAGTGGGTAATTTTGGCCTTCTTTATGATTCAGGGGGAAAAAATCTATTTTAATATTTACCCATTATCTTATTATTTTAATTAATCTTTGTTAATTGGTAATTAAAAAAAAAGGCTTGAGTGACTCTGAATGTATGTATATAGCACTAATGTCCTCCTTGATAATTTTTAATCTCCCTGAGAAATTATTTAACCTTACTGTGCTTTTGTTGCCAATTCTTTGAAAGGGGGGATAACAGTAGTTATTATGTAGGGTGCATAAAAACATTTGTGAAAATATGTAATAAATATTTGTGAAATACCTATTACATTGTATTACTCATGGCAGACAACCAACAATTTGCTTTTATAGGCCTTTCTTCTCTATTTAATTTTCTTTGGGTAAATATGATCTAAATCTTAAGCAGTGTTTTATACGGAATGGTTTTATAAACTTATCCTTGTATATAGACTGCAGGCTAACTCTTTACATGTATAGTAAGTAGATGTATTTCCTGAGAACTCAGTTTCTAATATGAGCCCTTAAGTAAATTTAAATGCTTTGACTTCTGATTTTCTTTTACCTCCCAATAGACTAAGGATGATCTCCTGGAAGTTTCTGTAGACCTGTCTGTGACAGTGTGAGATTTTAGTACAAAGGTCAAGGACTTCTCACTGCAAAAACTACTATATTCCTGTCCTTCCAATGTCTATATCTGTTGTCTGAGCTGAATCAGATTTAGCTCTTCTTCAATGGGTCTTCTGACTCATATTTTTATAAACACCTCGATGGAGATTTTTTATTCCATTAGTAGAAGGTGAAGCAGTGAGCTTTTTCAGAACTTCTGTATCCCAATACTCTACAATGTCTTACTATTTCCAATGTTTTATCAACTTCCCTGGTGTCATTCTTAGGAAATGAAGCACAGATCCCCTTCTGCCATGGACCCCCCACTTCTGAGGAGTATTCCTCTCACCCCTCCTCAACTTGGGGCATGGTCCGCAGAGGAAGGAACATGGCTCCCTTTCTCAGGGCCTATATGTATTATCTCTTAAAGTCCTATAGTGCTCTCCTTTCCCCCTAATCCTGGGAAATGTAGCTCTGCTTAACATCAGGTAGTGTACTGATGAGTTACATATGTCCAACATTTTAGGCCTAGTTCTTTAAAACTTAAAGGGCATAAATTACATTTAGTGTTCTCCTTCTCCTCTGAAGTAGAGGTGACCTTCCCAAGATTTCTTTGTCACCTGAAACAATGTAAAATACCATACTGGAGCACCAGGATATGATTTGTGACATAAGGAACTAGAGGGAAAACATTGCATGTGAAGCACTGTCTTACTTTTTATAAAGTTGTAAAAATCTTCTATCATTGCAAGAATGAAAAATGGAATAATGACATTTACTTCTTGGGAGTCATTCATTCATGCTCACACCCACTCCTCATCCCACATACCTTGGCCTAAAAAACCACGGGGTAGTAGCCACACTGGTTTCCGAATTGAAGTACAGAAGCAAAGAGAGAACGAATTAAAGACAAGAGGAGTCTTTCAGAGTGAGGAAAGGACACTCAGAGAAAGCAGTTTTTGACTGTTCTGTTTGCTCAGACTGTCTTGACAAGGTGGAATCACATATCACTGTACCTCAGGGACAGAGAGGGCAAGAGTTGCCACTTATTTTCCATAAATACCACAAACTTGAAGAATGGATTCTAAATTGTAAGAAATCAGCTCAGCTCCATTAAATAAAAATAAACATATTTAGAGACAGTTAAGTACCTACTGGCTTTCACATTTCATGTTGACAGGCATATCCCAAGGCAAATCTGTTGCAGTCTCTTTCTTCTAAGATACAAAATGCCCATCAGGCATTAGTGTGAGAGAAGGGTATAAAGATGGCCAAACCCCATGGCTGAGCTGTCAGGAAATTCCAGCATCATTGGGCAGAGTGACTTTCATCTAGGAGCGGCATCAGAATTTCAGTCTAAATGCCTTTTGTCATCAGTATGACTTATAGAAGTTTGGTCACATTTTGTGTGTCACTGACTTAGTCAATCAGGAAAGCATTCTGGACACTTAGAACTCATATGAGCAGCATTCTCAAGGCGATATCCCTCCAATGCACTTTTAAAATAGAGGTCAAAGTCATAACCCCTCCTAAACAGTGTAACACTTAGAAGAGCATTGTCTACTGAGGAGGTTTGCCATTCACCCCTATCCTGCTATGAGGATGAACTAAGAAATTTAATGACAGGTTGAAAAAAAAATGCATACACACACAAAAATAGGTGCAGAGGTACACATATATAAATACATACTCTTCATGAGCAGTTGAGAGTCTAATATCCTGTGTTTTAAATTGCACCTTCATAGTATTTAATGATACATATTTTTTTTAATTTTTTGTGCATTGCCCATCATTATCTTGTTGTTCATGGCCCACCCCACCACTTGGATGCATCCAACTAAAGGAAGAGCAGAAGTACATCATGTCTGTCTTACATAGCTACAAAATCTTTTTGTTTACTAGAGCTTGCAACTGTAGTCTTGAGAAAGTCAGCAGTTCCAGAAAAGTGAATACTTCTGCTCAACCTGAAATGGGTTGGTGAGAATGAACAGTCTAGGTTCTAAAAACAACCCAAAGCCATTTACCTTTGCAAATAAATAAAGCAAAAAGGTGTGACAAAATGATGGGCTTCTAATTATTGCTCAGGCTTGGGAAGACCAAAGGTTTGTATGAAAATTACTGCAAGCTTTCTGTGATAGCTAATCAAATGGAACTATGAACATAAAAAAGCTATGCTGTCAGGGGGCTAGCACACAGTTGGGACTTAGCATTATATAGTTTTGGAGCTGAAGTATTGGCAGAAGACACTCTATAGTAATAAATATATTCAAAGCTTGAAGTCAGTGCTTCAGTAGATAGTCCTGAGACTTGCTAAAGATTGGCAGACCCTGGTAGTTCCTCACTGGAGGGTCATTCTGCCAAGTCCTGAAATATTTTAGAACAAATCAGGGATTTCCTTTTATTTCATCTCTTATGTCCTTATTAAAAATAGCCTCAGAGATTTGGAACAAGACAAAATGGTCTTTAGGAACTAGTCGTAGCACATGACGTGTTCATTAGGTCTGAGTTTATATATTCTCTGAGTACATACTCTGAGGCTTTCCAGCACTCCAAATTTCCACTACAGAAAATCAGATAAATGGGGAAATTTTCCAACATGACAACTAAAATAAAATGCAGTTAAATATGATCAGAAATTGGACCTAATAAGAAATATGATGATGACCAAAGCCAGCCCTCTGAAAATTACATTTACTCAAGGAGAAATTTGGACATTATTTTTCCTGACTTGTACACGATGCTAAATATTTTAAGAAAACAAATGGTATGTAAGTTTGAGAAATCAACTATGTATCAGAAGTTCTTTTTTAATAATACTTTGCTAAACATAGAGATGTTTACTAGCTATTGATAAGTAGAATTTATTTCTCAATCTATCCATGAATGCAATGATGTTAACTTCATACTGTGGTACTTAGCACACTCCTGGGGCATGTGGTAGGGCCCACATAACATAAATAAAAGGGTCAATTTTTTAAATTTATTTGCAATATGATGTTAAAAGGAAAAGCCAATTGAAGTGAGAAAAAATGTTAACATGTAACATATTTGAAAAATAGACAATTGTGTGGCATTTCAGAGCAGAACATAACCAGATTGTAATGAGTTAAATGTGACCAAGAAAATCTTCATGAAGATTTGTATTACAGGAAATTAAAGAATTATATTTTCAGAGAGGTAGGTGGAAAACTTTAATAAAAGGAAAACAATACAGGCTAAAATATTTTTTTGATCATGTTTGCTGATAAATATGGTAAGTAGACTCTTGGTACTCATTATGTTATCCATGTACTGTTCTGCATTAGAGAGGAGGAGACCAATATAGTGTGGTGAAAGTCTGAAATTTCGTGATTCCACACTTAAGTAAAGAAAAAGCTAAGGAAATGTTTCCAGATAGAGCAATCAATAGGACTTCATATTGATTTGTAATGAAAAGCTAAAGCAAATACAGAAATCACTTGTAGTTCCAGTTTGGGGAACCAAATGAAATATGGTTCTATGGACAAAAAATTAAATGATGGTTAGAGTTTTGTTTTTTTTTTTTTTAAAGATATATTTATTTATTTGTACAGAACTGGGGTACAGGCCAGAGATGCAGAGGGTGAGAGGATTCACCAGGGACAGAGTGGGGAGCAGGACAGGCCGATCCACGAAGTACACTGCTGAGGGGAGCAGCGGGCGGGTCAGGAGAGGTCTGCCACACCATGTGGACTCCTCTGGGGCAGGCGGGAATCAAACTCATGCGGAAGTGGCTTAAGCTTCTCAGTGCAGTGCTTTAACCTGTTGTGCCACTAGGGAGGGCCCAATGGTTAGATGTTTTAAGACATAACTCAGAGAAACATTTCTGAGCAGCTGGTTTGAGAAGAATTGTGTACTAGGAGAAGACTTCAGTAGTGTGATAAATATTATTTGAACATGTTTGTTTTTAAAATATTCTTTAATAATAAAAAATTAATGATTCTATGTTTATCATGTGCTTAACTGTTGTGGACTGTCCCTATCATGGATTGTTGGGGGGGGCAGAACTGGCAGGGTCTCAAGGTGGGAGCGGCGTCAGCGAGCAGAGATACCTAGAAAAAGGGGGAAATGAGAAAAGGGGGAGCAGGCGCAAGGAAGACACAGGAGTAGGAGTAGGGTACCAGTCTTCCTGTTCTGCTCTTAGCAGAAGTTTATTTTATACATTAGGAGCAAGCAGTGGGATGACATCAGCACATGAACTGGGCTGAGAGATTACAATCATCTTTTTTTCTAAGAACAGTTTGGGGTTGTACTGACCTTTAGCTGAGATATAACATTCATTATTCTTAATCTATTAAAGTTAAGATAGGTAGATGAATTCATAAAATTTAAGGCTAACATTATTATATTTACCACAATGATGATTAACTAAAATAAAGTCCCTTTAAACCTTAAATGCTACTTAGTGATCTTCATTTTCATTGAGACATCTTAGAGGGTAAAGTCAAATTGAGGACTTGGGTGGAGGCTGGGCTGGAGATGTGAAAGAGGGATAAGGTGAGGTCGTGGGCCTCCGTGCAGTTGTGAAAGAGGATAAAGTAAAGCCGAAGACTGGGGTGGAGGGGTTTTCTGGTAGATAAATCACTAAGGGAGATAGTAAGATTCCTCATTTAAAGATTGAGCAATAAAAGCTTAAGAAAGAGTGTAGAGTGATAAGATTTGGGTTCTCCTCTGGGCAGTAAAAGAACTTTAATTATTTTTTAGCATGTTCTAGTACTGCCTTGTCTTACAATATTGATTTTGTTATAATTGTTTTTATTAATCAGCCAGTTGTAATATTATTTTTTGCTTTCTAGAGGAATTTTCTGTCTTGGGACAGCGCTTGCTCACCTGAGCCAGGCAGCACCTTTTGAGGCTAAGGCAATCCAGTTGCAAGCTGATGGTTGCTTAGAATATTTTGATATTACAAAAAAAGGGAAGTCATAACATAAGTTAGCATGGAAATTCTAATTTTTCAGAGAATTTCCCCTCCGTCTGGAATTTGCCCATCCACATAAATTGCATATAGCTTGTGTCACTTAACCCCAAGATAAACATTATATCCATTATATCTAATTAATCCCATTATACTGTTCTGATGGTTTTTAGCAAAGGGGTAATAGAAATAATTTTCCAGTTAAGCCTGATCTTCCTTCTAGAATGAATAGTCACCAGTTACCTAGACCTCATTGTCTATGCTTTGGTTTGCATATAGTCGGGGTTGAGAAGGTAGCTCAGGGAGAATAGTGACATACGTGTTTACTTCTAGATATCTAGAGTCTTAGAAGTAAGCAATTTCTGTGAAGTTAGTTCCCCAGCTTAAACTCTTAGAAAAAAAGGTTGAATCCCATTAAAAGATTGGCTTTAAATGATGACAGAAGGAACCACTTACACATGCGTGCTTAAGAAACACAGGGCAGCATAACACATAACTTCACTTAGTTTTTTTTTTTCCCCAGAGTGAATGAATTTTATTTTTATTTTTTGTAATCCTTATACATTGTGTTTATCATATATATATATTTTTACATCATTCTTAATCTGTACATTTTTTTCATCTCAGTCATAATCCCTGTGGATTTCCCACCACCACTTCACCCACGTGCTTTCACATAGTCCCTTGTGTTCTTCCTGACCCAGTTTTGATCTGCTTCCCCTTTCCTTCCCTGTAAACTGTCTGGTTCATAGTTGTCTGCTTTACTTTATTACAGTTACTTTCTCTCTCTCTCCCACTCTTTCTCTCTTTTTTCCTGATCCCTTACAGTCCTGCTATGAGTAAAACCATAGGTCTTTTTATGAAAATCTATGACCCAGGGTAGGAGGAGACAAACATTGCACTCATTTTATCTGAGAACATAGATTTTTCTGGTACTATTTGCCCTCCCTGGTACCTCAGTGGGTTGGAATGAAGCACTGCGAAGCTGGCAGTGTCCACTTTAGTGTGAGTTCGATCCCTGGCCCAGAAGGTGACCCACATGGTGCAGCAGACCTCTCCTCTCACCCACCGCTCCCCTCAGCAGTGTACTTTATCAGTCTTTCTGTTCTGCTCCTCACTTTGTCTCTGGTGAATCCTCTTACCACTCCTGCACCTCTGACCTATACCCCAGTTCTATATGCATAAATAAATCTTAAAAAAAATGTATTTAGAAAAAAAGAGTTTTCTAGTACCATGGCAGTTTGAGAATATCTTTGTTGTAGGGAAAAAAAAAAAAAACAATCAAATTTACTGAACTACACTGCTAAGGGTAGCAGCAGGTAAGACAGGAAAGGTCTTCTGTGCCATATGTGGGTTAACTCCCTGATAGGCTATCAAATTCTGGCAGCAGTAGTTGATAACATGATAGTGCTGAGACTTCACCACATCCTCACTAATCCATGATTCTGGTATTTTGGAGATGGGCTGTTCTCATAGATGTCAGATGTTATTCCACTGTGGTTTGGATTTGCAGTTCCCTGATAATAAGTGGTGACTAGCACATTTTCATGTGGATATTGATCTATCTTCTTTGGTGAAGTATCAAACTCATTCTTCTGCCCATTTTTTTGATTAGATTATTTGTTTTCTTGTTGTGGTGTATGAGTTTTTGTTGATCTCTGGATTAGCCTTGTAGTGGATGTATGATGTGCAAATATTTTCTCCCACTAAGTAGAATCTCTTTTCATTACATTGGTAGTTTTTATTGCTTTGCAGAAGCTTTTGAGTTTGATGTAGTACCACTGTTGTGGTCCAGTCCCCAAGGTCATCCCTGAAATCATTGTTTTGCTGTTTTTTCCTATGTATTTTATAGTTTCAGTTCTTAATCCAAGTCTTTGATACATTTTGAGTTAATTTTTTTATATGGTGAGAGATACTGGTCTAGTTTCATTCACATGCACAAGACTGTCCAGCTTTCCTAACACCATTTGTTGAAGAAACATTCCTTTTTCCATTGCATATTCTTGGCTGCTTTGTTGTAACCTAAGTTTTCTTGTTAAGTGTGCTAGCCCCCAACATTTTATATTCCCTTTCTCTAAGTTATTTATTTCTTTATCATTAGACACTCTTTGACATTAGTCATATTTCTCTAAGTAATATAGTATCTATTATATTGATATTTTTATGAATATAGTTGTAAAATGCATTATTTTAAAGATGTATTTATGCACACAGAACAGGGATACAGGACAGAGGTGCAGGGTTGGTGAGAGGGTTCACCAGAGACAGAGCAGGGAGCGAAACAGGCAGACTGATGAAGTGCATTGCTAAGAGGAGCAGCAGGCAGGGCAGGAGAGGTCTGCCTCGCCTTGTGGATCACCTACAGGGCGGGGACTGAACTCATGCTGAAGTGGCTTTAGCTTCTTAGTACTGTGCTTTAACCCACTGTGCCACCAGGGAAGGCCTAAAAATACCTTTAAATTTGTGATTGTACTTCCAATTGAGTACAATTTTGATAAACATTAATTTCTTTCCCACCTTAGACCCTTATACCATCTCAATTTTAAGGATATTAGTACATGGCTTACAACAATGCTAGCCACATATTTTTGCAATGAATGGATTAATTCATTCATTCCAAAGCACGTGAGTGAAGATATAAAATCTAGAAATAATGTGTATATGCTCTCAGACAGCCAGTCATTTCCCAGGTCTTGCTGGTTCATTTTCCCAGGTGAGGTCTGTACTAAAATATTTTCAGACCAAGAAACTCTAAGATGATTCAACAAAATCTGTCAGCCATTAATGAAAGATTTTCTGTGTTGAAGGGATTCTAAATTAAAAATAAATCCAAAATGAAGATATTTTTCTAGATTTTGTAATTGTGTTTCCCCTAATACAAGAGAATGACTTATAGATCTTTAGAAGTTTCAAAATTTTGATCCCCTAGAGAAGTAACTAGTAAGAGAAATGAAATATTTTCAGACATCCATGAAATGATAATATTTTATTTCCATGAAGCACTATTTCTCTCACTGTAGCTATTCAGTAGAGTATCTTGACAAACACACTGCCCTCAACCTATGGTACAGAGATATTTTATATTCCAAGGACTTTGCTTAATGAAGCAGTGGTTTCACTACTTACAAATGTTATCTTAGGTCCAGAGGAAATACAACCACTGATGTGATACTTCATTGAAAAGCAAATCAAGGAAGAATAGCGATATTGGTGTTTACTTCTTTGTACCAGGTTTGTTGTTGTTGTTGTTGTTGTTTTGGATAGGGAAAAAAAGTTGACAGGAAAGAATGTGTATCTTTTTTTTTTTAATTTTAAAATCATAAATTATACAATTTCCAAAAAAGGAAAAGAAAAAAACCTAAGTGCAAGTTAAGTGTATCAAGCTCACAAGGAGACTACATTTGAATGCTACTTGGGTGGTTTCTCTTTTCTGTGTAGTGCACAGATAATGAGTCTCAGTTGTTTTCTGTTAGACTCTATCATTTTCCAGGGGTTCATAAATTATACAGTACTCTGCTTAATCTTCCACACCTTCTTTTGCTTCTCTCTTCTCTGTTTACACACTCTGAGTATATGTCAGCCAATATCAGCATTTTGATTATAAACAGAATGAAACTTCTTCCAAAGCCTGTTAGCATATAGAGCAACATACTTTGTACTATTTTCTGTTTTGTTTTGTTTTTTTTTTTTCTTTGCTCTCCACAAATCCATAAGCAGTATAACATTTCTTTTTTGCCATCACATGAGCTTGGCATTTTTAACTAGTCTGGGATTAGCTTTTCTGTGTGTTCATGAAGCATTAAAGCTTTGCTGAACAAAACAGCTCCTTCTGACCTCTGCTAGAAAAATGGAATATCTTTAAGCATGTTCTTTTTTTATTAATAGATTTTCCCATTTGTAATTCTTTCTCCAAATCTTTTCCCTGTGACTCATGATGATAGTATGACAGTGTCTGCAAAATTGTGTCCTGAAAAAAAATCACTTTAATAAATTGTGTGTTCACAATTAAATTATATTTTATTTGGTTCAATAGTACCTATTTTAGAAATTATTTTATAGAACGCAAAACCATAAAGGTCTGGCCAACTTAGTTAAAATAGAATCTAGAGGCATATTTCACATCCTCAATACTGAGAAACACTCAGATGCGTGTTAAGAGATGAAGCATTTGATCTGGAGTCAACAAAATAGTTCTTTACTACAGTGGAAAAAAAAAAGGTAGATGCTTAGACCAGGGAATGAGTACACAGATATAGTATATCCATATATTACAAAAGAATGAAATATAAGTGCAAGATACAAAATAAATAACTTGGAGTATAATAAGCCAAAGGAAATAAATCAAACAAAATACCACATGAGTCCATCCATATGAAATCTCTAGAAAAGTTGTATCTCTGCTCCACAGTTGATTAGTGGTTGCTCAAACTAGATGTAAGTAAAAATGTTAATTATAAATAGGCTCAAGAATCTTGGTATGGTTGTTTAAAGTATCCTAAAATTAGATAATGAAAACAACTGTAATTTCCAATAAGTTTATTAAAAGTATTTGAAGTATACATTTAAAATGAATAATTTATGATACATATTTGCTTCACTAAAATTGTTTAGAAATATAAACACTTAGATCTATTTACATTTAATGTCCATATACTATCTCTATCCAATGACAATAGCTGAAATGACAACCAAAGCCTACCACCAAAAAGATGAGGTCCTAAAATACTTGTAGTCAATAGGAAGTAATAGGTAATTTTTCTACCCTAAAGAAATCAAAATCCAAATAAAAATAGTGACAGTTCTCTCTGACCTTTGGTTTCAGAAAATTGTTATTCTGTTGCTGAAAAACATACGCATTATCCTCAGTTAATCTTTGCCAAAAAGTTCTAGAAATAGTCCCATTTTTTCATATTATCTCTCCAAGCTGAGTTGAATAAATATGTATTATATCTTCAGAAGTTACATTAGTTTCTCCCAATATAAGACAAACAGGTATATCTTGTATATTCAAAGAAACAGTACCAGTAATATTGCCCTTCTGGTATTAAATATTTTAATAGAATTTAATGACTTCATAAAAGTGAACTAGTAGAGAAACTGTACTCATGAACTAGTAAAAAATTTGTAGTCATGATTGTAGATAAGTCATAGAATTATTTGAAAGACTATTTTTTTCTATTCTGAAAACATGTTGCATCACTTAGTGTATGGGACTTTAATGTTATAGAGCCAACTTTTCCATATTTGTGATCATTTGGAGCCCACTATTAAAAATAAATAAGTTCTAATATCTGTATTACCTTTGTCACAATATCAAAGCCCTAAGAGATTCAAGTATATATACATCAAATGGAATTTGAGTCTGGAAAACAGAAATTTAAGAGTTGACCATCACATGGTTCTAATTAATCATGATTACATGGGACAGCAGTGTTATTATGACATGGTCTTTTAATTTTCCAGGGAAGCTGATATAATAAGTATTCTTGTAGATCTCTTAATTGTTAAATATAGATAAATAATTCAAAAAATTTAATAGATTGCTCATAGCAAAATTTACTAGAGGACCAGGTGCCTACTGTCCAGTTCAATCCTCTGCCTTATAATGCAGTCTAATTTTGCCTAAAATAGCTTTCTTCTCATACTTACTTGGGAGATTCGTAATTCTCTATTTCTTATAAAAGCATTTACTTACATTTCTGTGGCTGTGCATTATAGCAGTTTTTTTTCTTTATTAAATCTATTTTATGTTTAATTATTTAACTAGCTCTGGGAAAACAGTTCAGTAGTTCTTGAAGGCAGGTTATCATTCTGTTCTTATTTTGTTTGAGCAATTTCAAATAATTTACACTCAAAGTTTGAATGAATGAATGAATGAATGAATGAACTAGTTGACTACTTTTGTTTAAAAAAACCAGAGTCATATGTTAGCTTCACTGTTGAATGGTCTAGGCCATCTCTCTCTCTCTCTATATATATATATGGCAGTAACTTGGTCAAGACACACACACACACACACATGTCTTTACCAAGTCACCACCATTGCTATTGCTTGAATAGCCTCATCTTTATAATTAATTTGTTGTGTGGCAATCATCATTGAATCACTGATCTGCAATAGTCTGATGATAATGAGGTCATGGCATCAATAGTAGATGTTATCCCACTGAACCTTGACCATATACAAAATCTGTGATACAGTCCTTCAGTGTTATATCATTTAATCCAGACATAATATAATGAGGTAGATACTTCTATCCCAATTATACAGTTCATAAGACTCTGCTTGGGGAAAAAAAAACAAACAAAAAAACTGTACTTGGAGAAATAAATACATTTTGTTCCCAGTCAACAGATTAGAAATGTGATGTTTGTTGTCCATTATACCTCTTTTTCTCAGAGGCTTTATAATCATGTGTTTTCTTTAATTAAGACTGGTTTAATAACCTAGGAGAGTAATAATAAGCCTGTCCACATATAACACTACATTCCTCCTCCTCCTCACACAGTCTTGATATTCAAAATGTGGTGCATGGACAATCTGAAGTATCAGATTGCTAAAATTACAGAGTCATTATCCCCAGCCCAGACTTGCTGACAAGAATCTGAATTTCAAGAAATCTCCAGAGGACTCCCATGAACATTAGTTTCAGAAGCACTGAGAGAGAAAAAATTAGTTTCTGGTTTATCACCATAAATCTATCAATAGGGAATACAAAAATAGAAGGATTGTCTTCAAAATGAAGGTCTCCCGAAGTAGAGACTAAAAGAAGTGTCAGTGACTTTTATTATGTCTAGAAGTGGAGACTAAAAGAAGTGTCAGTGACTTTTATTATGTCTAGACTGTAGTCAAATTCACGTGTGAGAGGAACTTGCATATCCATTCATATTCATTTTATTTCTTTTGCATTGTAATGCCCTCTGATAAAACAATTTGTAACCTTATACATCCAGTGACTTTTTTGTTAAGAGCTGGCACACCTATTTTACCAAATGTCTCATGTATCGCGATTTTCTCCTATGGAAAGTTGTAAATCCCATTCACTGAAGTTTTATTCTCTTTCATAAACTTTAGTTATAGATGTTACAAAGAATTAGTCTCTGTTTTGAAACCAAATCCTCTGGTACTTGAATATCCCACTTCAATTTTAAACCATGGTAACAAAAGGTCTTCAGTTAAAATCATTAGTAATAATTGCCATTGTCAAGCCCGAACAGATACTTTCCTGAGTGATAACAGGAGGAGAAAAGGTTAGGTGTTTCACTGTATTCAGGAAGTTAGAACAACTGGTACAATATGAATTTGGAAAATTTTTTTTTTTCTTTTCAGCGAGTAGATTTTTCTGTTATTTTGAAATAATGGTGTCTATCTAGCTACGATGGATAGAACAATGGGATATATAACACCTCAGTATTACACATTTTCGAGAGCAAGTTATTCTCCTTTTATTCTTTGCCTTTTCTTTGCTAACTGGGTCTATGTGAAAGAAACCTCTCGTGTAATTCCAAGCTTCAAAAACATTCTCAGTTTTATATAAGCATATCATTCTCTAGGGGATCATACCTCAGGCTTACCCTGAAACTAATGGGAAGTAAGTTATTCACTTAAGGGAATATCAGTCTGGACACAGTAAGGTCAACTTGTTTATAAATACACATAGATTTACATTTTCATTATTTCTGATTTACCAAAGAGAAATATTAAAGGAGAAATGAAAACCATATTAACACTGAAATTGGTAAATGTCATAGTCATCAACATCAGTTGACCAAAATATGGAAAAAGTGTAGTTATAATTTAGAGGGATTCTAATAAATAAACATAAGCAGTAGGGATTTGCTTAAAACTGTCTATTGGAAAATAATAGTTGTATCTTCTTTTTTTATGATTTATTTATTTATGCATACAAGAACTGAGGTAAGGCCAGAGGTACAGAGGGTGACAGGATTTACCAGAGACAGAGTGGGGAGCAAAAAAAGGCAAACCTATTGAAATACACTGCTGAGGGGAGAAGAAGGCTGGTCAAGAGAGGTCTACTGTACAATGTGGGTCACCTCCCTGGTGGGGTTTGAACTCGTGTTGCAGTGGCTGCGGATAGCATCATAGTGCTGTGCTTTAACTCATTGTGCCACCAGGGAGGGCCCAGTAGTTATATCTTAAATATAATCACTAAGAGTCATGGCCAGAGGGTAATTAAGATGTTATTAATAAGGTGTAGCAAGTGTAATAAGAAGAGTCTGGAGTAGGCCACCCAGCTAAAGTACCAGCAAAATCTCTTCCATCCCAAAAGTTTTCATTATCGTTTAATTTACTTATTTCTGAGTGTCTTTGTTTAATACTGGGAAACTTTCATTCTGAGCCCTTTTACTTCTACAACCACCTGTTTTCTAATAGTATGTTTAGTATTTTGTTCTATATAAGACTCTAATAATATGTTATCTTTATGGCTAAGTTCCTAAATTTTTCTTACCAAAGCAGCTTATTAAAAGTCATGAATTTTCTAAAATGATATTTTAAAATAAGCACGTGTTACATGCAAAAGCATTACTCAGTATGTTTGGCTGACTTTTCTGGAAAAAAAATCTTCAATGTTTCTTCTTAATTTTTGCAAACTTTTACATCTTATGGTGTATGTGGCAAATTTATTTTTTCCCCAAAGAATAATATGCTATTTGTGTGTGGGAAAAACAAACAAACAAACAAAAACTATTCTTTTTGATAAACCATTTATTAAGTTTTGAAAAGTTATTGTATTCATTATTATCTTCCTTTAGCACAGAAGAATATAACTGTTTAGAATCTAAGTATTCACACAATCAGAAGTGTGTATTCCCCACCTTCACCCCATCATTTGCATGCATACATATGCACATATGCAGGTGTATAGTTACAGAGATCTATACCTTCACAGATCTCACCGCTCCTTACTGTACCCAATTGGCACGTTCCACTTTCTGCATGTATTTTGTTTTGCTTTTCCAAACTGTGCTTATAGTGGAAACCAACCATTTAAAGTTGGTATCTCTCATTCCCAAACCTTTTAGCTTTAAATAGGATGCTTATTTCTAAAACCTATTTTCCTGATGCTTTTGTTGTTTCACCTTCTGTGGATTTTCTCTTTTTCTTACATACACTGCAGAATAGAAAGAACTTGCAAATTTTAAGAAAATTTTCAAATCCTGATCATCATCTAAAGAATACTTGCATCTATCCACGGAGTAAACTGGGCAGTTTCACCAGCATAATGTACTAGGATTGTTAATGATTCTATGTGACAAAAACTAAATCATACTCAAAAAGGAATTACTACTTCTTTCTAGAAGTGGAAGATAGGTAAAGGACAGAGTAAGTAGTGACTTCATGGGGGTGTTGAGCATTTAACTGGTACTTGAGGAAGATAGAAGACAGGAGATTTTGAATGGTGACTTTCCAGATGTGGCAGTTCATACAAAAGTAGACAGCAGTAAGAATACAAGATGTGCTCAATTTTTTCAGTAGTCCCCATGTAGTGGGGACAGTGACAGGAGGTGAGCTTGAGAAAGTACATAGGACTGTTCATACAAGGACTTGGATAACTTGCTAAAGAATTTTTCAGGTATTCTCCGGACAGCAGAAAAAAAATTTAAAGTCATATTGCCCTGTGATCTAACATTGATATACAACTTCAAATAACAGTGGGCACTTTTGCTTACATAGCTCTAGGAAGTCATGAGAAAAAACTCTGGGTCTTAAGTGTAGAATAGATCAGAGAAATTGACATTTTTAGTAATGTTGGTGGAAATGAGTATTGAAATCATCAAATCCACAATCAAATCTATTAAATTTAAGGATTGAGTTCATTAACTCAATTATTTGTTCAGTTGTTTATCTACATATTTCCTCTGTACAAGCAACTAATGCTAGATTTATGCCTTTTGTTATGATAAGTGATAAGTTGTAGAAGCCACTTTGTGATGTATATATGCAGCTGTGTTTGCTAGAGGGCATGCCAAAAATCTAACCTTATTGCTCATGAGTAATGATCAATCACATGTCCACATATGCTAATATAATTTTCATTTTCATTTCCTTTTGCAATATGGATATAATACAAATAATTGTCTTATCCTCATCCATGCTTAGGGAGTAGTAGCAGGTAATATCCACAAGGTAATAATAATACAAATATATTATTTTAATTCTATAGCTGATAGTCTCAAGACTTTATTTTGTGACAGGCCCCCATATTAAGTGCCGACATTTATATAAAGAAAGTCATTTAACTTTCACATCCACCCAGAGGAAAGTTCTGTTATTTCTTTCATTTCACAGGTAATGGCTTAGGGATATTTAGTAAGTGGTTGAAATCATATGGTAGATAAATGCCGAGCAGTGTAAAAACCAAAGTCAGTCTGACTCCACTAGGGATTTAATTTTCATGTTAAAAGAAGTATCTTGACTGTATCCTAAATAGCTTGTACTGTCTTTTAAAACATTCCTTTCCTCACATGAAATACATCTAAAAATTATAAACTACTTCAGTATTTCTGGTGTATTCTTCAAAAGGATCTCATTCTTGTCCCACTTGGTTTTGTTTATACCATTTGAGCTTTTCTTCACTTCAATTTAACTGTTATAAAAACTATAGATAATGTTGGCATTAGCTGAAGATAGTCAAAAAATGGAACAGAAAGGGTTCTCTTTCTAATGCTACATTTCAAAACATCCTCGAAGATTAAAATTTAACTTTCATCTTACCGCCACTACTTAATTCTCAGGCTCAGAAATCTGTAACTTTAACACACCTAAATGTTTATTTTTTTTAACATATAAAATCTTTACATTTGGTAAGTTGGATTAAAAAAAAATAAGCAACATTATAGACATCTGGGTCTTATATTTAATCATTAATACTATTCTAAATTCAAGATGCTTGGAAAAACAATAACAAGTTCATTTCCCCGTTGTGTCTTAAATATACCTAGGACAATTTTGTTATCAGGTAAAATCAACCTTTTTAAATCTTAGGAAACTTGCAATCACTTAAAGACATAATTGAAATTGATGTAAGTAAAGTTCATCACATACCTTGACAAATCTATTATATTGTGCTTGTTATTTTATTACTGTGAAAATAGCCTGAATATACTACCAATGATAGCAATCATAAAATACTTCTCATTTAAAAAAAAAGTGAACTCTTGTGAATTACATGTACTTTTGATTGTGTCAATAATTCATTCAGCAAGTATTTGCTGAGTTTTTCCTAAATGCTAATAATATGATGAATACTACAAACAAGAAAAGTTCAGTAGTCTCTGAAGATTCAGTTTTACCAAAATCGAATAGAAAAATTCACCATTTGGTAATCAAATAAATTATAACAAGTCTTTAACTAGAGAATAAAAGATAGGGGGTAGTGTGATTCATATGGAGTAAATAGAGACAGCCAGTCTGAGGACGTTGCTTTAAAGTTAAGCAATGAAGAAAAAGAAACATCCTGAAATTCAAAGGCCAGAAATGAATAGCTAGGTGGTATACTGGTTATCCCATAACAGATTACTTTTGGGGCTTCCCTGATGGCTCAGCAGCTTGATGAAGCTGCATCCACGGCAGTACAAGTTCTATCTCTGCCAGGGGTGACCCATATGGCACAGCAGACCTCTCCTGTCTCACTGACTGATCCGTTCAGTAGTGTATTTCAGTCAGTTTGCCTGTTCTGCTCCCTGCTCTGTCTCTGGTGAATCCTCTCACACCCCACCCGTATTTCCCCTACTTCCCCCCCACCCACACACATAGGCTTGTATCCTGGTTTTTGTATGCATAAATAAATAAATCATAAAAAATACTTTAAATATTATGTGTTTAAAACTAAAGGCACAGTTATTACTAGTGGTTCCTGTGAATTATGAGTCCAGGCAGAGACCATGTTGGGGGCCTCTAATTCGAGCTCCATTTTGAGTTTGCATTTATGCTTTTGGCCTGCACTGTGGCTTTTGAAGGCTTCACTGGGGCAGGATTTGCTTCCAAATGCACTCACATGGACATAGTCAGAATTTAGTTCTTCACCAGCTACTGAACTGATGTCCTCATTTCTTTGATGATCTTTGTACCAAGAACCCCCCAGTGCCCTGCCACATGGTCCTCTCCACAGGGCAGCTCATGGCACTGCAGCTGGCACCTCTCAAAGCAAATGAGGAAGAACTGTATCCTTTATGATATTATCACAGAACAGAGTTCCATCAATTTATCATATTCTGTTCAGTAGATACTGACCTGATCATTGGATCCAGTCTACACCTAGGAGAGAGGACTAACATGTGTGTGGATAACTGAAATGAGGAACCATTGAAAGAATCAAAAGTCTGCCTACCACAGGTACCATGTGTATCTGAAAAAAGCTTGGCATATTCCAGAAATCTCCAAAAGATTGGGAGAGGAAAGAAATTGAAGTAGTAAATAGATAACAGAAATTTAGAACTATGTAAGTGTTGGTAGAATGGACTGCTGTGAGTCTTTAAGTAAGAATATCCTTCCAGATCTTTGAGTGAAAGGTAGGGGTTTTGATTTCTTTTCTTCTTCTTCTTCTTTTTTTAATCACGACTAAAAGAATGTTGAATATATCTGAACTCATACTTACAATGAACTGGGGTAGAGTGTAACCCTGAATCCTCACACATATACATCCAGTGAAGAGGAACGATGAATTATGCATGTAACATTTCTCAGCTTCTCACAGTTTTCACTGGAGCCTGCATTTCAACACTGATTGCAAACGGTCCATGAATCCATCCAAAGCCAAGATATGCTGCACAAAAGCTGCTGTTGCCTGGGACAACCTTAGCCTTTAAACATGCTAGGACATAAATTGTGTTTCTAGGAATTTTTACACAGGATTTTATAAAAACTTGCTCTTGCAAACCAAATGCTACACATAATTTGAAATTTCTTGTGAATTTCCCGCCCCCCCCCCCATGGGTGTTGTTTGTAGCACTACTACAGAGATGAATTTTAATATATGGCTTGGAGCACGTGTTCACTGAGATATTTGATTCTGTAATTTATGGTATTGTTCTCTGTGGAGTCAGCTCTTTCTGCCATAGAGGCAGTTTTTTGGAAATTGTCCTAATTCCTTACAGTAGGTGACAGATCCTAAATATTTACCATGTGGATAGTAGAGCAAAAGAGTTACTAGACTTAGAGAAAAACTGAAGAGTAAAAATCTAGCATTAGGAATATAAAAAGACTTCATCTGTAGGAAAGCAGAATGAGAAAAAGGAATAGACTCCCCTCACCCCTCACCCCCACCCCCAGACACAACAGCTAGTAAATCAACCTTTTGCATTATTCTTTTGGGGAAGCCACATTTTTTCCCCCTATCATCTAAGTCATTATTTTATTAAGCAAATTAATTGATGTTACGTTTTCTCTTGTCTTTATGCCTATCCATAAAGAAGGTAGAGGCTGTATTGTAATTTTTTCATGTGTACAAATAAAGTTAAATCATAATTATAGCTAAGGATAATGTTTCATTTCAGGTCATAGATATTTATTTTGTTCAACATTATTGTTTTACATGCTAATATATTATTTTATGAGTCTTAGCAATCCACTAACCAAAATCCAATTGAAGAACAAAAAATATGTATCACATTATTCCTCTGAGGCCCCCTTTTCAGCATTGTTTCTCCTCTTAAGAGCACATTATCTTTCTCACAGATGGTTGAAGTGATGTATGATGGGAAATAAAACATACTTGGCCTTTTTTTTTTTCCTGAATTTTTTTCCTTAGTAACTAAGGCTGCTCACCCCAGAGGTATTATTTAACTCTTCCCCAAACACCATCTTATTCAACAGCAGCAGGATTCATAGTTTAAAAACTCTTTTTTCTGGTCCCCAAATGCTATTTTACTTTCTTTTAATTCCAGTTTTAAGTATCTGTAACATTATAGGATAGCAGGTCATAAAAAATATTTATTTTTAACCCAAACTCAAACTCACTTATAATCACCTAAATGTTTAAAGCTGTTAAATGTAGAGAAGTTTCTCAGCAGAAGGATGGACGGATAAATACAACAGTTCAAGAGAACCTAGCAGTTTATCTCCACATTTAAAATGGCAGACCTTTTGACCTATCGATTTATCTCCTGAAGATTCTTTAAAAAGAGGGAAATGGGCCCTCCTTGGTGGCACAGTGGGTTAGGATGCAGAACTGCAAGTTGGACTCAGCTGCCTCAGTGTGAGTTCAATCCCTGCTTGCCCCAGAGGTGACCCACATAGTGTGGTAGACTTCTCCTGTCTTGCCCGCTGCTCCCCTCAGCAGTGTAATTTGTAGATCTGCCTGTTCTGCTCCCCATTCTGTCACTGGTGAATCCTCTCACCACACCTGTGCCTCTGGCCTGCACCCCAGTTCTGCATGCATAAATAAATAAGTCTTATAAAGAAAAAGAGGGGAATATTTGGGTCCACAGATAAATATGTGAATACCCAGTCTATTGATGTTTACATTTACGAGAAATTAATCTAAATATTCATATATAGTTGATAAAAATTGTTAACTATGTTTTTACTATATGCCCATGAGATATTTAACATACATTATGTTTATTAACTCATTTAATTTTCTCTGCACCCTTGTAATATATATAATAATCCTAGTGTTTTGGATGAAGACACCGAGTGGTAAAGGTGTAAACACTGGCTACAAGTTTTATAGTCAACGAGTGGCAACTTGAACTCATGTGAATTCATGCTATAAAGTCATTAAGAAAAAGATAGACTCAATACTTATGAAATGGTAGTTAAGAATTAAAAGAGATAATAAAAAAGTAGTCTTAAGATCATCAGATTTATATACTATGCTTATTTGCATATGAGTCATAAACAAAAGGACACCAATCAACCTCATGTAAGTTATGGGTATTTATTTAATCACTCCATTAACTAATGGTGGCATCCAAATCCCACAGCTCAAAAGGCTCCCATATTTCCTAAATATGGCATGTGGAAAGAAGCAGAGACAAAGAACATAGTTACAAACATTTTGGCAATATTGGGTCCGTACCTTTTTCCTGCTTTTTCCAGTTCTTTCAATCTGTAAAATCCAACCTTTGCCCTACACTAGTTGAACCTGGAACACTTTCATGGGGAATGCAGTACTTGTGTTTTTTCTGGTGTCTCATCTGATTCCAGGTCTTTCCAGGCTACTCCTTTGTGGGCTTGTTTATTTTAGAACTTGTTCTTTTTTGTTGTTGTTGTTGGCAGGTGTTTGCATATTAATCCATACCAGAATTCCACATATGTGAATTTAAAACATTTTTATTGCAGTTGGATTAATAGAAACACTAGAAGTATTGTTATTGTCTAAATTTCTCCACACAAACTATTAGAATCAACTACCCCCCACCCTCCTGGCCAAAAGTCAACTACCCTCCCTTTCCTGGAGTCCAGAAAAGGACACAGTGATGTCTGAGAGTGGTATAGGTTGTCAGTTTGTTCCACTTCCACTTCTAGTTTATTGACAAGATTTGTAGTTTCAACAGAATATGAGTTATGATCCCTGATAGACAAGAGTTTTTTTTTTTTAATTTTACTTATAATTAACCTGTAATGAGAAAGTAAGAGACCTTTCAGTGTGTCTTAATACAAAACTCTCATAATATTAAGCATACTCTCTCAACCACATAAACTGTGCACAGACATGTACACATACACAGTCGATGTGCATATACACATTGACATGCACATTTACATCCTTTTGTCTCCCACCCCCCAGGTTTTTATCCTCTTAGGTGAAACGTTAGTTAAGTGTCATTCCCGACAGATGATAGGTTTGCCAGCACTACCTAGAGACAATTAAATTTATTTACTACATCAGAATTTTAATTCTTCGTAAATATCTCAAGTAGATACTAATCAGAATCCCAGAATACTTTAGGGAGCTCAGAACTCCATTTTATTTCCTACTTCAAAAATAACTATTTTGGAGGAAATTCCTAAATTGTGAAATATTGACTTGTTTTCTAAAACAAAAAGTAAAAGTAGCAGTGATAGTTAGAAAGAGAATACTGTTCCACACATTCTAAAATCGATATCTAACACAGCCTCGGTGGACAAACATCAGATAGCTGTGTTCTAGTCTTCTGGGGCATTTTTCTTTAGTACTTTGGGTATAAATTGCATTGTTATCAAGGGGGAAAAAGCAATTTCTAGGAAAGAAAGATGCATCATACTCCCCAGTAAATTATTAACAAGGAAGATAAATCAACATGTTTTTCAGGACCAACTGTAACATTTATAAATCGTTCACAGTCCTGAAGAAGAATAAGACAATAACCCGGTTCTTAGATTTTGAAAATCATGTTTAAATATACTTTTCAAGATTTTGAGATATATTTGTTTTTGCCCTTCAGGTGATACATAATAAGCACTGCCAAAACCCTACTGGATGTGCTTTAACCTCTAAGCATCTGTGTCCTTAATTTGCTCAAGAGACATTAAATGCACTACCTTAAAATTTTGCTGTGGAAAAAAGTTCATTTTGAGAGAGTATCACTGAAATGTGGTTCCTAATGTATTTGTGTTTTCACTGATTTGTCTAAGTATTTATTTAGATCTTATTTTTGCTACACATTGTGGTAGGCACTGCTGAGTGAACAATTTAGAAGTGAAACTGTGAAAAAGTTTTCACCTCTTTTTGGATTTATGGATTCTTGAAGATTAATACCAAGAATAACAATTTTATTAGAAGTGATAGCACTACAATACTGTGACCTTAATGCTTTGAGAAAACCCATAGATCCACTATATCTGCCTAGGTGGTTTGGGGTATTGACAAGAGAGGCAGCATCTGATGTAAGTGTTGATGGATGAATAGGTTTCAAAGCAAATAAGTTGTGCCACTCTTATTCCAACCTCAGGGCCTTTGTACCTGCTTTTAAAAATCTTACTACCAGACTATTCCCTTCTACTTTATCCTCCTCTTTCCTATCTTACTATGTATGGTTCATCCTTTATGTATCAGCACTAACATTACTTTTTCAGGAAGGCCTTATCTGTATTTGAACATGAAATTATTCTTCTACTCAAAGAGAATATTTTAAGATAATTTTCTTTTATTTTTATGTACTTCTAAGTTAGCCCATATATGAACAACTTATTTCATTTATGTCTCTGTCATCTGCACAATAAGCTCCATGAGTGCAGAGGCTCACATTAATATATCCATCATCTGGCAGAGACCTAGGATATAGTAAATGTTCAATTAATGTTAGTGAAATGTGTGATTGAAATTTGTTAATGTTTCATGTCCTCATTCACCAAGTGTTTTCATGTCTACTCTTGCTCTGACAAATTGTGAAATATGAGATTGTGATTGTTTTATAAACATAATCCACTGTTGTCATTACTATCTAATGTTAGCTAATATTCAACCCAGTTTTACCCATCTCTTAATACTCACTAGTGTAAAGAATTTAATTTCATGCTCATATCTCTTTAGGATTGATAAATTAAGATCACTTACCCTCTTGAAAGTAGTTTATATTCTTAGGATTTCTTTATGATATTTTTAATAATCATACTTCTTTATTATCATCAGAGTTCACAGAGGTGAATTATAGCTCAGGGAAAAGCATAAAAATTTACAATATCTTTAATACTATTTCTTTATCTTCTCTCAAACCTCAAAAATATTATTGAATGTATTCTCATACATTGATTGTAAATAAGTTAACACTGTATCTTGCTATTCCTGATAATTTTCAAATTTATTTTAATATATCACTATTTCTTCAATAGTCATTGAGTTACTACCATATACGTACAAGGCAATATTCAGTGTTTGTGTAAATAATATTTCATTTTATAAAATCACCGGATTAAAGTATCTTAAAGTTCCCTAAGTATGATTTCTGCCCTATTTGATATAACAAAGGTAGAGAATCCTTTCCCTTCTGAGTATATAACTAACCTAGTTTATGCCATTGCTAGCACATTATCTAACTTCCAAAATTACCACCAATTCATCATCTGCATGTTTACCTACTTTTTCTCTCCTTTAAATAATTTTCCTTATTTTTCCCAATAACAAAGCCAGCTTTTAATTCAGACATTGCTAACTATCATCATTTACATTTCAAAACTAGAATGTTCTGCCTTCACCCATTTAGGGGTTTTTCACCAGTCTGACAGTTTTTAATTTGATCTTGTTTTGCAGGTCATGAATGCAATTTCTAAATGCTTTACCATTTTTCGTTTTCTCAAATAGAATAATGTTCCATCTATCCATTGTTATTGCCTTATCTTCAGGGTATTATTTTTTTTTTCTCCTGACCCAAGGTCAGTGTTTGTGAAATCTGCTTTTTACTAATTAAATCTGACATCATTTGATAATATCAATAGTACTTAAATAGCATATAAATTCACCTCCAAATGAACCTACCCTGGTAAATTGGAAGATATTAGAGTACATTTATAACAATAAACACATTGTGCATGTGTGTGTGTGTTTTATGTCCATACGATGTTTTTTTTTTAAATAAATAATTCAGATGTTACAGCTGGTCAGGGAGCTGGTCACATATGTGTACTGTACAAACATTAGAGAGAAAAGTTATGATCACCTTTTTAAATGGTATTTGAAAATTTTACTTATTATGTATCTCTTTTGACTAAAATGTGCTGCATACTGCTACTTTAGAACTATCCCTGCTTTTTAAATCAGAAACCTGAATTTTAAATAGAAGAGTACCTTAAAAGAATGTAGATTATAGCAGCATACATTTTATTGAAGACCACACCTCTCTTTATAACACCAACATTCAATAGGTGTTGATGAAAATCGGTATAATGAGTAAACATTATCAAATACTAAGAAAAACCTAGAAGTCCTTCCCAAAGCATACCTACATAGAGGGAGACACATCTGGAATTAAAGTTCATTTTCTGCTGGGTTTTTATATGCTGAGAAATAAAAAATGCACACAGCAAGATGTCCTTGACAGTGTGAGTGTTCCATCAAACATAATGAATTTGAAGATAGCAAAGAACAATTGCGACATTAATAATAAAGGACTGTATCTCTGTGTTTTATATTTAAATGGGAGAGTCTGGTACTAGTTAGCAAAACTGATAACCAAACCTACTAGATACTAAATAATGTTTAATATGCATTGTCTGTGCCCTCTTCTTTCAGACAAATATCAGTTTTGCATTCAGAGTCATGCTATCAGAGAATATGATTGCTATTCGAAGATTCAGCATTACCTTAAACTTGAAGCCACCATGGCACTTTGTCTCAGTGTAATCAAACATGAATGAGCCCGCTGTGCTCTCAGTCTCAGGTGCAAATAATTAACTTGGGGTGCATGGACATTTGGCACTCTTATTTCTTGTTTGCTGTTAGATACTTAAGAGCTTCTTGTATCTGTGGGCAGAGGTGAGAAAACAATGCCAAGTTGAATTCCTGGAGCCACAAATTCAGTAACATATCCTATCCTTAACTTGATGTGCTTTTTGCCAGTGTTTTGCTTGGGCAACAAGGATAGGAAGATTTAAACTAATGGTGAGCTGACACTTCCAGTTGTCAATCCAGGAGGGCGTGGCTGATGGAAACTGCTGTAAAAGTCATAGAACTTAGATTTCTCTGCTGTCTCTAACACTGCTACTTTGGGCTTAAGCAATACATTAAGCATTACACAGCTCTTCATTGGAGGTAAAGTCATGGATTTTCTCCTTTCCTCCACATTTTAGTTTCTGTTAGAATCGACCCACCTCAGAAAAGCCTTACCTAGAACTGAAAGTTTAAGATGAGCAGAATCATTTTTTTTAAATAATATAATAGTTTATTTTTACATCATTTTGTGCCTTTTTCTATCTCAGTGTATCCCCGTGGGCTTCCCATCACCTGATCACCCATGTGCCATCACCATGGTCCAGTGCATTTCCCTCCCCCCACTGTTTTTGATCCCATTCCCCACTCCACCCCTGTAAAATGTCTCTGGTATATAGTTGTCCATTATTATTGTTATGATTTTCTCTCCTGGTCCTTTATACTCTGAGCAGAATAATTTAAAAAAAACAAAATAATAATAGTAATGGTTATGATAAGAAACAGAGGAGTCAGTGTCACAGTACTACAGTGGCCCCTGGGCTAAGTAAGGCATGAAATACAATCTCACATCAGACTGCTTTTTAACTGTAACCTTCAGAAAGCCTCCAGATACCTCATCAATAAGTTAGAATTTTAGTAACAACCTCTCTGGAGAATGTTGGACAGGTAAAGAATCAAAGGCATGGAAACCACCTGACAAATGGTATGGTACACAGGGCTTGCATCACAAAGGGCTGGTGGTGCTATGGCTGCTTTTGTCATTAGACTTTCAAAGGACTGTGCCTTGCTCAATATCAGGTACTTTCTCTTATTTGCAGTATACCTAGAACAGGGCTTTGTGCCATTTTACAACCAGCCGAGGCAAGGAGGAGTGACTAGGACATCTCGTACTTAGGAAATACAGGGGCTTTAAACTACTAAACTTATGGCCCTCCCTGGTGGCGCCGCAGGTTAAAGCACTGCACTAAGAAGCTTAAGCCACTTCCGCATGAGTTCGATCCCCTCCTGCCCCAGAGAAGATCCACATGGCGAGGCAGACCTCTCCTGAATGCCCGCTGCTCCCCTCAGCAGTGTACTTCGTCGATCTGCCTGTTCTGCTCCCCACCCTGTCCCTGGTGAAGCCTCTCATCTTCCACATCTCTGGTCTGTATGAATAAATAAAATAAATCTTTAAAAAAAAAAAAACTGTACTAAACTTAAACTGTATACTGGTAAAAGAGAGTAAGTAAACATTGCTATGAGCAAAAGCTCACAAACTAGTGTTTGGGCTTACTTACCCACTATCAGCCTTCTACTTTGTAAATAAAGTTTCATTGGAGCATAGCCCTATTAATTCAGTTCCATCTTGTCGATTGCTATCTGCCTACTACCACTGCCAAGTTGAGCAATCGTTTCAGAGACGCCAAGTCCTACAAAACTAAAAGCATTTGCCATTTGGACTTTTTACATAGAAAGGTTAGAACCATGTGTTAGTTCAGGGAACTGTTTGAGAGGACAAAGTACAACTAGTCAAACAGTAGATATTCGATAAAATAGTATATACTTTAGAAGTTGGTCAGAAAAACAAAATCCATAACAGGCAACACGAAGATTTTAAAACTGATTTTTAAGTAGAAAGTTTCCAAAGGTTTACGTGACTAACCCTAGTGTAAACCTGCCACAGGATATGCAAATGGGAAAGGGGACTGTAAGCAGGCATCATAGCAAAAAGGAAGAAGATTGTGGCTTCTTCCAGAGACATTCATAGTGCCTTTCTGAAAATGAATCCAAAACACTGTGTGTGAAAGTCTAACAATTGATGCACTGATTACAGAGGGAAATTCTTGTTCTTGTGAGGGCTTCAGGCAGATTCACTCTAATTGGGCTGGTGGGTAGGCTGAACCTCGGGTGACAAGCAGAAGCAAGTCCATTACCCAGTGACCATTACAAGTCATCCAGCCTGAGACTGCATAGAGGAGAAGGAGAGATGGGTAATTAAAAATGAGGTTAATTAAATCTAAAGCCAAATAGAGCGAGAGAGGCAAAAAAGAGATTACTTCACTTAAATTTGACCTCTGGGACCTCCCTGGTCGCGCAGCGGGTTAAAGCACAGCACTAAGAAGCTCAAAGCCACTTCAGCATGAGTTCCATCCCTGCCCTGGATGTGACCCACATGGTGCAGCAGACCTCTCCTGACAGGCCCACTGCTCCCCTCAGCAGTGTACTTTGTCGATCTGCCTGTTATTCTCCCCACTCTGTCTCTGGTGAATCCTCTCATGGCCCCTGTACCTCTAGCCTGTACTCCAGTTCTGTATGCATAAAATAAAAAAATCTTTAAAAAAAATTCGACCTCCATCCTAGACCTATAGTTGCCTGACTATTTGCCTCATTTTGTGGAAAAGGAGCAGAGAGGCCAAAGTGCTGGTCCCACATTAAATGGTTATGAAAAAAACAATCAGATCCCTAGTTCTGATTTGTCTGCCTCTATAGGTTTCTCTCCATAAGACCATCCTGGTGCTGTGAGTTAAGATGAGGGAGAAGAACAAACTTTAGCCTAGCTACATCAGTTCAAATCCCCATGTAGGCAAGAGATCCTAAGTAAACACTTAACCTCTCTATGCTTCAACAATCTCATCTATATGTGCATTGGGGAAAATAATAAGTAACAGTGTTAGAATTAAATTAGTGTACACAAATTAGCTTAGTGTACACAAATTAACTGGTTGTATCACTCAAATTCATGCTATTACCATTTCACCTGATTTCATCCCTTTTTTTTTAAGATTTATTTATTTATTTATTCATACAGAACTGGGGTACAGGCCAGAAGCAGAGTGAGGAGCAGAACAGGCAGATCGACGAAGTACACTGCTAAGGGGAGCAGCGGGCGGGTCAGGAGAGGTCTGGCGCGCCATGTGGTCACCTCCGGGGCAGGCAGGGTTCGAACTCATGCTGAAGTGGCTTTAGCTTCTTAGTGCTGTGCTTTAACCTGCTGTGCCACCAGGGAGGGCCTCATCCCTCTTTTTTTGAGAAGGAAAAAATACTTGAAAGGAAAGTTGTTGCGTAAATTTCCTGAATAATCAAAATATTCATAGTTCACTTGGCTTATGGAGATAGCAACACACATACATGTATACATACATGTGTGTTTATATCAATTTATATAATCAAGAATCAATTTTAGTAAGTGTAACTCCACTTAGACTATGCTCCATTTTCTTTGCCCAAATTAATGCAAAATCTACATTAGAATGGCTTTCAATGTTTGAAGAAATGAAACTATTCAGAAGTTTACATAGGGAAGCAATTTGCTTGGATTGAATAAGGTAATACATAAGTATGTAAAACCCTTTCTCTGTAAATGCTGCTTTTAATTAGGAGCAGAGCTCTGAAAGAAATCCTAGTTATTATACCCATGAATTGAACTCAGGCAACTATTTTAATTGGAACAGAAAGAGCCAAAATGCAAAAGATGTATCAAGGAAGTTAAAACAAATCTAGTTCATAAAAAACAATATTTTGTGTTTTTTTTTCTCTACTTCAACTCAGAGATTGGAATAATCCCCATGTCAGAGGAGATGGACGGTGTACACTTGGGATTCTACAGGGCATTGAGTTGCCTGTAGTTGTTGCCACATGCAATGACTTTTCCTATTGTTAATACTGAGTAAAATCAGCATTCTTCTCCTTATTCCCTTCAATGGAATATATGAGTGTATGTATGTGTGGATGCGTTTGTGTTTTGTGTATATGCATGTGTGTGTATGTGTTTACAGAATAGTTCTCCTACATTCTCAATCTTGTTTTCTGTCCTTTCTTGCTTAGCATTTATTGTAGTTTTTTTTCCCCCAACAACTTTCTTTATTATAAGTTACTCCAAGAAACCTTGACTTCTTTTAATCCCTTTACTTCATTTGGACATTTTCTTGAGGCAATAACATGTTTTTATCCCTGTCATTATCGTTGGAATGAATTTATCCAATAGTTTCAATCTGTATGTTTGTGATAAGCAACATCTTGATGAAGGGAAGAAGAGCAGTGCATTTGAACAAGCCATCTGCCTTCAGAGGGGTATACTGAGGAGGGCCTCGACTTCAGCTCAATTGAATGTCCTGCTCCTAAGCCCAGCAACCTCAGATAGCAGGGCCCAGGTACCACCTTCCTCTTAGCCAGGGTATGGTGAAGTGGAGGTTGCAGGGATGACAGTGATCGTGGTGTTGGTGGCTATAGTAAAAAAAAGCAATGAATATGTATAGAGTGTTTTCTATATAGCAGGCATTTTATTTCTAAATGGTTCTTATGTATTCTCTCATCAAATCATTCTAACTTTCTGATAGCCTGTTATTACTCATACTTCACAGAGAGAAAACTAAGGTAAAAAGAAGTTAAATGCATTGTTTAAGGACACATCAGTAGGCTATCCTAGAGGAGGGACTCAACTTTAAGTCTTTGAAAATTTTACTGTGAATCATATAAGAGTCATAGAGTCTTATATGCTGCTATGTAAATCTGCAGTTACAGAAACCGTGAAGAAATGAGAATCCTGAACACTCAGTCTGAGTTCAGAGTATACAGTTTGAACTACTATATAATGTGATCCTTCTTAATACTAGCCATGTTGAAATACTGCATGAAATGGTCTATTGGTGAGGAGTGTCTAGGCAGTGTTACACATTTGATAGCAGGTGCTTCCAGAATTGTTCAGAAGAAGGGGAATCAGTTAATCTGAACTTCCTGTGCTTAGCTTGCCTAGGTTTGGCTTCACAGTTCTTGCCTTTTGCTCATTTTACATATTCACTAGGCAAATTCCTGATCGTATTTTAAGTAGTTTCCTCTCTTGGGAAAGAATGTGCTGACCAGCTTTTTTGAATACCGGTCCCCATGGCTATTATATTTTCCATTATCCATTATTTAATTGACTTGCTGGCACCAATTAATTTTGAGTTTGGGGTACCTTGAGTCAATTAGATTTTCGTCCTCCAGGAATTAATCACCTCTGTATATATTGATGATTAAAAACACAGATCTACGTAAGCAATAAAGATATTGATAAGGTTTCTAAAATAACATATGTGACATTAAAGTTAGCACATTGCAGTCATTGAAACACTGTTACATATAGCATGCTTATTTGAGTCATCTTTTTAATTATTATCTGTTTCACACTTATCTGTAAGCAGCATAAGAGCATAGACCATGTCTTTCTCTATTCACCAGTCAACACCCAACTACTGGCCTTGAACTTGGTACACTGTAGATTCTCAAAGACTTATTTAAATTATTGAAAGTTCTGAAATGCTTCCACCAGATGACTTCATTATAGAGTAGATGAAATTATCTCCATTTTACAGAGGAACAAACTAGAGCAGAGGAAAGTTAGGTAATGTGATTATAGTATAAGTAGTTAATTATACTAGATCCATGTTATTTTTGTTCTTTTTTTTTGCACTGCACAAAATAATGATGAATACTTAGTGAATCCACAAACTTAATCAATTTCAGTGGGTCTCTTTAATAAATAAATAAATAACACAGCAAATACAAAATAAGTTTTATAGTTTGAGTCATCCTTTGTAACTAAGTGGCCCTTCTTTTGGTTCATTTTTTATTTGTTTCTGTTATATTAGTCTTTCTTTTGTTCTAATTTGTTATTATTTTTAATATATATTTTGGTATTGTTAAAAGACTGACAAATCCTAAGAGAAATACAAATATTTTTGAAATATAAAAATTTTTATAGAATTCTTACATACATTTCCTTCTTAGAATATTAGTATACTAGTAAGAGTGCTACTTAGAATGTTAGTATCTTCTTAGTAAGTCAACACATCTCTTTAAATCAGTAACATTACACACAGAATAATGAAAAAACAAAAACAAAAAACAAAAACAATGTTCTCTGTGGCCTGGACCTCTTATATGGCTGATCTAAGTAACAATGATGAGTATGGTTGTGACATGTGTAAGTCAGGGAACAAAGGTAGATGCAATCATGTCAGTGAAAGTTCATGGATTATAAAGCATAAGGCTCATGTAGAGAACCAATAAGCAGAGAAAGTTAATGTGAGTTACAGGACATTTAAAGAAGAATAATGCAGAAGGAGAAGGGAAGGTTTGTTTGCTCTTCATGCGGATAGCCTTAGGGATTGACTAAAACATCTGGACTTACACATATTAGGCTCTCAGAAGTAGTAGATGTTTGAGTTAGGTGATAATATAAAAAAATTCTGTATCAAGTAAACAAATCTTAAAACATTGTTGAGCTAAAATAGGTTAGCTCTACATTTCGCTAATAGAACCAAGAAAAGAGAACATCTTAGAAAATGTAAAAAACACTAGATAACTCTGGGAATCACTGCACTGAAGTAATCAGCCAACAACTTTATCCTTGACATTACTGAGGCATCATTTCCTTCTAACTTCCCCAAAATTGTTTCTCAGCCTCTTTGGCTTTTCCTCTCTGAGTTCCCTAAACCTTTGTACTATGACATCATTTTTTTTCTAGCTACACTTTGAGCTGATCTCATTGTTTAAATATCACCCATGGGTTGATGACTCCCCAAACCTGCATCTCCAGCATTAGCCTTTCAATTAATCTCTAGTCTCATTTAACCAAGAACTCCACTTATATAATGGAGAGAATTTGCAACATATGTCAGTCAGAAGAACTCTGACTTTATCTATATGTATCCTATGTGCTCCCAGTCTGTACCTTTCTAAGCTTTTGTGTCAGAAATAGTACTTTTACATTCACTCAGCTACAAGCTGGAAACCTAATTGTGAACCAGAATTCATTTCTTTCCTTTGTACCCCACATTCATTCATCAGCAATTCTCTATGTACACAGTATATTTTGAATTTAAAAATTCTCCAAGGATTCTGAAAATACATTGAAGGCAGAGGTACAAAGATTTTAAATCTTATGAATCATGACATAAAAACAGCCAAGACAACTAGAAAAGAAAACGCAAACTCCATTGGCAACATTAACAATGAAAGTAGGTCATGAGATTTCACTTGATCACTAAAATAAAGAACATGGACAGTGATCTTGAAATATAATGTCCCACTAAACTAAACCAAGTTTAGTTTTTATATGGGGTTCATTTTAGGCATAGGATAGGCGAGATACAAGTTGAATTTGGGAAATTTTTGTGATTCCATTTGCCAAAGATTCGTCCTAAGAATACTTTGGGATCATGTAAAAAATACATTCTAGCTAATCTGAATAGTCATTGATCAAAGACAATCACTGATATAGTAATTGTAATAAATCAAAATTCAACAAATACTTTTTTTTAAATATTTTTTTAAGATTTATTTATTTATGCATACAGAACTGGGGTACAGGCCAGAGGTATAGGGGAGGCAAGAGGCTTCACCAGAGACAGAGCAGGGAGCAGAACAGGCAGATCGACGAAGTACACTGCTGAGGGGCACAGCGGGCAGGTCAGGAGAGGTCTGCCACGCCATGTGGTCTCCTCCGGGGCAGGCGGGAATCGAACTCATGCGCAAGTGGCTTTAGCTTCTCAGTGCAGTGCTTTAACCCGTTGCGCCACCAGGGAGGGCCAACAACAAATACTTTTTTAAGTCCGTGAATGGAAAAATATTTTTTCAATTAGTCCCATTATTTTTTTTCTTTCCAGAAAAGGAATAGAAGAGGCTCTCTTTATAAGCATTGCCCCACTCAAAGCTAATTATGGAATGCACTGCTTTATTTCTCCCTTTATATTTATTTATTTTAAATTTATTAGCAATAACTTTTTGTTATGTGGTTCTTTGCATTTCAACAAAAACATAAATTCACAAAATCAAGATATGGAATATTTCTACCAACCTGAAATATTCACTTATAATATTTGTCATGGCCCACAGGCCATGGTAACCTATCATCTGTTCTTAGTCCATACATTTCACCTTTTCTAGTATATCAGAGGAATGAAGTTATGTTGTATGTATCCCTTGACTCTGGATTCTTCTACATAGCAAATTCATTTGAGAATAGTCCACATTGTGTACAAATCTTTAGCATTGCTAACTCATGTTACACTGTAGAAGTGTAACCCAGTTTGCTTATCTGTTTATTGTTTGTAGGACTAGTTGTTTTTCATTTGAGTAATTCTGAAGAAAATAATTGTCACTATCCAATGACAGGTTTTAGTGTGAACCAAAGTTTTCATTTCCTCAGTTTAATACATAAGAATGGGATTGACTGGTAATATTGTAAGTAGATGTTTAACTTTGTATGAAATTGCCAACCAAAGTACTGTTTCCAAAGTAGCCAAATCATTGTATTTCTTAAAGAGAGAAAAAATATATATATATATATTATTTTTGGACAATAGGACACATTTTTTATCTTTAAAACTGGTATAATTCATGGTAAAACAAAGTATTTGTCTCAGGTTTTCTGTTCAAACTCTAATATTGGAAAACCAAATAGCCAGTGAGGGAGTGTCTCTTTGTAAAAGTATCCCTACTAAGAAATAAGTTTAAAATATCACCATTTTTCAACCTTTGAAGAATTAATAGATATAACGTGAAGAATTATAGATATAGCATTAATAAATACACATGACTAATAATATCACAAAAGGCAAAAATCGGACATGATGCACCTTATAATTAAAGAACTACCAATAATCTTGCTGAAGGATCAATTCCAAGTCTGATGAAGCCAGAACCAGCTGCCAATTTTCAGACAATACAGAAGACAGAGGATCTACTAGTGTTTAACTGCAGCATGCTTATGCAGTCAGCAGAATCCAGACTAAGAAAATCTACGTTTCAGATATCTCAGATCCTTCAACAAATAAAATGTTAAAAAAAAAAAAAGAAATGAAATGAAAGAAAGAAAGAAAAGAGGGTGAATCATTGCCTGTTCAGTACTTCCATCTTGCTAGGAAATAATTTTTTTTAAATATTTATTCATTTATGCATACACAAATGGGGCACAAGCCAAAGGTGCAGGGGTGGTGAGAAGATTCACTGGAGACAGAGTGGGGAGCAGAACAAGCAGATCGATGAAGTACATTGCTGAGGGGAGTAGTGGAGATACTGGAGAGGCCTGCTGTGCCATGTGGATCACCTCCCGGTCAGGGAGGGCCAGGGATCTAACTGGCACTGAAGTGGCTGCAACTAGCTTGCAGTGTTGAGTCCTTAACCCATTGTGCCACCAAGGAGGGCCATTGCTAGTAAATATTTTTAAAAAGGAGTTACTTAAACTATTGAATCCATACCAATTTCTAGCAGAATCTGCCTGTGAAGGGAGTTTTTGGCTTTGGAAGTTGGAAAGAGATGGGTAACCTAAATAAGGCAATTTCCAGGGAGGTGAAAGGAAACAATTGAGAGTAAAGATAAAACAAACAAACATCTTTTGTTCACAATGTGTTTGATCAGTTATATTAAGTATTGGACCAGAGATACTAGGGTCTTACCCAAGACCTTTTAAAAGAGCTTTCAGAAAAAGTTTCAGGAATTACAACACTGGTGAGAGTATAAATCCATAACTTTTTAGCAGGGTTTTGTTGAAGCCCTGCAAGTCTCTCTCCCTATAGTCAAAATCAAACTTGTGGAGTGAAGGATATAAACTTGGGAGGAAAGCAGAGGTATCAATGGAAGCACACATTAAAACACATACTTTCTCAAAATTAGTTCAGAATCTACTTTGTGCATGTATTTCTAGCTCTAGCAATTAGTTGTTTTATTTGCAAATAAAGCACTTTCTACAAAGCACATTTCCATCTACATAACAAAGCTCAATAAAGTGTTTTATTCCCTGCTGGCCACTATTATAGTTCTATTTTTTAATCAGCAGATGTTCACTTATTTCTAACTAGGTAAAAACATGGCATTGAATGATATCATTGTGGTTCATAGATGTATGCCTTGCTTATCTGAGGTTTAATACCCTTCTCTTTTCTCTTCTGAGAAGTAAACAACATGCAAAGTACTGAAGAACAGAACATTTGGTTTAAGGTAGATACATTAGTTTGCATAATGGATTAAAACTTAGCAAAGTAAAAGTGAAACTCAGAACCCTACAATGAGAAATCTGTTCTCTATTCATTTTGTTGAGATGCCTACAAGGGGTTTGCCATTCCTGTAACTCTGCTCTTTGGAAATAGTAATGACATGTAGTGAATTGAAAGGAAGGGAGAAAAATATACAATGTCTATAGGAAAATAAAAAATTTAGGATAAAAACATCAAAGAAAATTGATGTCTGCTTTTATCTCTTGTTACAAGAAAACATTTCAAAGAAAATCAAACCATTCTCTTTCTGCTTCATTGCATAAGGTATCCACAGATGACATACACACAGCATTCAAGCCATGTTTGGACATGATATATCACATGTGACAGAAATTTCATTGCATTTCATTCATAAATTTACTCTGAAAGCATACTAAAGAGCTAGCTTTTTTTGGATATTAGATTATCCAATATCCAATTAGTTCAGCCTACTGGCTTAACTATATTTTCATAAATAAAAGTAACTATATAAAATTTTCACAAATACATTCCCAGGTTAGTATATCCCTATATGAATCAATTTCTACCCAAAGAGGAAACAACAAAACCAGGCTCACATCACTCTCTCAAGCCTATGTGTTTCCTTCTCCCTTTTAGTGCAGGCTACACAAATGTGCCTTCTCCTTGGCTTCACACATAAACTATTTATAATAAACCAGGCATTGATTCAGTTACCGTGGCATGCTTACCAGCATCTGTTTGGCAACTGTCTTTTCGACTAGTTGTCTGAAACTGGAACGATGATTTAAAGGCATTGCCATTCAGATCTGTATTTCTTAAAATCAACTATAGTCTGCTATTATTTAGTAAATTCTAGTGTAGTACTAGGCACTGTTCTCAGTACTTTACCGTTGTTAGGTCATTTGACCTTCATGCCACTTCTATGACGTAGGTTCCACCAACACCCCAATTTTACAGATAAGGAAACTGAAACACACATGTAAATAATTTGCATAGTAAATTATTGCATTTATTAAATCTAACAGACTGATTCCAGAAATTATACCATTATGCTAGTCATAAAAATACCTGTGGCTGTTTAAATTCCAGGGTCCCATCACCAGTAGTTCTGCTCTATTTGACTAAAGCTAAAGAATTTATACAACTTCCTGCATTTTCTTTTTGGCCTACCAAGCCTTTTTCAGGTACCAGCCTGATACCGCTGTATATATACAGCTATATATATGTGAGTATATATATATACACACACATACATACACACACACATATATATTTATATATAAATCTCTTTCTTTACCTATAGTTCTGCTTTACATGATTTCAGTTATCCATGCTCAAGCATAGTCCAAAAATATTATATACTATAAGATATTTTAAGAGAGAACCCACAATGTTATAACATTTATCACAGTATATAGTTAGAACTGGCTTATTATTAGCTATTGTTGTTAATCTCTCACTGTGTTTAATTTATAAATTAAACTCGATTATAGGTAGATATGTATACCCAAGACAAAGTATTTATGTAGCATTTATTACTCTCCATAGTTTCAGATATCCACTGGGATTCTTGGGATATATTATAATTCCTACACATAAGGGAGCAGGTAGGACTATCGTATTTTATTTTAGAAGGGAAACACTGGATTAGTATGCAATTTCAATGTTTCTCTTCACCTAAACTGATTCCTCATTAAAATGCACCATCTTCTCTTGGGAGTTCAGCAGTGCTTATGGTGTTAGGTATCATTTGTATGCTTCCTGTAAACGAAGAATTAGAAAACAAGCTCTGACATAGGCTTTGGAGTAGTGTGAGAAGTGCCCAAAATGGGAATGGAGAGTGATCTAGGAGATACCACTGTAAAATATGGGGAAAACAGCCCAGAAGGAAGCCAAGGATCCTCTAGCTTCTTGGTTTGCCTAAGACTGGCTGAATTGCTGGTGATATAGGCATGCCATTTTAAAACCTTATCAGTTAAATTCAGGTATCACTCCAGCCTCTCTTAGAATCAGCATCTCTGGATGACATAGCCTCTTAATCACTGACTCCTTTATAGATTTTGCTGCATGTGAATGTCATAATGTAAACTCTTTAGGCAAATAGGATGTAAAGTACCCCAGATTGGAGATGCAGTTCAGTATTGATCACTCTTGGGCTATGTATACTTAAGAAGCCAAAAATCATCATTTCCAATCAAATGTTATTGAATCAGCCAGGACAGGGGACTATAGTCTGTTTGCTTGTTTGTTTTAAGAGTCATGAATTTTCTTTCTTTAAAAATTCTTTTTATATATTAATTTACTCTTTTAATTGAGGCAACATTGGGATCTTCCTAATCAGGTGTCACAATATAGTGCCCCCCACCCTCCCCCACAAATCATGTATTCCATGGCAATAGTCCATTGTGCTTCCTTCCCTCTTTGTTATTAGCCATCACTCCCTCTCCCATTTGGATGCTTCCGATGCTTCAGTTCTAGAGTCAGCTGTCAAGGGTTAATTTTTTAGTTTGTGTGTGTGTGTGTGTGTTTTTTTAAAGATTTATTTATTTATGCATATAGAACTGGGATACAGGCCAGAGGTACAGAGGGTGAAAGGATTCACCAGAGAGAGTGTGAGGAGCAGACAGATTGATGAAGTACACAGCTGAGGGTAGCAGTGGGAGGGTCACAGAGGTCTGGTCACCTGTGGAGCTGAGGATCAAACCGGCACTGAAACAGTTGCTGCTAGCTTGCAGTGTTGTACTTTTGCTCACTGCACCACTAGGGAGAGCAGAGTTTGTCTTTCTTTGATTCTTAGTTTGGCTTTTCTACATTCCATATATTAATAAGACCACCTGGTATTTAACTTTTTATTTCACATTTATTTAACTCAGCGTTCTCCCTACCTGCACCCCTATGTTCATAGAAGCACTATTTACAATAGCCATAGGGAAACAACCTTAGTATACAAAAACAAATGAGTGGGTCAAGGAGATATGATGCATATACACAATGAATTACTACACAGGTGTCAAAAAGGTATATTCATGCCATTTGTAGCAACACAGATGGAACTAGACTACAGTTTCTCTGCATTTTAAATATCTATAAAATGGCAAGAAAAGGCAATAGGATCTAATTAGCTAAGCATTTCTGTGTTTGCTATCTCACTGTCAGTTGATTATGAAATGTGGTAGCTACAGTGTTTCTCACCTGAACTTATCAGCAATAACTAACTGTATCAGAAGCTAAATTTCTTGAAAATGAAGGCACCGTGCTGGTCTGGTATAGCTACCTTCAGCCAGTTGTAAATTAGTTCATCATGGGCCCAGTGAATTTTTTACTTTGGTGAAGAAGTCTAATTTTAATCACTCTATCTTGAAATTATCGGTTCCAGTTTCTTTATAGTTCTTGCAATACCCACAAGTGAGGAGGACATTTGTAACATTATAATAAATAAAGTATTCCATCACGATCTCAAAAGTCTCATCCCCCAACCCCAGAAATTATTACATCTGAATATAGCTTTAAAGGAAATGTTACTTCTGTTCCAGTATGTTTCCAAGCTTTTTCACTCTAGTGAATAAATGAGAGGAATTAAATAGCATTTAGTCATACCAGAGGTCAAAAGGAATATGATAATTCTAGAAAACATCACTTTACAGTGAAAGCCCTTTATTGTGTCTGTTTGGCAGATTTACTAGAGAGGATAATTTTTGAAACAGAATTCCAGCCCTGAACCTACATTAGACATAATGAGCTGGCTATTGTCAAATTATGTATGCCACTTATGAATGTTAGCAGTTTGACCATAAGGATAATATATCAACGATTTTTATGAAGTGAAAGAGTCAGAAAGTTTGAAGCTAGTTATTGGCTTCTTCTAATTCAAACCCAAATTTTTGATCAAGACAAAGAAGGGTAATTGATGATGGAATATCAGAAAGAGACCTCAGATCTCTTTATTAGATTCTGTTTGAATTTCTGCGACATAATGCAAGTGTCGTGGCATAATAATTAGTTTTTGAATAGCATAGGCCTAGGCTGCAAACCTATGTATACAAACCTTAGGGCTATGATCAAATTCTTTACATCTCTGTGACTCATTCATAAAATAGAGATAAAACTGTTACTTCTTTCATGGATTATTATATTAAGTCACAATAGAAAGAGCCCATAGAAAGCTCAGACAATGATTTAGAACACAATAAATGTCATCTATTGTTGTTAACATCATATTTTATGGAAATACAATGAATTTAGTTTTCTGGATATAGCTGAGAAATTGAACCAAATAGCAGAGAATGGAGTAGAGGTAATGTTTCTTTTTCAAAAGCGTAGTCAATGGTGTCTTTTCTCTTTGGTAGAAGATTTCCTAATTTACTGTGGTGCTACTATGATTTAACCACATAGCCAATTATGTCAAATTATGATGACTGGAACAATTAGGCAGTGTTTCAATAGCCAAGTACCAGCAACAGAAGTTTGTATTTATGTCTAGGCTTACCCAGGATTATAATTGCACTCCTCATTTTTTGTTAGACTGGCTTCTCAAAAGAGATAGTTTGACTGGGTTCTGGTGAATGAAATGTGGTTGAATGTGCCATGTGCCACTTAAGTTTGACACATAAAAACCTCTCCACCACCCTGTTCTTTGTGTCTTTCCCCATCTGCTTTCTGGAAAATAATACTCACCAACATACAGATCCTGATTCCTGGGTGCTTTATGAATAAACCTTTCCTACTGGAGCACACATACAGATGCCATTAGTTATAGTTCATGTTACAGAAAAATAAATTTATATTGTGTGATGCCACCAAATTCTAGTAGAGCAGCTAAAAGTGACTTCAGTGATACAAACCTGTGTGTTTACATAGACCCTTCTATGAAGACATTAAAATTACAATATAGGTATTTTTAACTGGGTTTTGAAAAACTGGAAGTTAAAAGTGATTGATTTAGTTAGAGTAGAAAAAAAGTACAAAACCAAGGGGAGGCCTCCCTGATGGTACAGGGGTTAAAATCTCCGTGCTATCTGGCCCTCCCTGGTGGTGCAGCAGGTTAAAGCACTGCACTGAGAAACTAAAGCCACTTCCGCATGAGTTCGATCCCCGCTTGCCCCGGAGGTGAACACATGGTGTGGCAGACCTCTCCTGACCGGCCCGCTGCTCCCCTCAGCACTGTACTTCATCCATCTGCCTGTTCTGCTTCCCGCTCTGTCTCTGGTGAATCCTCTCACCCTCCGCATCTCTGGCCTGTACCCCAGTTCTGTATGAATAAATAAATAAATCTTTAAAAAAAAATGTCTCCATGCTATCAAGCTATGGCCAGCCATTGTGGGATGAATTCAATCCCTGTCCAGGGAGGTACCCACATGGCATAGCAGACCTCTTCTGTCTCTCCTGTTGCTCCCTCAGCAGTATATTTTAGCAAATTTGTCAGTTCTGCTCCCCATTCTGTCTCTACTGAATCTTCTCACCCCTTGCACCTCTGACTTATACCCCAGTTCTTGCATTCATAAATCTATAAATATAAATCTTTAAAAAAAGAGAAAGAAATGTATTCACAACCTAGAAGTATTACATAAGTGAAATGCAGAAATATCCACATTTTCATATAGGTAAGAGTTTAGTGCCATACTCCCAAGTTTTAAAGAATAGGGTCTGTCAAGACAGGGAAATAATCAAGAAATGACATCCTCAAAACAAAGCATCCAATATAGGAGAGAAGCCATCTTGGGCATTTCTGAGATGGTATTGATAGGAGGTACCAGGAAGTGTACAGCAGTGCTGGAAATCAGCCAGGCTGCAGTGAAACCAGAAAGAAATGAAATGATTAGTTGCCTAATGTTTGAATAAAAAGTTAAGGACATAGGATATTGGGCACATGAAATTGATATCAATTTAAAAGAAGATTTAAAACATTGCATGAAGTGTATTTATCAATGCACAATATGGCTTTATTGTGGATAGTATTTGCAGAATAAATGTGATATAAAAATTGAAATAATCTAATCAAAAATTATGACAGCTATTTTGAAAGGTGAGGGTAAATGGGTATGCACACACGTGCATGCACCCTCAAGCATTTGTGTGCAAAAAAGAGCATGTGTTGAGGGCCCTCCCTGGTGGCACTGTGGGTTAAAGCACAGCACTAAGAACTAAAGCCACTTCCGCATGAGTTCGATCCCTGCCCCGAGACAATCCACATGGTGGCAGACCTCTCCTGACCCTCCCACTGCTCTCCTCAGCAGTGTACTTCGTCCATCTGCCTGTTCTACTCCCCACTCTGTCTCTGGTGAATCCTCTCACTGCCTCTGCACCTCTGGCCTGTACCGCAACTCTGTATGCATAAATAAATAAATCTTTAAATAAATAATAATAATAATAAAGGTGTGTTGAGGAGCTCAGTGAACTGTGGGGGTGGATAATGGGTGAATGGCAGTGGGTGCTCTACAGAGGCAGTAACTGAAGAGGGGCAGCTGATACTTCCTGTACCAATAGTAATGTAAGCTAATTTTATCTTAAAAAATAATCAATTAATTGATTCGTGTCCCAATGACCAAACAAAGCAAACAAAAATTTTGCATTCTTATATTCCACAGTCAAGAGTGACTGGAAATACTAAAGCTGAAAGTCATGGCTAATCCCCACACTGTGAACATTTAGAACTGAAGAGGTAAATGCCACTGCACCAGCTGAACACTAGGTTAAAGTATGGAGAGTTGTGGTCTTTTGAAAGCAGGAATTTATAACCATGTGAGATTTTAACAGGGTGGTCTCCAGGAAAAGGGGAAGTTTCAGGTTCCCTGCCCCAGCCAGGAGGGTGGAGCCAGAGCAAAGAAGAGAGGAATCTGGAGAGGAAACTGAGGAAGAAGGAAGCAGGATGGAGAGTCAGAAGGAAACCTGAGGGAGACACATGGAGCAGAGAGACATGTGAAGAAACTGTGTTTGTTTCTTCGTGGTTCTGGACTGGTTGGAACAGATGTGAGTGAGAGGCCTGTGGAAAGGTTGACTATAACAACATTTATCTTGAGTTATTATTTTGTTTTTTTCCTCCCTGACTGGTCTGGCCATTTCTGACCCTTTTCTATGGGTCCCTGCTAGAAGGTGCTTTAGACTTGTGACTGCTTTCAGGCCTTGCTTTGGGCCAATCCCTTTTGGGTAGACTTTTACCCATGAGGGGATGGGTAACTTCAGGTGTTTGATTTAGAAATTATATTCTTTGTCTTTTCTGTATTATGTACTAATTATATTAAAGTTCCTTTCCATTAAAGTCTTATATGTTTTGTTTTGATGCGCAGATGGCTGAACCTATTTAGAGCAGGCAGGTTTGGGGCTCAGTGGTGCCCTCTCTTTGCCCTGTAAACAGTTCTAAATGTTCACAGGATGAGAGGAATGAAGCTTGCAGAACACTGTTAACATTCAGTGCTCATAAATTAAACTTAATAATTTAATGTTTTCAGATAACACAGTTCCTCTCCCAACCCACAACCTTGGGTGTTGGCTTTTTTTTTTTTTTTTTTTGATTTATTTCTTCATACAGAACAGGGGCTCACTTCCTTCACTCTGCTGGCCATAGGTAGGA
>NW_004567127.1:23825835-23854226 GCF_000260355.1 Condylura cristata | reverse complement strand
TTTTTTTTTTTTTTTTTTAACTTCACTCAGTACAGGTGCTCACTTCCTTCACTCTGCTGGCCATAGGTAGGAATCACCTGCAGGCCTTTTTAATGCACACTCTCAGATCCACCGAGAATTGCAAATATTATTCTCTATCAGTCATTTTTCAAAACATCGATCATTCCTGAGGACTCCAGGTGGTTGTAGGGGTTAAGTGTCAGTGCTATCACACTGTCATCAATGTGGTTTGAGTTCAGTCCCCAGTCAGGGAGGAGACCCACATTGTGCAGCAGGCCTGTCCTTCCTCACCCACTGTTCCCCTCAGGAGTGTATTTCAGTAGACCCACCTGTCCTGCTCCTCACTCTGTCTGTGGTGAATTCTCTCACCACACACATCTCTGGCATATACCTCTGCTTTTCTATGCATAAATCAATAAATCTTTTAAAAGTAGACCATTCCAATCATTAGCCAGTTAGAAATTTCCAGTTGTACAAGGGAGTAATGCTTACTGAACATTTGCCTTGCATCAGGAATTGTACCAAGTTCTTTATGTGTGCCTATTCCTTACTAAAATATTATGAGGTATGTACATTGATACAGGTAAGGCTCAGAGGGTCTAAGTCAATGGTTCAAGCTCACAGAGCACAACAGTGTTGAAAGCATGACGCAAAATCACTGTCTGATTCTGGATTTGAGTAGTGTTTGATCTCCCCTCCATGCTGTTCTTTTATGCTTGTCTTAACAAAGCTCTCCTCACAAGTTGTCCGTTCCTCTATGGTCTAGTCAGAGCCTGGTTCAGCTAGACCTTGGAAAATGTTGTCAATGATCATCATGAATTATGAATGAATGTCTCTGGTTCTAATAGCGTTTGCATTTCTAACTATAGAATGAAAGGTTATAATTTTTTGTTAATAGAATTCCATATTTAGTGAGTGAGTTGATAAAGCTATGTCAGACATAAGACCTTGAGGTGTTCTGCATCTATAATGTGTAAGTCATTGCCTGAACCAGGGATTCCTAAACCTAGCTGATTGGAATTCCCTTGGGGTTACTATAAATATAAAGTAGAGAACCACTAAATCAAAATCACTGAGACTGACTTGGCAAGTATAGCTTCAGAATGCATCCCTAGATATTCTGATGATCAGCCAGATTTGGAGTTAACACCACCTAGGTAGAAAGTCAGACTAATCTTTCATGTCCCTTCGCCATGTTTCTCAACATTAGAAGCATCAGGAGTCATACGCACAGGAAAGGGGACCCTAACTAAAAATCATCAATAGATACTACAGAAAGGGCCTATATTAAATATGCAATTAGCTGATGAAAAAAAGGGCACACTCATGCTTTGAAAGAAAGAAACATTATTAGAATAAAAAAAAAATTAAGAAGCCAGCCTTCTTTAGCAGATTTCTCACTGTTTTGGATTCCTCTTGGACATTTTATAATTTTCAGTGGTTCTTATCAACAAGAGGACACAGTGAAATTTACTTCTCTCTCTAATTTTGTCTCACCACATATTGGCTGCCAAGTTGAAAGCCACAACCTGGAACTCCATTTAGAATGTCATTCCGCCTTGTTTTGTTCTTTTTGAGTTTGACCTTTGCTTTATCCAAATATCATTTTGTCTGTAAATATTAAAATAAGTTGCTGGCCACTCTGTTGCAAAATACGTGAAACACTTTAAAGGATTTTCCGGCTGGCGCAGACAGTCTCATTGTGCAAAGTTAATCTCTTAAAAATGTTTTACTATTGACAGCATTGCTTGCCATAATTAGGCAAGGAAGAGAGTCACTCATGAAGCTGCAACAATTGGGTATTATGCTTTCATTTCAAATAATTTCAAATATTAAATGTTCCTAGAGTAGGATTTTAAAAAGGTCTCTGCATCTTAAAGGCCACTTAGGCTAGAGTGGAATTGCCTAAGCCCAGCATGTGCCAAAATGTTTTTGCATTCTTAGGTAATAAAATTGTGAACTCCTGTGGCTACAGGGAATTTGAGACATTATCCTGTCCCAAACTCCCAGCTCAGCTTTTGGTAAGGAGGTCATTTACCCCATCCCAGACATGGAGGCATTATTACCTGCCTACTGTGGTGTTTAATAACCTCTCCATCAGAAAATGCTTTTACATATCTTAAATCTACTGTCTCTCTCCTTCCCACCCCTCCTACCACCCCACCTCCTGAATCATGATGGCTAAAAGGCTGCTATAGGGTTGAGGACTCAGACTGCAAGGCCTTGGGATTTGTTCTCCAGTTTGGAGTGTGATAGCTGTATATTTTCATCCTTAGTAGGTTAGCCAGGCTTCATACTCAGTTATGCAATAAATGCCCTACCATCAGTGCCAAGCAGATTGGGAGGGGTGTATGTCCATATGGACCCATCTCTCTTAACACCTACCACCATCTTAGGTCAACCCTCGGGGTATCATTTTCTAATTCTCCTTGTCAAGGAGGGGTGTTATGGTATAGTTTCCAACTTGCTCCAAGTATTCATGATAGTAGCATTCAAAGCAGTACTCATAATAGCTAGAATCGTGACTTTCAATCCTCAAAGAACCTAAACTCACCTTGCAGATTTTTTCCCTCTTTTTTTTTGTTTACACAAGAGAAATTATGACAAGGTCAGAAAATTTGTTTTTGTTTCTTGTTGTTGTTTTGTTTTGTATTTTAGCAAATACTCCAGATCATTCTAATGTAAATAATCCACGTTCCTGCTTTTGTAAAACCATGTGAGGGTAGTTTAGACTGGTCTCTTCTGGCTCTTCAGACTACTTCCACTGGGATTATAGAGGCTCTCGTCTGATTAAACATTGTTTGACTTATGATCAGAAGCCAGTGGGAGTCTCCAGGTTATCAGTGAAGTTGACCAGCACCCAGCAACATTCATAACTGTTGCCACCCCACAGTTCACTATGTATGCTTTCCATCTCACATTAATTATTTGCTATGTACTGACTATCCTCTATTAAAAAAGGTATTTATTAAGCAACTATTGTGTGTAAGGCCTGTTGTTTGAGAAATAGTGTGATGATGCAGTCACAATTTACTAGGCTGCTTCAGATATGCACACAAATAATAGCAAATTAATGTCTAAAGTAATTAATTTCATAAAAAGTGACAGTCTGTTAGAGTTTTAGAGAAGAACATCTCATGCCACTGTTATTGTGATTTGATACTGTCTAAAGAAGCTATAGGATTCAGAAATACTCATAGTTGAATTTTTAAAAATACCATATTTGCGAGTTCATATATTTTAATCATCGTTTGGCTTGGGAGCATTATAATCATACTGATAGTTTAAGTCTGTCAGCCATGATAGTTCCAGTGAGCTATGTATAATTATAATTGTGAAGATTTTCTATTGAGATTTTTATCATATAAATGTGTGGCATAGATTAAAATGATAATTCCTTGTAGAGTATGTATACACAGGGGCCTCTAACTTTCAATTTAGTTGTTTGTTCCAATATTGATTTTTATATTGCAACTCTAGAAATAAATTCTGATTCAGAGTTGACAGAATAATACTTTAAACATACTAGATTGCTTTAACTCTGCCAGTTTATTTTTGTTGTTTTGGTTTAAAACTATATTGCTTAGATGGTAATCTAGATTACCAGTATTTAAATGGAAGTGAAAAGGAGGTTGATTGTTGACCCGTTAGGCACCAAAGCAAAATATCTCATCATCAGACTCTTTTAATCATATTAAGGGAGACTTCTGTCTCTTACCTACACAACTGCTCCTACTTTTCATATGAGATAATAAGAGTAAATTAACAATCCTTTTGAAACTGTGTATAGTAAATCCTGATGTTTCTTATGTGATCATAGCGGTCAATACATAGAAGGTAAAACTGGTGCAAGCAGAAAACTGAGTTTGGAAGTTTCTAAAAGCACTCTTTCAAATTATCAGAATCTGCTCTGAATTACTCACTTGTAAAATGAGGATGAAGGTAGGTGCTTCCTAATGGATTTTTATGAGAATACACAAGAGAAAGTATTTCTTAACACACTGTCTGCCTGACAGTAGATCTGTGCTTCAACTTAACACAACAGGTGTTTATTGAACATCTGCTATGCGGTAAAGCACACTTGTGCAGGCGCTGAGAAAACAGAGATAAACAAAACAGCCTCTGCCCTCGTGGGCCTTATACCAGAAGAAAGGCAGAAAGCTGAAGGTAACTGCAAATCCAGAAACAATCTAAAAAGGTAACTTTCATTGTCTTATTTATTTCAATTGATACCTTTCAAACATACTTCTTTACTCTTGGTCATTTTAGGATTTAGGAGCCCATTTATAATGTGTTTAGTAGCAGTTATTGCCTGTAAAACAGCAATTTAAAGTTAGAATGTCTTTTGTTCGGCTCACCCTCTAGTTCCCTTCTGTAGCTTCAGATAAACTATATGAAGGTTATGCTGTAACAGAAAAAGTACCAGCTAGAACATCATAATTATCTCCAGCCTCATCGTGGCTTAGATCAAGTAGGAGTGATTACACGTAGTTTCAGTTTTCTCACTTGTTTCCAGGACACACTTATTTAAAAGAAGAAAGAAAAAATTCTTTAGAGAATGTCTAGTTTAGGATGGATATTGCTCTAGGAGCTGCAAGTTAGCTGAGTCAGTAAGTATCTTTGCCTGAAGGGTGCACAGTATGGTTGTGGGGACGTGGTGGTGTGCACTGGGGCTGTGTTTTTGTAAATGGGGCATCAGATAAAGCTTTTTGGAGATGGTTTGAGGAGAGTGCAGAAAGGAAACCAGAGAACAAGAGATAAAAGGGCTTTTGGAGTTGAAGGGTCACAAAATTATAAAGGTTGCAAGTTCAGAGGTCACAATAAGAATCTGAATTTTTCACCAACTGAGGTAGGAAAATATTTTGAGCAATTAAAGAGAGATGAAGGTTTTTACTAGCAGAACATCAGGAAAAGATGGTGAAAGAGCAACTGCATGATTGAACTAGATATATTTATCTTGGCCATTTATAGACATCATGGAACTTTTTGACAATTAGAATAATGGTACAGGTTTTCTTTCCAGGGGAAAAAAAAATGCATGTATTTTCTATGTTCTGAAGAGTTGTGTATTGGCATATAGTGTTTCAGAATTTCTGTATTTTTTAATTCATTCTTGGTGATTCTCTGTTAACTATAATAGATTTCTTCAAGGAAAAGACATGGTTGAAGTCACATATCAGAGCTTAATGCTTTAGATCAGTTGGAAAGCTGGTGGGGGGAGGAACTCTCATAACCATTTTAAAGAACAGAGTCAACCTGGCATTGCAATATAAATAGAGACCAATTTAGGCAAGAGACATAAGGAGAAATCTGGAAATCTCTTTCAAGATGTGATAATTTATCTATGTGTGAATATCATTGCATGTACAAAGCTTGATTGGATGGAAAACTTAATGCTGTTTGCCCATGGTTAAAAACTATGGAATCACATCAGATGGAGGACCTAATAGAGATAAAACATTCTTTAAAATAAAATAATAATAATTATTATAATCAGTATGGCTTTTAGGTATTTTGATTTTTAACTTTTGACTCCCAAACAAATTGATGTATTTACTTTGCTTTAGGAAATCAAGGTTTTTAATGTCACTATTGTTGTTACCACAAGACGATTAAACCTAGCCAGCAGTCATATTGTTCAGAAAACTGTACTGTCTCTTTAAAAAGATTGACATGCTTTGTGAATTGTAAAGCTCTGCTTTGTTTTCAAAAACAAATGGACACTTTCCCCATTTAAATAGTCGTCTTCACGTCTGCCCTTCGAATAAATGCTGGGAAAGTGTCTGATGTGCATGTATTTATCTTACAGCTTGACAAATGGAATTAATGCCAAAGTGTTAAGCCATTACTGTGTAGGGGAATAGAGGTCTTACTCATACATTTGTTGTTTCACTTTCTCTGCATGTTCTGTGCATTGAAGCCTGGGTTAATGATATCCTCAGAAATTGTATGGTCTGTTAAATGGTAGTGGCAATGAAATATGGCTGCCCACTGCTTCCAAAAGAGTACCTTTATTTGGTCATAAATCCACAGTGTCAAATGAGTAAAGGATCAGGGATAGGTATGAGCAAAATCCCCAGAGAGAGAATAGATCAATACTGCCTGACTTCTAGAAACATATACTATGGTTCTGGAGTTTCTGTTCCTAGACTGAGAACAAGCCTCTGCCATCTGAACCATGTAAAGTTATGGGCACCCTTTGTTCCATAGTCTCAAGATGATATCTGAGGTCTTGCTTAGTGACATTCTCAGCAAGTATTAAGACCACTACAGAGATCTGGCAGAAGCATACAATGCCCTCACTTAGAAAATCAGGCTCCAAATATGTGGAGGGGGGAGTGGGAAGAGTGAGGCTGGAAGGGTTTAGTTCATGGGAGGGGTCCGAAGCCTGGAAGAAGCTGTTTTTTGATTTTCATCTGTAGACTTTCTCTCTTTGGGCCCCTTCAAGGAAAATATAATCTTATTTTTTTTTCAGTGAAGGAGGCAGGACTTAATTTCTTTGTACCAGATATACCCCTAATGACTACCTTTATTTCTCCAACATCCTTTCTCTTAGCTCAACTGTTTAAAATGGAGACTGAAGCCATTAGGTTCATTGCTCTCATGCTGGGTGTCTTCCATGTATATGTTATTATTAAACATCTTAATGACATTTTTTCCCTATCAATTTGTCTGAGCTTTGTTTTATTATTTGCCAGTTTAGAAGAACCTAGAGGGTGGCTGGATGATTTATTTTGCACCCTGATACCATATTGCCTCTCTTCCCTTTTCACACCAATTGCTTCAGTTCAGATCCCCCCTCCTTCCATATCAAAGTAGATCCAGGCCTCCACACTTCGAAGGCTTGGAAAGCCTCAGGGCAAGGCAAAATCAAAGTACTCTTGCTAATTCTTAGCTTTTTGAGTTTCCCAGAGCCCAGGTCCTCCAAATTTAAAGAAGTTTCAAGGATCATTTTGACAATCAGTGATGTTTGCCTTAATTTGCCTTGTTGAATTGAGAGCCTAGCTCTTGTATTTGAAGATACAGTTTCACTACATTGACTTCTGCTCCCAAATTTTCTCTTTTTTCAATCAAAATATTCTGTTTCCTACAGGCAGAGACTATTTGTCATATTTCTAAAGCCTCACAATGTTTAGATCAGTTCTTCGGATAAAGTAGATACATACTAAATGCTCCCATTGAATTATATCAAAATCTCCTGCCATCTGTTTTATTATTGGGCAGAATGACAGGCATCCTGGGACCCACAAGCTTGAACTATCTAAATGGGTTCCTCCAGCCATCTCATTAAGACAAATATTCTTAATGTGCAAGACCTTCAATAAGAAAGAAATTTAATAGGAATAGTTTACGATAGAGAGAAGAAAGAATACAGTTTCCAAATGAAGCACCCAAATGTACCCATCCCCTCATGGGTAAATGCCCAGACAAACAGGCAGGGGTGCTAAGGCCCAAAAGCTTGCCACAAATCTAAGGCACCTTTTGTTGGTGACCCATAAGAAAGGGGCAGAAGGAGCCAGGTAAGTCTGGAAGGAAAGGAACAAACTCAAAGTGCAAGTCAAGATAAAGGCTGCCATTGTCAACCTTCCCATGGGTCTCTCACTCACATATCTATCTCTTTCAAGTGTCTCCTTCCATATTTCCACACTCCCTGGTAGAGTCCAAGGCCAAAAAGCAAACAAGGTTTCTTTATCACATATCTCCCTGCTCTATGTTTCTCTTCTATGCCTTCTCCTAGTCTTTTCTTCTAATCCCCAATTCTTCTTTCCAACTCCTTTTTAGCTTACTTTGTTGTTGAGCTTTACCCTTCCTTAAGTGGGGCAGGAAACCTAGAACCCCTCATTTCTACAGGAATTACACTGTCACACTTTAAAGAAATCTTAGACAGCCATGCATCCATGCACTGCCAATTTAGGCTGTACATGAGAAGTTTCTGTATTCTTTATATTTAAAATTATGGTTCATTAGTGAACAAAATAAATATACCTGAACTTGTTTTTAATTTGAAACACTAGAATAATTAAAGTATAGTATTATTTACCTATCAAGAGTTATTTTCTACTGATTATTCTTCCTGAAAAATATTCAAGTATTCTGAAGTGACTGTTCCCAAATCCATAGGACACAAAGTAGCAATTTTATTTGATGCTGACATAGTCTCTTTAGATTTTCCTTTAAAGAACGTCAATGTGAAATCCACTGAGCATTAAGAAAAAAAAATCTCTATTTCTAGTTACCCACTGATGCCTTTTTGAGCTCCCTTGGTTGGGAATTTAGCATTAACAAAGGAATTTGTGATGTCTTATATACTCTGTACTCTAATCTAATATTCATCTGTGATATCATTCATAATTACTATATATTTAAATCTCAGTTTGGAATTCAGGTGTCAAAGGAGAAATAGCACTGGGAAAGTCTTCATTATCAGTTATGAGCTGCTGTAAAACTTACAGTGTTAAAACATCCCTTGAAATAGACATTAGAGACCTGAAAAAGGAATAATATAAAATTGATCAAAACCTATATTTCAAAGCAGCTTTCCCTGCCATGCAGGAAAAAAAAAAAGAGGCTTTAGATAGCAGTGTTTTAGTGTTATTTCATACACAATCAGGAAGCCAGTTATATTGGAAAACATAAATAGATGGACAGACAGACAGACCAAATGAATAGGTGCATAAATACATGGAGAGGATGGATTTACCAAATCAGGAATAAACTCCAGAAATAAAACCAACTGGCTTCTCCTTGGTGGTACAAATGGTTGAGTCTCAGCACTGTGAAGCTATGGGCAGCCACTGCAGCATGAGTTTGATCCCCAGCCAGGGAGCTGACCCATATATGGTGCAGTAGACCTATTCTATCTGGCCCACTCCCCTCAGCAGTGTATCTCAATAGATCCATCTCTTCTATTCCCTACTCTGTCCCTGGTGAGTCCTCTCACCACTGGCACCTCTAAACTACATTCCACCTTTTGTATGCATAAATGAATAAAATAAATATTAAAAGAAAAAGAGAAACCAACTCATCATGAACCTCATCTCTCAGAAGGGCAAATCATTGAGGCTAATGCACTACAAAGGTTGATTGAGATTCTAGAGGGACATTGCCCACAAGCTTTTCATTAGGGAAGGAGTCTCCAGCTTCAGTAAAATTCTGGAAAAGAAACCCACCCAAGTCCAGATTGCAGGGAGGAGGAGGATCAGAGTTGGATGAGTGAATGGACTTGAATATTGACAGAGGTCTGTATCTTTCCTGAAATGATACCCATTTGTCTCATCCCACACCACCCCTGTGAGAATTCTTTCTGCCTAGAACCACATAGCACTCAGCAGCAGCATTATCTTCAGTGTAACTGTGGGTTTCCATCCTTAAGAACTTAAGAGATCATTAGTTCTCTCATCAAGAAAATCTACTCCTTAAAATTTATCTTTTACTCCTGGGTACATGCTGTATATTCATACACAATCTATGAATAAGGCATTTTAGTCATTATCCTGGCTGAAGTATCCCCCATTTACTCTGGTAATATTTTTATCATTCCTGCTTTCCACCCATTCAACTTATTTAGGGAGAATAAAACCTACAATATTGCTATCTTTAAATGTTTTTTGGTGCTTTGGTTTTATTCTCGATTGTTTGACTTATCAGACCCAATCATTATGTTAGACAAGTATGGTTTCCCATTCCAGGTTTGGAAAACAGGGCCCCAAATTATTAGTGCCAGACAAAAGGACTGAAAATTCTGTGATCATTAAAGAGGCATAAAGAAGTAAAAGCTACATTTGGACCACAGCAGAATGAAATCACAGCTCAGTAACAAGCTATAATAGCCACATTATTAATTACTATAATAACCAGATTATTAATTAGAGAGATTGAGATATAAGAGAGGAACTTTCAAGACACGTATTATTGAAAGAGAGTCAGAGTTATTTTTGGAAGTGACTTTTTTTTGGCAATCTGTGAGTTCTTTAAACTGTGTAAACTTGGGTTCTGTTAAACCCAGGAAAATTAGAACATGCTAATTATTAAGTTGTCTTAATAGGCCTATCCCAGTTATATCACTAGATAGAAGGGTGTTAACTTAGATCCCAGTTCTTTCCTTTCTGTTGTCTTATTGGACTTCTTTTCTAGAGGTAAAAGCCCAGCACAATCCACAGTCATGTAGCAAATGTCTTATGATCTGCAAAACCAGTCTCCGAAGTAAATAAAACACCTCCCAAATCCACTTTGTCAGCAGCTTATCAAAAAGTACACACACACACACACACACAGATATATATTTGCTTGGTCTAATTTTCCTTTACACTGTGTTGGAGGGAAGCTTTGTATATGAAAGAGTAAATGAATACTGGGATGGCAATTGATTGTCTCCATCTCATCCCTGCTGGATATGCATCCACCTCATTTTCCAATAGATCAGCAAGGGTTCTGAATTTTCAGTCTTAGCACAGATCCCCTAGGATTGAGCATGGCAAAAAAGAAAAAAGGCTGACAAACCTTTGTTAACCAGAGGTGACCATCAAAGGCAAGTCTGGTGATGGGGAAGAATCACTCTCTTGCTATTTTCCTGACCCTCTGGATAAATTGATTACTTTGATCCTTTAAGCAGTAAATCTGACACTTCTCTGCAATACTAAATTCACTTCCTCTCCATTTTGAATGGGGGATTGTTTACAGCCATTGTTCTGCAGAATCTCAGATTCATGATTGACAGTGGGACTTTCACCCCTGACTGTCATGCCTATATCAGGGGATCCATACAGAGACATGTGCATATTTAACAGGAGACCTTTAAGTGGTGAAAGCAGCACATCACAGCCCAATACATTTATTATAACATTAAATGACTAAAACTGTTTATTCTGTGAACATAATGGTTTTCTGTGTCTTCCGTTCATCTTAATCTGTTTTAGCACCCAGCTTCTCTCAAAAACCTCTTTTGAATGCAGAGTTATTCATTTCAGAGAATAGCTGTAAGAGGAAGAAGAATAAAACAAAATTAGCAGTTGATCAAGAGTACTTTAGACTGCCACCCTTTCCATTAACGATTTGATTTGATGTGAGTGCAATGCTTTTCCTGATACATTATGATAGAATAACCCTGACAGAAAGTAAAACCAAAGAAAACTAAAACTTGATCTAAGACACAGCAGCCTGCCACCCTCTCTATTAGCATTTTAATTTGATGGGAATAGTGTGGTGTCTTCAGCTCAGTCCCCTGGAAAGGCTTTCTCATTTAAGAGTGTCTTATCCCTATCAAGTCATCCTGAGCTTTTTTAGACTTTATTTATTTATTTATTTTTTTTTTTAAAGATTACCTCTGCTTTCCTGTTGGCAACGAAAGGTGTTTATCAGACACTGCTTTACAGCAGAAATCTAAGGCTGCCCCTTGATGACAAAATTGTAAGTCTTCATCAGGACTAAAGTATGATTTACTAGGGAAAAAAAATTTCTCTGATAGCACCTTTGTTGAAGTGACTTCCTACAAGAAAAATGAGTTAACAGTCAAATTTCCATTCATTTTTGCTTTAAATGAGACCCTGTTATATAAAGGAAAATCATAAATTTTTTTTTTTACTTTAGAGTAGTCAATTCTCATCATAAAGGTGTCCTCTCATTAGATCTATGATATTAGACCAAGAAAACAAATTAAAAAATAGCCTCAGGTGTCCAGATGTGCATGTGCTCCACAGGCATGGAAAAGAAGCAGATTTCTCTCTTTGCCAAGTCCACTGCTGTCCTTCTCCTGGACCTTCCCAAAAATGTCACATACCTTCCTTTGTCAGATGTGGGGCTTGAACCAGTGGGTTAAACACAGCAGAAAGGAATGCATTTCTTCTTCTAAAATCTTAACTGAAAACCTTTTATTCTCATGCCAAAATGATTAATGATCAACCGGAAACAACACAAGTCTGATTTGACCCCCTTAAGGATCACAGTAATTTCTACAATTTCTCCAGATCCCCTTTTTTTATCCACAGCCCCAACAAATACTCAAAACATTTTTTTAACACCTTGATGTTTGAAATGATGAGAAAAAATAAAGGCATACTTCTGTGACTCTCATTTTTATACAAAGGGAAAAAAAAATTTTGTTTCTTTGAATGCTTTAAGTAGCCACCCAACAGAAATAGAGTTCTGACTCAATATATTTTTATACTTTTTCTGAGACTTTGTGCTAAAGTTCCTTTTTTCCAAATCATTTCTCATCTGCATATTTCCTAACTAAGACTCTGTTCACATCAAAGTTATACTTTGAAGCTTTCTAGCAAAGTAACAGCGAGGCAGACTATGGCAATAGCAATAATTTATTTGTGTCATTTTATTGGAGAAAAAAGTTTCATCCTTATTTAAATAGCAGTTTTAAAGCCTAATTAACTAAATTGATAGCTTTATGTATGTAAATTGCCATAACAGAAGAAGGAATATGCAAGCTGGGATGGGGAACTGTGGGGGCAGCCTGCCCTTGTGGGATATTGCTGCTTTATTAAGCAGATCTGTATGCACCCCATGTATCCTGAGGCCTGTCTGTGGGGCTATAATTTTAACTGGGGGATCCGTATGGAAACGAGGTTATTAAACGTTTAGAAGCTAATCTAGTCATAGTCTTAGGAGGATGAGACCTGTTCATTATTTGGAGATTTATTACTTTGATGCATTTATGTGTAAGGTACACTAATGTCCTTTAAAAATCTGATTCTGGAAAAGGAAAGCAAATCTCTTCTAGTCAGTCCAGAGACCAATGGCAGAGAATATAATGCAATTGACATATTTTTTATTACCTGTAAATACAGGCCTATGTATCTAGTATATGTATAATGAAGCAGAAATGACACAATTTATCTCTGTATAAAACACAGCTAATTATAAACTTATTTGGTATATATTTACTCACATATCTTTCAGAATTATCTTATTAAAAATATTGTTTACATAACCATTGTATGAAAATGTTGTTTTCATTAACATAAAACTTACTTAGTATTTTATAAGTGTGCAAGTTTATATACGATGTCGTTTATTAAGTTTGAACCAATTCCAATTCCTGATGCTGCATTCAACCTAAAAGAGTAATAATTTCTTTGTGATCCTATGTACTATATAAAAGTAAATATAATTGCATTTCATATTGTTAGGGTCCGAGAACTCGATTACCGCAAAAGACAGAGCGTTGCGCAAGAATGCAATTCGCAAAGTAGAGTTTATTGGGCTGGCTAGCCAGGGTGAAGCCGTTCCCTGCCGGACACGCAGGATTCAGGCAAGACCCCGACCAAAGGAAAGTCAGGAAATATATTGGCCTTGTTGGCCGTTTCATACGTCAGAGCCCACGCAGATTCAACTTAGCAAATGGATTCAAGGATTAACAGACATCACAGCCTGGGTCATAGTTCCACCACCCAATGACAGGTTTCCAGGAATAGATGTCTCATTTCCTGGTGCCACAGATCCAATCAGCCTGGGCCACACCACTTCCATCATCCAATCAACCCCAAATGCACATTGTCCCTCCTCAACCCATCCTGCACTCTGGGGGGTGAGGCTGGGGGTGGGTGCCCGCCCGGGCCAGTCCAGCCCTGCTCAGGCCTGCATCAGCCACCCCCTCCATTCCTTCAATATATAGTTATTAAAGCTAGATTTCCTTACGTTTAGCATGAATTCAATGAAAACAATGGCTCTCCCTTAGAAAAATCCACAATAACATAAAATGCCGTATAAAGCTTTAGGGCATTGAACACTTTTGGGTGAACATCCTATAGTTTACCCTTCTCTCAAGAACCTCCCCACCATTCTAAAAGTTGTTTAGGAAGACACTGAAGCACCGAATAGTATCCTCAGGGTTTACCAGTCAATGGAAGGGTTGATATAAGGACAAACTATGGGCCTAGCATCCACACGGATTTCTAAATGACCACTTTGGGGAGAAAAACTACAGTCTAAAGACATTAGAGCTTATTCTCTGGATAATTAATGGCCCCCTTTAGCCTCTTCTGGCTTCTTTCTCTGGGGCTTGCGTTTTCTGCTGGCGAAGAAGGCAGGAGCAATTGCTCTTTCAGACCCCTAAACTGTAGACCTTAGACTGAATTTCATCTCTGTCTCAATCTGCCAATTTTCCCCAGTGTGTTATTTGGTCCCTGAGACCATTTTCTTGGCAATCATAGTAAACTGTGGGCCTGAACCTAAATAAGAGATTCTGGGAAAAGCCTAGGAGAGAGCAAGGAGTGCCCAAGATAAAAACCTTTGTTTTGAGGGTTAGTTTACCTTGGAAGAGTAAATAATGTAATGGGCTCTTTGAGCTTAAGCAGCTCTTCTGGACCGCCCATCTCCATTCACCTCTTTGAAATGCTTGGAGACAACACATTGATATCACTGAGGTTAATGACGGACTGATTAACAACAGAGAGCACATTTGCAGGCAAATGAGCTGTAATAATTGTTTCGGGAACTCCTTTGAAGAAAATGTTTTAAATAGGCTTCTAAGGGCTCTTGAAATGGCTTCTGCACTCTGTTCTGACAAGCTGCTCCCTATTCCTTTTCTACCTTTTGTGTTCTCCAGAATGATAGAAAAAAACTCCAATCCCAAATATTCTGAGAAGGAGTACTGGGTTAAAAGATGGGGTCTCCAGAGACTCCAAACTGTTAGGGGATGCACATTTTTAAAGTGTTCAGTCATTCATATCACAGAAAGAATGTAGACACTTAATGTGAACTGTTTTTAATTGGTGTGGGAAGGGAGAGAGCGAGAGAGACAAAAAAAACAACTAGGATTTCAAATAATAGATTTTCACTCAAACTCTGAAAATCATTCCCTTTGTTGGAAATGCCCAGGCAAATGGGCTTGACTCAGAGTGTAGCAGCTGATGTCTAACAAGAATGTGTTGGTGTGGAGACCCTCTAGGAGAATACGTTCTCCTAGAGCACTTATTAGAAGCTTATGCTACACAAGCAAACCAGTGCTGGAAGGGAGAATTTCGTCTGGATCCTCAAGAGTACTTAGGAGGAGAAACTGATGGGCCAGCTCATGAGCAAGGCAGAGGAGAGCAGAGTCATAGCTTGTTCTGGGTGGGCCTATGTCCCAGCAAGTTACATTCCAGCTGTTCATATGAACCTCTAGGTCTTCACCCTTCAAGAAATTAGGAGATAATCATGAATCACGATCTAATGCTTTTTGTCTAACCTCTCACCTGTGTTCAGCTTGGTGGGTCAAATTGTTTGGACAGGATGTTGGGACAGGGCTTACCATGCTGTGACTTTGTCTACCTGTTCAAATGCATAGTTGAACAACTTAGTCTTGTTCAGCCCATGATTCAGTTCCCTGTTCAAGCAGGACATGGGACATCTCTTATGGGGCTTGCATGCAATATATATAGATAGAGAGACAGACAGACAGACAGACAGACAGATAGATAGATAGATAGATAAATAACCTAAACCATATCAGAATTACAGAATTAATAGCTTCTCAAATTTTTGTCTGTTTATTTTTAATTGAGTTGCTATTGGAATACCCCCATTAGGTATTATCACTCACCACCAACTCACCAACTCACACATATTCCACCATTGTGCTCCCTTTGCTCTTTATTATTATCCCTCCCTCAGACTCTTCCCCCCTTTGGTGCATCAATTCTGTAGTCAGCTATCAAGGGTTAGTTTTTAAGCTTTTCTTTATTAGACTATTAGTGATTTTATTTACACATATTAATGACAACATCTGATATTTATCTTTCTCCCTCTGACTTTATTCACTTAGCATTATCCTTTCAAGTGCAATCCACTTTGTCACAGATGATATTAATTAACCTTTTTGATGGGTGAGTAGTTCTCTGCTACTTATATATACCATGTCTTATTGATAAACTTATCTGTTCTGGGGTAATTATGTTGTTTCCATAATTTTGCTATAGTGAATAGTACTATACTAAATGTGAGAGTGTAATTTTTCTTTCCAATTAGTGTTTTTGAATTTTGGGCGTAGATGCCTAGAACCAGAATTACCGGGTTGAATGGCAGTACCATTTTTAACGTTTCTCAAGTTGTTTTTTTCAAAAACTGTACACCATTTTGGTTACTCAGTCCACATAACCTCCAAACCTAATACAGATTCTCCTTTCCTCTTATGAAACACAATATTGGCTAGCTATTTGTAGTTGCCTTCAAATGTCAACATGCAAAAACACCATCCAATGGGTGTTAAAAGAAAAAAGAAAATCGACGCCCTACCCCCCAGAGTTTCTGCTTCAACTGGCCTCAGGGAGCCCGATAATTTGTACTTTTCACAAATAAAATTCGATACATATGCTTATATTAGCAGGCAGTCTGAGAGGCATTCCAGTACCCCCCAAATGTATATACTCTAAGTAGGTTCTGCCATCTGCTTCATAAAGAGAAAACATACTCTTAGTGTATAAGACCTTCCATAGAAAAGAACTTCAGTAGAATTAAATTCTGCAGTAGAGAAAGAGAAAAAAATATAGTGTTCCAGTAAAAAAACCAAAGTTACCCCTCTCCTCATGGGTAAATGTCTGACTAAACAAGGTTGCCTCAAAACAGGGCTGCAAAGGTCCAAAAGTGTGGCACAAATCTAAGGTACTGTCTGCTGGGGAACCACAGGAAAGGAACACAAGGGGGCAGGCAACTATGGAAAGAAAAGAACAAAATCAATGTACAAGTCAAAATAGAAGCCACTCTGAGGCTCCCTATGGGTCTGTCACCCACATCCCTTTCAAGTGTCTTCTTCGACCTTAAGTCCCTGGTGCATATGAAGCAAGCATGACTTCTTCACATGTATCTCTGCTCCCTGTACATCCTCCAAGTCTTCTCTCCACGTCTCCTGTCTGAGATCCTTTTGAGCTTTTCCCCCATGCTCAGCTCCATACTTCATTGGTTGTGGCAGGGAACATGCACCCGCCCCCAAACCACCCCCCCCCCTTTTTATATTACATTGCTACACTTGGGCAAGGCTTTGAGAATATTGTTTTAGATATATGGATGTCAAATTTGTATGTCTTCTCAGGAAAGAGACACCCAAACTTAATCGTAACCTCTCTTAGCCCTTAATCCGCCCATCTTAACCTATCCACACACATAAGCAGACATCACCAGAGTCAACAGTTTAGCAGGAAGTTACTAATCAATCACCCTGCCATTCTTGTTACAGCTGTAGTTTTCTTTATGTTCTCGCTTTTAGTCATTCACATAGTCAGTGTGCATTTATTTACAACTTGCTGGTTCTGAGCTTGAAGCTAAGGTCCTGAAACTGCAAAAGTGACTGATGACTTCTGCAGTCTGATTAAGGACCTGAACATTGCACTGTCATCCTGAGAAGGAGAGAAATACATTAGGATGCCACTGTTAGACCAACAGATGGACTCCTTATAGCACATAGAGAATTGGGATACAGTGACTGAACTTCCCTTTCCACATACTATTTTCATCATTTTCTATAATGCCTATGCTTTAAAAATGTAACTAATTTATTTTAAAGATGATCATTGTATATTGTAGAGGAACAAAAAGCTTGCTACCCCAAAATATGTTTTTTTGGCAAAAAAAAAAATCCTTTATGGGAGGGATTCCAAAGACTGAGTAGAAGTTACTTTTGATATTTGTATAAAATTTCTTTGTTTAAGGGCCTCTCCCAGGAAGACCTAATCTTATTTCTTTTCAGTGGGAAAGGTAGAACTTAATCTGTATTCCTTTGTTTTCCCAATGAACTCCCTAACTGAACTTCCCTCCCCTCAGCCTCACTTGTGTTAGCTAAGCTAATTAAGATGCTTCTGATACCATGTGAGTGAGTAACTCAGCCATGCTGGGTCTCTCCTATGTATCCAAGAGGTTTACATGCTATTATTAAACTTCTTTTTTGTCTTGTAGATCTAGCTGATGCTTATTTGATTATTTGCCAGCCTAGAAAATATCCAGAAAGCTGTAGGATGATTTCCTTTGAACCCCAATAGTATTATTATAACAAATGTTAAAATAGTATAATGTGTGATGAACAGAAGATACTCCAAAACAAATAAAGACAACAGTAATAAAAACAAGTCCCTTCAGTTCTACCTAGACACTGTTCCCTGCAGTACTATTGTGTCTGACGTCTCTTAGTAAAGGAAAAAAAAAAAAAAGACAGAGAAGGATGTGACCAAAAGTTAGAGATTGTTCACACACACACACACACTAACAAAACGTGAAGATATTTACTTTGCTTTGATTTTATCAGGATTATTGAATGAGAATTGGAAAGGAATAACTCTCATTGTATTAATCACTGTTATTTATTGATTTGCCAAATGTGCTATCTATAATTATATTTGTATCTGTTGTTTTGGAGAACATAAACAATAAATAAAACACAGCTAGAAAAAGTAGGAAAGTGTACCCATTAAAAAAAAATGCAGCTGACAGACTAGAGTGATAGTCTTTAAACATGAACAGAGTCTTTGACAGCCAGGGGAATGTGCAGGAAAGGGGGTGTGCAGGTCTAGAAGATGGACTTGCAGATGTATTATGCCTTATGAAGGTCCCTCAGGTCATTTGCATTGTCCAGCTTAGAACTCATTTGAATCTAATGTTCTTTCCCCTACTTCTTCCAGGCTTATTGAGATATAATTGACATCATGCATTGTATTAGTTAGCTATATGCCATAATAATTTTATATGGGAAATGATCACCATGAATTTAATTAACAATTATTAGCTCAGTTATTAATTCATTTCCCTTATGATGTGAATTTGTAAGGCATACTGTCCTAAAAACCCTAAATATACAGACAATACAGTCATGTGTTGCTGGGAGTGTTGTTCTGGGAAATTCATTGCTAAGAAACTCTGTTGTTGTGTGAATGCCATAGAATGTAACCACTCAAACCTAGCTGGGGTAGCCTCCTGCCCATGTAGGCTGTGTAGAACAGTATATCAGGACCACTGCTGTATAAACAAAGGGTTGTTGACAACTCACAGCTGTGCAGTGTTGTTTACTGTAGTCACTATGTTTGTGTTACAATTCCAGAACTTAAGTTTGTACCTTGCACCCTTTTCACCCATTTCTCCCACTCCCCGCTCCCCCACTGGCAACTACAAAACTCTTCACTTTTTCTGAGTTTATTTTGGTTTCTTGTTATATCATACACTATAGCTATAAAGTGCTAGCATACATTATTTGCCTTACTTTGATTTTTTCAACTGTGCATAATGTCCTCAAGGCCCATCCATGTTGTAATGTTCTGTGTGAGAGAACTTGCCGATTTCTTTTTTTCTCATGGCTAAATAATATTCCAATGGTGGTTGTGCATGAGAAATCGTGTAAGAAAACCAAGTTTGTGGAAATATACACATACATATGAATGCATGTGTCTGTGTGTGAGTGTATGTCAGGCATACACCCACACATATACATTTCACCTAATCTTGGGGTTCTTATGTATCTGTTATCAGTACTCAAAATTGTAAAGAAAAAATACCTGATTCCTGGAGATAGACATTGCTATAGAACACATACAAGCTATCAGTGTTCATTTGTGCTTCCAAGAACCAAATATGTGACTCTGAATCATCTGGGGTATTGTCCTTTGTCCCCTTCTCCCACTACCACATTCTAAGGGAGGTGGCAATGCCTACGGAGTGGATTGTTGCTAGGGGTATAACAAGATATTGTCATGGCCTTGCCTCAGATTTGCAGTCATTATTTGCTTACAGGACTTCTGCCTTCTTGACCCAAAACAAATAACTTCATAAAGTCCTAGCTTGTCTGCTCAATTAATTCAAAAACATAATTCTTACCCCCCTATCTACCACTGTATGTCCTAATATTCAAAATCCCAGCAAAACCTGACTTTTAAGTTCCAACCAGCTTCTACTTCAGACTTAGAACAATTCTATTGCCTTCTCTTTTTAAAATGATTTATAGTCAAGTAATAAATGAGAATATAATTTGAAAAATAAAAATAAGATCGGCCTCCCTACAATCCCATTTTTCCAGAGGCCATCACTATTATTGTGTTGGAATTCGCTTGTGTGGATATCTCTGTTTTATTTCCTCAGACCATTTCTACTTATTTTACATGTATTTAAATATCCACAGGAAATATGTAGTATTATTTTTACCTAAATCATATTATAGAACATATAGCTCTATACCTCGTGTGTGTATGTATTTTTTTCCTATTCTAGGTGGCTTAAGAAACTTTTTATAGTGGGCACAAACACTCCAGGCTGATCAGGTTGATTCAGTTAAACAGATAAACAATCTTGGAATCTTAGGTAGATCTTACAGGCTTTTAATGGTGAAGCAGGGGACCAGATGCAGGTAGATCAGAAGGCCAGGCTCAGGAAGGCGGAAGGCGGGAGGCAGGGAAGGTAGGAGACTGGCAGTGCCCAGCCTTCCAGCCCGCTCAGTATTTGTGCTCCCTCTCTGGCTTCTCTCTCCTCAGTCTTGTAAAGATCTTAACTTCTCAGCCCAGGAGTCCATATTTATATGTGTGTGTGTGCCCTGCACTCACACTCCCAAGCAGTTTGCAATAGCACATTATCAAGTGTTGATGATGAAACCTAGGATGAAAATAAGGCTGCACGTGGGGGCCAGAGAGACTAGCAGTGAAGAGGTGAAAATGCATTACTTACTCCATTTTCACTATGTAGTTTTTACTCCCTTATTTGAACTGCTGCCTGGCTTCTATACTATGAATATTTATAATCTAACTGCTGTGCCACTAATGAATATTTGGGATAATGAGGGTTTTTGTTATTGCAAACAAAGTTGTGGTGAGTAACCTTGCCCCGCACATCCTTGTCCATCACTCCCTTGCCCATGTATCCAAACTTCATTTTAGGAACAATGTAGAAAAGTAGAATTCTGGGTTCTGGAACATACAGGCTTTAAATGTCAATAGCCAGTATCCAATTCTCTAATTGGTGGTAACAAGAAATATATATATATATATATATATGTAAAATTATTTATTATTTATGCATACAGAACTGGGGTACAGGCCAGAGGTGCAGGGTGGTGAGAGGATTCACCAGAGACAGAGCGGGGAGCAGACAGGCAGAATGAGGAAGTACACTGCTGAGGGGAGCAGTGGGCGGGTCAGGAGAGCTCTGGATGGAACTCACGCTGAGGTTGCTCTAGCTTCTTATTGCTGTGCTTTAATGCGCTGCGCCACCAGGGAGGGACCCAACAAGATATGTTTTTACTGGAATGTATAGGATAAAAGGATGTTGTCAGGTTTTTTTCTGCCCTCCCATCATTAGCATCTATGATCAACAGTTGTGGTCTTATAGGCATGCCTGACAGTGAGCAGTTAGGGTATGGTGTGGGTGTGTATAGATGGGCTCACGTGAGCCAAGAGAATGAACATACAAGGGCAGCAGAGGACGGTGGGGCCGAATGCATTGGAGAGTGATGGAGAGTGTCAGGGAACATTAGAGAACAGTTGTGAGGGGGGCCCAAATTGGCCTGTCCTGCTGCTTGTTCCCCCACACCAGTGGGAATGATGTCAAAGGCTCCAAGTTTCTCAGCCTGAACTGATGATGACCCTCCCCGGCATGGGATAGTGGTAGAATACTCAGATAAGGCAGCATATTTCTACCACATTCCACCATACTCAGCAACAGAGCACCCCCTACTTTCTTGTGAATATTCCTTTTTTTTTTTAAGATTTATTTATGCATACAGTACTGAGGTACAGGCCAGAGGAGCAGGGGTGGTGAGAGGATTCACCAGAGTCAGAGTGGGGAGCAGAACAGGCAAAAGGAGGAAGTACAAGGCAGGGGGCAGACAACGGAGGTCTGCCGCGCGAAGTGGGTCAGCTCCAGGGTGGGGATCGAAGTAGCGCTGAATCGCTATGGCTCGCTGGCAGTGCTGTGCTGTAACCCACTACGCCACCCGGGAAAACGAAGTCAGGATAACGCTGGATTGAATATAGTAGCGTTGCCCTGATCACTTATCTGAGGACTGAGCTTCAGAAAGGGTGAGGCTCGGCTGTCCCCGAGTAACCTATTTAACTTCATCATTAAGCATATTCCAGGCTCTTCACCTTAGTCGCCACTTCAGAGCCTGTCTCATTTATCTCTGCTCACTCTCACTCCAGCACACAAGGTAAAAAAGACTCCAGGAGATGGGCGTCTGATGACCGCATGCAGTTCAAAAGCAAGAGACGCCAGGCGAGATGTACTATGCCACTACATACAGAAAAGTTTACTTTTTTCTTTTCCTGGAAGTAACAATCAAAATGAATTGTATCCACCCCTCCACACTCACCCGCCCCCAACCCCAGGCAGCTCCGAAGGAATTAATGACCAGCCGAGGTTAATGAGTCCCCACTCGGCTCTGGGCCATCAACTCTCCCAGCTGGCCATTAATTCCCTAGAAATGCCCCACGCCTTGGTAGTTACTCCTTAATTACGGAAGGCATTAAAGAGCAGGAGAGAATCCTAAGTAGAATGAAAAGGCCATTTTTCATTGGTGCTCAGCATGGGACACTTCATGTCCAGGTAGCACCAGAAAACACAACTACCTTGCGATTAAACCCACTGCTCTAAGAGAAGTCATCCATCTCTATTTTCTCCTCTGATCATCCAAATTCGAGGAGGCTATTCAAGGCTATGCCAGGTCTGAGACTAAGCAAATAACTTGTGTCCAATGAATTCTTGATTAAACTGTGGGGACCAATACCTTAGACTCATTTGGGTCAGAGATAACTTTATTCCCACATCTGGCAGCGGTAAGTGATTGTCTATATATATATGGTTTGATTCCCCCGCCCCCCCAGTAAGGGGTGTTGAAGATTTCTGCCATCCATCTGTTTATGCCTCTAGTGTCTAAAATTAATCTGTTAATTATTACTTGGGTTAGAACAATAGATTTTAAAATGTATTACTTAAATAACTTGAATAACTTGGATTTTATTCCATGTGCCTTATTCACTTCCTTTTTTTTTTTTCCCAAGCTGGTGGATTTTTTCAGGGAACAAAGGAAATTTTCCCTTATCTCCTGGGTTTGTCTACCTGGGCAAATACTCAAACAAGCATTAGACATATTAATAAGAGAAGTCGAAAAGGTAGCTTAATAACAGCATGTTCCTTCTATATACATGGGAAAGACCCAGTATGACTAACTTGCCCACATGGCAAGCTTCAGATGTCATCTTACATTATTTAGCTAAGACATAGTATTTTGGGGGGGAGAAAGAAAAGGTCAGTTATGGAGGTTATTGGGAAGGCTTTGTTGACAACAGTATGCAGAGAAAGTTATGCCTTCTCCAAGGAAAAGGAACAGAGAGATTAAGTTTTTTTGGACTATCCCATTAGAATTACCTTTTTCAAAAGCAATCTCCATGCAGCCTTCAGAGGCCCTTCCTTTCAGTAAGTATTTTGTCAATAATGCATACGTTGGGGTAACAGATATTTGTGCTCCTATTAATTGAAGGCACTAGCAAGTACAATATTATTAACCAAAGTATCAATATTTTTATCTGTTTTGAATGTTAAGGTTTCATTGTCTGCAACTATTGAAACTTGTGAGATGAAAGCATTCAATTCAACATTTAAGTACAGGTTTTTAGAAGGCTGATTCATAAACAGTACTTTAGTTTGAATTAGGCAAGTGTTCTGAGTGAACAGACAGACTTATGCCTTGTCTATAGTTCACTTGTATAGATCCTCTCTGGTGTAATTGTGACTATGTGGATGTGTATTCAGATTGTGAGAGGGTAGACTAATCAGCTAGAATGAGTCTGAGGAGCTCTGAGTGAAAGTGAGACCTGGGGGACTTGCCCAAAGAAAACCTAAAGCATACTTTATGTATTTCATTTTATTCTAGGGAAAATCGTATGAAAACATATCCCATAACTTTTTGTAGCATGAAGATAACATTAGATAAATATGAGGTTAATGCTGTATTATATGATAAACCAACATTTAAAGAGCCACGCGCAAGGAGAGGATTTTCAAGTTACCATCCATGGAGGATAGGGCTTTTGAGACATTGGAACTGGATATAAATCCAATTTCCATCCCAGACTTAAGATATGACACTCCAGCTCCCTAAAGAAAGTAGAAAAAAAGGAGGAAGTAACCCCTTTCATCTTTGAGGCTAAAGCAAAAGAATGCTATAAATAATTGTTTGCAGCTTTCATAGTTAAAGCTCAATCTATAAGAGATAAATGACAGAGAAATAAAAAAGAGAAAGATAAATAGAAAGAATCTGATATGTTTAATTAAAATCATGCCATTCACCTCCTACTTCATTTATTTATGTATTTTTGAAGTAACATTGTTTTATAATATTATTTAGGTTTCAGGAGTTCCTTGTTGAAAATCAACATGTATATAAACTACATTGAGATCATCTATAAATGTCACAATCACCTTTGACATTTTTTTTTTTAATTCACCCTTTTAACCTGTCATAGACTATGTGGGCATGGAACTGGGAGCATGCATGTCTTTGTTATCACCACTATGACCAGTCATACTCCCCAAAGCTGTTATTGCCCCAATGTTTCCACTTCAAGCAACCCGATCCAAGCCCTTATCACTCAACCTATGTAACTGTCACCCATTCTTCTGTGTCTTTCCTCAAAGCTTTTTTCTCCAAATTTTGGGTGGAGTTTGTTGTAGCACACTAAAAAAAATCCAGAATTGTTTTTCTTTACCACTTATCCAGACCCTCTGCATATTATAGCCTCTGCTCTGTCCATCTCTTTCTTGCACTAGAACTTTGCACCTTGCCATTTTTGACTAAAGTCAGAGAAGTCTGTATTATGTATATCACTCATCCTTCATCTTTTATCCATGTAGATTGTTGTTTATTTATTTTAGGGTATTTGTATAAAAGCATGACTCCCCACTTATGTTGCACTTCAAGGCCATTGCTCCCATTTTGAATTCATTGTCTATTCTATGAATATTCCTTTTATATCTTTTTCATTATCCAGGCAACACACATGGTTCCAGGGATAAAATAGTTACAGGTCTCTCTTTCATGAAATTTGTACATGTCAGAGCAGCTGAACAAGAACAATGCCAATTAAATGATTACTGTCTACGTAGTTATAAATTTAAAAAGAACATATAACAAAAACATCTGATAAATACTTGAGGCTCAAAAGAAGGCTTGTTTGAGGAAAAAATCGAAGAGATGATAATCTGACTAGTACTTCACTATGGAGGAGGTTATCACAAACAAAGGGTACCAAGATCTCAGGGGTCATTGGGAAAATAGAACTGGAGTCTTGGAGAATGAATAGGAGAAACTGTAAAGAACAGTAGAGCCAGACCAGGGAATGGGGGTGAGGGGTAGAAAGGGAGGGGGCAGAATAAATTAGGCTAGAGAAATTAGAAGTAGTCTTATTAAGGTATCTTCTGCAGTTTCTCCAAAGAAAAATAAGAAATACGACTTTTTTTTTTTTTTTTTTTTTTTTTTGTCTCATGAGGGCTCCACACTTTCCAGGTACCTTGTAAATATATGTTGAATGAACATCTGAATGAAATAGTAATGTTTGCATAAATGCTATTTGTTCCTTACTGAAAACTGGAGCCTGAAAAAGAAATCTGTAGTGATTTATTGACAGGAATCTCAAGAGTTTATTTAGATTTCTGAACTAGCTTCTAGACTGATAAAACATACTTTGAATTATGTGGAAAAAAATAAAGTTAAAAAGGATAAGGCCATGGGAATGTATTCTACTAGAAAGAATTATTGAGTATTTAGTCCAAGAAATGAATGATTTAAAAGAGAAATTTTCCTTTGCCCTTATTTTGCTCTTAAACTATGCCAAATATAATATCTCAAAATCTAAATAAATTCCCACTCTGACTTCAGAAGTGACTTTATACAGTGTCTCTATAACGGTTCAACATAAATCTTCATGACTTTGCTGCATTTTATACCTTGAGCTTAGTTTCTTTAGTAATGAGAACAAAGTTTAATGAAACTTGACAAAAGGTCTGGCTTTATTGTCTAGTACTGTCTGTGATGGAGATGAAAATACTGAAGCATATAATGGCATTCTCTGTATTTAGGCTACTTAAAAAAAGTCTTCAGACTCATTTCACTTTGTCCTTTAAGGTATAGTATGTTTGTGGAGTATATGTCAAGGCAGTATATCTCTCCCCTCTACTCTTCAACTTTCATCCCAGGTTACTTTATTATATTGAGCAGGTATTTACCCCTTTCCATATTCTAAGACATCATCTGGTCTCAAAGATTAAACTCAGTCCTTTACTCAATCCACAGTGACACATCTATTTAAAGCATTAATGGATAATCAGACTCCTCAGGGAAATTTAATGTGGTTAAATAGTAATAAAGGAACTCTCCAATAGAACATAAACAATACCATAATGAAGAATATTAAATCATATGTTTTGTCACTGAGCCCATTATAGAGCCAATTTTAAATTATAATAAATTTGCATTTGGCACTTGCTAGAGATTGGCAAATTTATTCATGTGAAAAATAGAGAATATAGATTAAATGTCTTTGAATTTCCCTGTTAAGATGAACTAAAAAATAATCATTCTTGTATAATGTTATCTCACTATATCTGTATCAATCTGTATCTATCATATGTATATGTAAAACACACATGAATTCTTAATTCAGTAAATGCATTTTACCATCTCAAAAGATATACCTATCACTGAAGCATTTAAACATATCAAAATTAATGACAAGTACACAAAAATTAGTGATTTGATTTTAAATGTGCATCTCCTCCAAAAACTGGCTAGCATTTTGTTTTAGCACATGATGTGTGATGTATGAAGGGGACTGGACAAAGAGAAAAGCAGTGCGAGCCAGGAAGAGTGATTCAGAATTGGCTGGTGCAAAAGCCAAAATGCACCCAGACTGTCTCCTCAGCAGCAAACAGGAGGCAATCTGGTCACCTTTTAAATGACTGGCAACTCTACCCTGCAACCAGTTGCTGGCATTACTAGTGTGGCTTTCTATATCTTTCCCTCCATTTCCTAAAAGGTCGCTTGATTTTTTTCCCCCAAGACAACCAGCAGTAATCCTTGACACCATGCCCCTTTTGTGACTTACATTTCTTTTGTCTTCTAAGAAAACATTGCCAACAGTTATTAGCTTGTTTCAGCATCAATTGTTGACATACTAATGGCTCCAGAAATATAGTACAATTTGGCATTGTTCAACAATATTTTTATCTAGAAATTTCATCTCCAAGAATTTACTGTAATGTCCCTTTTAATGTTATATATCATATAAAAGATAAGAAACAACATAGATGTTTAACAATAGCAAAGTGGTTTGTAGTTAACAGAAATGAAATAAATGTGTGCTTGTTGAAATGAAGGGTGCAGATGGCATATTTGAGCAATGATTTATGATTTAGGTCATCATAAAGGCAGGATATAAAACAATACACACACACATGCATGTATAATGCATCCACAATAGAAATTTGTACTCCAAAATGTAGTATATGTAGTAGTTGTATTTGTTTGTCAATTTTTAGGTCTTCCTCATTTTGGTTATTCATATTGAGCATGCATTACTCGCATAGTTCTGGATGAGGAAGGATATCAAGAGTACTTTTTCTCTAAGGAAATATTTCTAATATCAATGTAATTTTCAATGATAAGAAAGATAATATTTTCTTATACAAAGTATCAGTTATCAGTCAGCCTTCTCCAGGAGCAGAGAAAAGGAGACATGTGTCTTCAGTCACTTGGCAAAAAAGAGAGAACAAACTTGAGATTGAGAATGATTTATTATAAGGAATTGGTCTACATAATCACGGAAGCAGACAAGATCTGAAGTTGATAAGCTGTACCTGCAGCAGAGCCTCTGGTGTGATTCCCTTCACATCTGAGCATGGAGAATCAGCAGATAGTGGGTCTGTTCCATGTTTTGTGCCCAATGAGTATGTTCCCATTCCATCATGTAATACAGCAAGCCATGAACAGAATCATATGTTTTGTCACTATTGGATCACTGTCCTTGGTGGTTGTGACAAGTCACTTGGTCACTAGAATTCTTAAAGGAGTTTGGCTCAGTAATTTTCAAGATCATCATAAGTTCTAAATTATCAGGGCTTTTCTCTGATAATGTATTATTTTGTTCTTCTTGGAATAACAGATGGAGTGCTTTATAAATTGTTCTTCCTATCGATAAACTATAGAAACTCTTAAGACTTCTTTTTGTAAAGAAAACAGAATTTCAGACCAACATCACATGTTACTCCCATCATAACTGCCATTGTCCAGGGAGATAGTACCTAAAGGGGCATTGAAGATTATCCTACCATGTTTCAGAGTGTATAGTTTACCCCTTCACATCAAAAATTTCCTTCCACAACTTCCAAGAAAATAAAAATTTAGTTCAAAGTCTTTCAATATATATATATATATATATATATATATA
>NW_004567127.1:23802146-23825735 GCF_000260355.1 Condylura cristata | reverse complement strand
AAAAAAAAAAAAAACAGCCAAATTTGAGACTAGGCAGGTATAAGGAGTTCCCCTTTATTCTACTCAGATCTTCAACTGATTGAATGAAAACCCCCTCCCTACTCCAGAGGGCGATCTGCTTTCCTCATTTGATCAATTGATTAACTTCCAAAAATACCTTTTTGGAAATACTAGGAATAATATCTGACCAAAAACCTGTGCACAGCACTGGCTTTGTCAAGTTAATTCATAAAATTAACAATTGTTCAGACAAAGTCTTAATGTCTGTTTTTCATGCCCTAGTTGTGTGCAACATTTTAAGTTACAGAATGGTCTGACAACAGAAAATGGAGAAAGTAGTTCCAATGCAATGCTGTATTTAAGTCATTAAAAATAAGGCTCTGATTGTGCTTGTCCTGAGTGTTCTGAAATGGAAGAATTGAGGAATTATGTGAAATAATTCAGATGATGTACTTCAGTTGAGCAGTTTTCTTTGTGATGATCATAGATTCCCTGTTACTGTATTTGACTTTTGTATTGCTCCACCACAGTGGTATATTTTTTTGAGTAAGCATTGCAATCTCTTAGTATAAAAGTAGTATAAGCCTAAAAGGTGTAATATTATTAAATCAGAACTTTGGGTTTTCTAATATCCCCCCATTTTTTTTTTGGTGGAATGAGGGCTACTCTACACATTTACAGAAATCCCTGGTTTGAATTTGTTCATTCAACCATCAAACATTTATTGCTAATTTTTTGTATAGTTACTAATGCTCCGTTCCTGCTTTTACAAATTACTTCAATCTTAATTGCTTGAACAATATAGATTTATCTAATGGTTGTGGAGGTCCAAAGTCCAATATATGCATCAGTTGCTTAATATTTAGGTATTGCTGTGTTCCTTTCTAGTGGCTTTAGGGAGAGACTGTTTTTCCATTCTTTTGTCATCTCTAGAAGTCACCCTTATTCATTGACTCTTGGTCCCTGATTTTCCATCTCCAAAGCCAGCAATGTTTCATTTCTCTGTATTTTCTTTCAGAGGCATATCTTACTCAAAATAATGCCTGTTCCTTCTTCCATTTTTGTGGGTCATTGCAGACAATTCAGGATCATTGCCCTATGTTTTGGTCTGCTGATTAGCAATTTAACTCCATTTTCAATCTTAATCCCGCTCTGTCATATAATCACACACATTCACAGGTTCCTGGGATTAAGGCTAGGGAATCTTTGGAGGACCACTATTCTACCTCATACCATAATTAAACTCTCCTCTACTGACTACAGTCTTTGAGTGGTTTTGATCAAAATGTCCTGTACTTTCCTGTTAAAGAGCTATCGTAGCATTCAGACAAACTAGGTGTACCCTATACTACACTTTTGTTCCTAGAAATAGTGATATGAAGGCTGAGAAGTTGTGAACATATAATTTTCAGCAGTAGAATCTAAAAGATACTCTCACAGAGTTCCTGCTATAAAGATTCTCTGAAACTAATGTCCCCTGTTGTTCATTAATTTCTTATTTTGCATTTTTTCCTTGTTGAGAGCACCTATATCTTTCCAGTGGATTCTTTGTTTCCTTAACTTAGATAGGATTACATTTCATTAGCTCATCACAATATATTACTAATATACAAGAAATAAAAGCAAACGAGGGAGACTGGGGTTATTGTGAACCCTCTCCAAGTGAATAAATATGATTTATTCCACATCATTGAGCTTAACCATCATAAATACCCCGGATGGTGAATGGGATTTCTTACTTGTCTAACAGCATGCAGGTAGAATTACAAAATTTTTTGTTGTTCCATGGGACTAATCATAAGAGATGAATTAGGTGCCAATGTGGTTATTTATGTGTATTATTTTTATTTGTTTTAATGAACTCATTGCCCCTAGGCCTATGGGCATGTGTACAAAAATTAATAAACACAGGGCTAACTTCTCACAGCAGTCTCTGGAAACCTCCCTGGTTTTTGAGATTCTCTGCTGAGTATAAATAAGAAAACAACTATAGAATTCTAGGGTGCCTGGAGGGCTTAAAATCCATGCAAAACAGACTTCATTAAAAAATAAAACTAAAAGTTGGCCTTTTTCCTTTTACATGTAGTTTTTAACTGAATTAAATGATGAGTAAAATTCTTAAAACTATACAAAGAATTCAAACAAGTGGTACAAAGGGTAATTTTACAATGAGTTTGAGCAGAAAGAAGTGGAAGCAAAGAGAAAGATCAAGAGGATCTTCTAATTTGAAATCTTTTACCACTGACTGTCTTTATAGATAGATGATGACAACTCTTGCCTCAGTTTAAGATGAAGGGCCAGCAATGCAAATGGTTCTTATCAGAGGAGATGCTTGCCACCCCTCATAGGACATTCAACAATATCTGGAAGCAGTAACTGGGGTGGGATACTGCTGACATGCAGTGTGTAAATGAGAAGGATACTTAGCCTTTGGACAAAGGTCATAAGGAACATGTCTGTAGCTAAGTTGTATTTATTGGATGCTCTTTCAAGAAGTGAGGGGAGAATACCAACCAGGGAGACCATGGTGTGTCTCAGCAAAAGGTTGTTAGAAAAAACCAATAACAAGGTCTATATTTCAGTAGGGTGCATTGGTGGGGGGGGGAAGAGGGCCTAAGGAAATACTGATTTACTCTAGATTGGATGCTGTAAGGAAGTTGGGGTAATGGTATGCTTGGTTTCTCAACAGTGTTATCTAGAAGGTAGGGGTACTCACAGAAGGAAAAATTGGTACACAGTGATTTTTGCCAGGAAATGGGGAATTTGTTGTTTTGTAGATGGTAGCGTGTCCTTGTTTGTGTGTGTGTGTGTGTGTGGTTTGTCTCAATTTATCATGGTCTCATAGTCTTAGGTTGTTATTTTGTGAAGTCTTTATATCTAATAAGAGAATCACAGTCTAGAAATAAGCATCATAAGTTCAGTCTTTTCTGCCCTCTCTCCCTCCTCCCCCTTCCTTCAATCCATCCATCCCTTTCTTCTTTCCTTTTCCCTTCCCTCTCTTCTTTCTGCCATTTTACTACTAAACATTCAACTAGATGTAAGTTAGTCCCTTGCAATAAAAAAATTAGTCCCTTGCAATAAAAAAAAAAAAACTCGCCAACCTAGAATGTAGAGCCAAATTCAGAAACACTACCAGCTGAAAGAAATAATGAGAGAAGCCCTGAGCTGCATAATCCAGTCAATTCAGAAATTCCACTCCTTATAAGTGTTGAGGTTTTATTTTATGAGGTGATTCTTCTGTGGCACAAGGAAAAACAAAAAACATTGGAAGGAATGTCATCTCTTCCAAACTGTTTGTTCTGCCAATTAGTTCTTGCCTTGAAAAGGGGTGAATAAACATTACAAACAGTTCCCAGATAGTATTCGTGGGGCACCCAGAATTGAGGATGATCCACACATGAAAAGGGAACCCACTAAAGGAGCTCAAAAGTTTTTCAAGGATGAGGCATGTTTCACCCTTATATAGGCAGACATAATACTTGGTATCTACCCTAAATCATCTCCCTGGCAGATTTTGTGCAGGGAGGTTTCTGTTGTTTAGACATTTTTTGTTCTATCTTTAAATAACCAGTTCCTCCTTATCAGTGAAGTCAGATACACTTGATCACACATCCACCACCATCCCCTCCTATTTTGCCTTGGCTTATTTTGTAGCTATTACAACTAAGTGAAGTTATATTACATGTTTTTTACATGGATTTACCAATATCTTCCACTAGAAAATAAAGTCTGTGGGAGCAATAGTCTTGAACATTACACAGCAGTATCCCCTGCACTTAAAGTGTCTCACATATACCAGAAAGTGCTCAGGGATGTCTCTTGACTAAATGTAGGAAAACAACATGACTCCATCCTTGTGCCTGTGAAACAAAATGGTCAGACACAACAGAATAGCTGTGATGAGAAAAAAAAAGTAGCATGCTGAAGACCTCCCTGGTGGCCTAGGGTTTGGGTCTCAGCATTATCACCACTATGGCATGAGTTTGATTCCCAGCCAAGGAACTAATCTACATATAGCATGGCAGACCTCTCCTCTCTCCCCTGCTGCTCCTCTCAGCAGTGTGTTTCAGTAGATACACCTGCTCTGACCCTCACCCTGTCTCTAGTGAATCCTCTCACCCCCGCACCTTTGGCTGACATAGCAGTTCTAAAAAAGAGAGTAGGGCCCTCCCTGGTGGCAAAGGGTGTTGTGAGGTGCTGTGAGGCTGTCTGCAGCCACTGCAATATGGGTGTCTTCCCTGGCCAAGGAGGTGACCCACGTGGCACAGCAGACCTTTCCTGTCTCACCTGTTGCTCCCCTCAGCAGTGTATTTCAGTCAATCTGTCTGTTCTGCTTCCCACTCTATCTCTGGGGAAGCTTCTCACCCCCCTCAACCTCTAGCCTATAACCCAACCCTTGTATGCATAAATAAATAAAACTTTAAAAAAAAAAAAAAGAAAGTAGCATGCTGAAACTGTTTTTCAGTGATGGAAGGGAAAATCTTCACATAAGAGTGTAGCTTAAAAAAAAAATAAAAGAAAGAAAAGGTAGAGAATTTAGAGATAATGGAGAAGCCCTTAGCTCTGTAAAGCAAAAGGGAATCAAGCAAAATGTCAGGTGCTGATGGGCAGGGAGAGCAATCTGATGACAGACAGATGAGAAAAAAGCAAAAACAAAAACACAGAGATGTCATTCTTTTGTTTTAGATTTTCACTTCTGTCTTTAAGAAAGAGTTTATCTTGAAACAGAAAATCAGAAGGCAGACTGCCAAGAGAGTCAAGATAAGAGAAAAAGGAAGACATCAACAGATGAACAGACAGAAAATATTTGAAAGTATTGTATAAATCATCACATATTAACATTAGGAGGGTCTGAGGCTGTGAATGCAAAATGCTCAGAGATGGGGCCATCGTTTTGCAGGCTGTCCCCCCATATATTGATAGAACTTTTAAAAGGAAGAGAAAGTTTCTGAAGGAAAATAAATTTAGACCTTGCCTTTTGAAAAAATAGGTGCTGGGACAAGCAAACACAGCTAATTAAGATTCTTCCACTTAGTGGCAAAAATTCAAAAATACTCAGAAAAAAAAATCCCAAATAAATCATACTACAATTCCTGAGAAAGGAACAGAATTCTGAGTAGCAAACAAGGTTTTGTGAACAGTGAATCATGCCAGACCAACTTAATTTCCTTTGATGATAGAGTGGCAGGCCATGAGATAAAGGGGAAGCAATAGATGTAATCAGCCACCATTGCACTGAGGCTTCTGATTCCATCCTCCATAACATTCTCATCATCGGGCTAGGAAGATCATCCCCGCCATACTACTATTAGGAAAGAGCATAAATGCCAAAAGACTGCCCCAGAAAGATTGTTATCTGAATCTCAGGAGAGAAGTGAGTTTCAAGAAAGGGTAAGGCGTGGCTATTCACAGTCTCTTATGGAAAAGCAATGGAGGGCACAGTGATGCAGACATGAGAAGAGTCTTGACCACCTCTGTCATGAGTCAGTGACCTATAGGAATTCAGATCCTTTCTCTGGGGTTCTGCTTCATAATTTGTATCTTGGGTTAATGTAAAGTAGAATTTCTAAGGTCTCTTTCAGCTTTAAGCTTGTTGTTTTAGCTACTGTGAGTTAGAGATCACTTCTTGACCTGGATATATAGTAGAAGATTTTCTTAATGTTGACTGTTGCATTACTGATAATTTCCAATTAGCATATGGAAGTTACATAGGAAAACATTGCCCATTTTTTCCACTTTAGTGTGATTCCTTTATATATATAGCTACTGATTGGCATAGTAAACATTTTGAGTTTTTTTTTTTTTAAGATTTATTTATTTATTCATATAGAACGGGGGTACAGGCCAGAGATGCGGAGGGTGAGAGGATTCACCAGAGACAGAGCAGGGAGCAGAACAGGCAGATTGACGAGGTGCACTGCTGAGGGGAGCAGCGGGCGGGGAGCAGCGGGCGGGGAGCAGCGGGCGGGTCAGGAGAGGTCTGCCTCGCCATGTGGAGCTCCTCCAGGGCAGGCAGGAATCAAACTCATGAAGAAGTGGCTCAAGCTTCTCAGTGCTGTGCTTTAACCCGCTGCGCCACCAGGGAGGGCCCATTTTGAGTGTTTTTAATACCTACTATGTGTAGAATGAGAACAATGAAAGATGGATTTACCAAAGAAAGCAATTCCCATCTTTTATATACCATACACAAAATTTACATCAATATTTTCTGAAAGTAATCATTGAAGAATGACAAAATAGAAAAGCTGCTAATGGATAAAAAATAAAACAGACGAACATGAAACCCTACATTTTATAAATTATATTTGGAGTCCAATTAATTGAGTTTTTGGTATTTAAGTTACAACAAAATGGTTGACCATTTTGCAATAAATGAAAACTCAACTGCATAAAATCTAGACCTCACTTTCATTGAAGTCTAGCTAACAGCTACTTGCTTATTAAAAGCCTATGGGATTTTTTTTTTTCACTAAATACTTTATTCAGAAAGCTAACCAACCTTGGTCAACTGCAAACTATTCTTAATCCTCAAGAGGTGATTGATTTCTCACCACCTTAGCTAGTTTATATAGAACACATATCTTTAAACTTGTAAAAACACCCAGATGGAATAACATCCTAAGGTGGTAATATGCTCATTGTTCATTACTTCACTTTTTAAGTTGGCATTTCAGATTAATTAAGCATTTGATAAAGCTCATGTTTATGCAAGTGTTTACAAATTAGAAAAGCTGTTAGCAGCATTTAATTTGTTTGAATATATATATTTAATTTACTGCCTCTAATGGAAAGAAGCTTAAGGGAATTTAAGAATCGTAGCCTTATTGACAGACATTAAACATATGGAGATTATAATTATTATTGCTAATATTTTACATTTGCTACATGCCAAAAGTTAGGTGCAGCAAAGAGCTCTATCTGATTCCACAGGCAGGAACGTGGGCTGTACACGCAGGGTGTTTATATCACTATACATATTTATCTCTTTGTGGGCTTTTTTCCCGCCCTCTAAATGAAATGTGTTTTCCTCCCACTAATTTCCTCACACTAGTGTTATAATGAGAATGGAATGCTCGTCTGATCCTTTAGCATGGAACTTTTCCAATCACACAGAAATTCTGGACACAGCTCAGATCCTGTCATGACAAATACCATTCCAAGCCTTGGCCAATGGACAGTTTATCTCCAGGACTATGTGATTAAAATGAATCATTTAGAAAAGATACCAACTATTTTTCCTGAAACCTATGCAGAGGGTTTATGTTGATCAGAAGCCTGCTGATGTAGCCATCGACACACTGCCTTCTAGCTATGGCACTATGACTAATGATAGCTTCATCTTCATTATTTTTGGAAATGATTTGACTTCAAACTGAACAAAGTCACTTCCTCAGCAATGATTTAAGTACCTACTCTGTGCCAGGTTGTGGACTGAGCATTGAGAGTACAGAGATGAATACGAAACAAGACTCTTATCATCATCATTCTAGCCTGGGTTATTAGAGTGCTGTCTAACTAATTTCCCTGACCCTGATTTTACTGGTCACTTCCAATTTATCTTCCACACTGCCCACCTCAAAAAAAAAAAAGAAAAAGAAACCCATCTTAGAAATAAATCTGACCATGTTAGACTTACATTTAAGCCTTCTGATGACTGCCCTGTTCACCCAAGATAAATTCCGGAATTCCAAGCACAGCAACAATGAGCCTTTATCATTTGGATTCTCGCTAGCGCTAGTTGTCACTTTCTCTACTTCTATTTTTTTGTTGTCATACCACTGAATCACTTATAATTCCTCACTCTATTGTTTCTTGTCTTGCTTATTCTCTCTGGCAGATTTTTTTTTTAACCTTCTAACATGCATTCTTCCTTTATTATTTAACCTTATCTACTTACTACCTTGTCTTCCAAAATCCAGACCAGATGGGAGTCCTCTGCATTTAGGCATTTGTCATGCTGCTGCTATCTCCATAACTGTGATCATAGATATACTTGTATATACATAGTTGTGTGATTACCAGTTGATTATTTCAACTCTTCTGCCGACATTGATGTTTTGTTTTAAATCAATAATTGTGTTTTTCATTTTAGTAATTTTGATTTGTTCCTTTTAAAGTCCCTACCTGTTATAGAATGAATTTTTAATGTAATTTCTCCATTATCCTAAGAATATTTTAAGGAGATTCAGCTCAAAGTTACTTTTTTTTTTAAGAGAGTGTTAAATCATGCCAAAATCATTTTTTACTCACATTGCAGTGAATTTATCACTTTATTGTGAATTTTGTATTTCTGAATGTTATTACTTTTTCTAATCATTTTTAGAATTTGGACTTTAGCTTTATATTCAACATTCAGCCCTACAGCTCCCTGGTCCAAAACCAAGTCCTCTTAGGCTCACAGCAGTGACTCAGGCTTCCTGTTCTGTGGCATTCAGATCTAGTCACCATACTGGTGAGCAGAGTGGCCCCAGCTTGCTGATAGTGCCTGTTCTTATATTTTAAATTTAGCTTTGAATAAGTTTTAGTTGCAAGCATCACGTAGTCAGTTTGTTCCCTAGAGAGATAAGTTATGGTCCAGTCTAGAGGTTAAATCAAGCTGTGTCCAATCTCCTTGAGGTATGAGATAATTCTAACTACCATTTCCTCATCAAATATATTCTCTACCCCCTCCCCCTTTTTTTCTGCTCTGAAATTCAAAGACCAGATATCACTGGAAGAAGTCAGTCTCAGTAAGCTCTTTGAGTTCCTTTTCAATTTTTAGTCCTCTAGTAGAGTGATATTATCCCTTTCTTTCTTTCTTTTTTATGTCACTTATTTAATGCATTTTATGAAATGATGTGGAGTCAAGGAACAATGTGACATGGTCATTTGTCTTCCTTATTTCTCACTAAGAAAGTAGGTAGAATTAAAAGGGAAATGGGGTGGGACATCCAGAAAGAATAGAATGAGTCAGCTTAACAAGGGAAGATGTACCAGAAACATTGTTGAAACCCCAAAAATTGGAAATGTTAATAAAACAGAGTCTGTGACCTTAACGGGTCATATTACCATGGTAAGATATGTTTAATCTCATTCCTTCATGGGACAGATAATTATTGAGTATCTAGTCTATGGAAGAGGTTGCTTGGATGCTGGCAGTCCCATGGGCATAGAACAGATGAGGTCCCAGAGCCCAGTAATGATTGGAAAAGGTGCACACATACACACACACTCTAAGATGATTTAAATAATGTGGAAGTATAAACTTGTCTGGAATGCCTACCCTATGATTAAAATGAGACCAAATGAGAACTTAAAATTAGTGCTTCAAGCATGGTGGTTCTGAGAAAAGTGAACAGCAAGCAGGAGGTGAGAGAGCAAGACATTTGTAGGTACATTATTGGTTCAATGAAGGTAGAGTAGAGATGTCAAAATTCAGGCCATCCAGCCATGCTGCTGTTTTCAATTCTCTTTGCAAAGAAATTGTCTCCAGTTATGGAAAATACATTGACTCCTTTACTAATGCAAATCTATCTTTAGCCACCAAAATGTTCCCTAGGTATTCACAGTGATTTGCAAGTACCTCCCACTTGTTCGTTCTCCTTTAGATCACTTGGTATTACACAGCCAAAACTGAATTTTTGAGAGCTCATATAATTTCACTTCCAAAGATCTCATGTCAAGTGTCTCCAAATTGTTTGGAATCCAATTGAATACATTATAATAAATGTGACTTTTTTTTCTCTCCCAACCTATCATGAACTCTGAAATGATATGATGTTTCACTCCTACATTACTTAGCACTGTTGAAATGCCAACTAATTCTTCCTGGTTGGCCAAAAATGAGTACAGGATGGCAGTTCCCCCAGGAAATTTTCTCCTCTGGGAGATAAAGCTGTTAGCAAAGCAAGTCAAGGACCTGTTAGACATTCTGCTGCTAACCAAATGAGACTTCCAGCAGATGTCTAGAGAGTTGAAATCCCCACCACAACTCTGTCTTTTTTCTGCACTGATTTTACAATCTGTGTCTGGTAACACACCATACATTCCCTCCATGTGTCCCAGGGTGTTCTCAGAATTATCGCACTTTTGTGTTCTTTGTTTGTCCTAACCCGGATGTTTCTGCCCTCAGGTCTGGGTATTTCCATAGGAATCTATGTCTTCATGACATTCACCTCTATTCCGCCTCCTGTCTTAGCAGTCTGTTTCTTCAAAGGTGGGCAAATCCTTTAAAGAGTAAATGTTATAACACTCTTATACTGAATTATAACACAGAATTCTAGTGCACAGTCCAGACAATAGTTATAAAACCACACATTCTTACTAGCTCATCTCCAATGTTCCATATCCCAGGATCCTTTCTCAACTGCTTTCTAGTGAGAATAATCAGGAATTCAGCATTAAACTTTCCGTGTTCTTTGGTGACAACATCAGGGATCCCTACGGAGAACTTGTTAGAAATGCAGACTCTCAGGCCTCATCAGAATCTCAATATTAACAAGATCTTCAGAAGATTGATATGCACATTAAATTTGCAGGGTACTACTCTGTAGTATCTGACTTACTTGGTATATCTAAACCTTCTCACCTCTACAAGCCATAAAACCTTCTCAACTGACTTCATCTGACCCCTTTGAAAACTCACAAAGGTCAATTAATCTGCCCAAATTCATCATTACAGTATAGGGGATTTAAATGCTTGTCTCTATTTATAAAATGTTCTCTCTTAAAACAAAACAAAACAAAACAAAACAAAACAAAACAAAACAAAACAAAACAAAAAATCCACCTTGCATTAAATACTGCTTTCCTGGCTTTAGCATACACTATATACAATCTCTGAAAAAGTGTCACCGCACACATATCTTATTACTCGTTTTATAACATTTAAACTAAATATTTCCTTCTAAATTACTATAAAAATAAACTTTTATTCTAAAAATATATCAGTTGTTATGAATAGATGATAACCTGATAACATTAAATATATACCGCACCAATACACACACACACACACGCATTGGTGGGGTGTATGTGTGTGTGTTCTTGTTAGACCCTAATATTTGCCCAGAACAGTGAACCTAAACCCTTTTATTTGCTGAACAGAGGAATTGGAAAGTATTAAAGTCATATGTTCAAATAGAGTTTTTCTCTTTAATGACAAATACTGAAAATCTAAAAAGAACTTTTTGTATGCTGTATATTTCCAATGTTACTACCAACTATAACCGTGCAGTCAAAATTTTGGAAAATACAGATGTGTCCAACTAAGGCTACCTGTCTCCTAAGGGATACAGTAAATTGCTGATAGAATGGGTAATAAATCTAAGAGAAGTGTGTCTGCCTAATTAATTGCATCAGACAGACATGGTTAGTGAATTCTCAAAAGATGATGCTTCTTTGACAGGTATGTGATTTTTCTAAGTAACACATGGTTATGAGTGACAAGCAAACTTGTACTGGTCTGTTTTGTTACCATAAAATAGGGAGCATCCTTATCAAAATGAGACCTTATAGCTTCAAATTCAGTGTGAAATCTTTCTTTGTGACCAGCACACATTTGGAAACAACTTCTCTATTCTGCTAAGATCTCAGTGTTTATACTGGTACATTTTCCACAGTGACAAGTAATGTACAAGGGCAGAACAAAACATCACCACAGCCTTGCAAAAGCTTTATAATAACATTGTATTGCTTTGAACCATTCAATCAATTGTAGACATGACTTAAATGTACAGAAAACTAAATGCAATACCATGGGGGAAAAATGAAAAGACTGCAGCATAACTTCAGCATAAAGAATTTGGGAACATATTTTTTAAAAAGAAGAAACATTTACCCACACCTTTGGATTACTATATTTCTAATATGTTTATAATAATTTGTCCTTTAAAGATCCAGAAGCCCAGTATTTCAATCAACAACACAAGTTTTATGCTAATTAAAAGTGGCCAAGAAGTCATAATTTCCCTATGATCTTTATAGAGGAAATCAATACCTGTATCTGTTTCTATAAAACTCCAGGGTTTTACTGGTGGATATTAGAATCCAGAGCAGTAGGCTTTTATGTTGTGTTTCTTGTAATAATGAGCAATCCAGGGTCAAATAGGAGTCTCATGCAGAGTACAGAATAAAAGAGTAACTATGAACAATTGAAAAATAAATGCAGAATCAGATATTTGTAATGCTGCTTAAAGCAAGGCTAATCTTTATTCAACATTTTTTACTCACATATAAGACTCCCATTGTGTGGTGTCTTAGCAATGGATATATTACTGAGGTTCTAAAACCTCAGTATTAATGCAAAGAATTATGGTTTTATAACTCAGTGGGGGAAGGCATATGCACACACAGATACACTACACATTCCCCAATAATTGCTATTTCTAGCAGCATTTATTGTTGTGTGAGCCCTAAAGGAATCTTGGTTTTACTGCCGTTCAGTAAAATTGTGGGAATGTGTGGTGGAGAAATAGTGCCTGATACATGCACCTTGATCCCAAGTAAATGGCATAGTTAGCTTTAAACTCTGCTAAGCTATCTTACTGCATGATGCTAGTGGACATTATTCAGATTGCCCACAATATAATCCTAACCATAATAGAAAAACAAAACAAACAAACCAAAAAAAACTTTCAAATTTACCTCTAATAGTATGAGATTCTGTGTCCTATAAAATTACAAAATAGTCTATCTGCATTACTGACTGATAGCACAAAATAATTAATTATGTTGCTGAGTATTACTAAGGTGTTCTCAGCAGATTTTTCTTTCATTTTATTTTAAAATTTATTTATTTATAAATATAGTAGTGGAGTATAGCCCAGAGGTGCAGGGGATGAGAGGACCACCAGAGACAGAGTGGGGAGCAGAACAGTCAGATCTACTGAATTATACCTCTGAGGGGAGCAGAAGGCAAGAAAGGAGAGGTCTGCTGTGCCATGTGGGTCACCTCCTGGCTGGGGATCAAACTTGTACAGTAATGGCTATGGAGAGTTTCATAGTGCTGTGCTTTAACGTGTTGCATCCTAGAAGACTTTTCTTGAAAAAGTGAAGAAGGGGTCCTCCCTAGTGGGGCAAAGGGATAAAGTGAACCACTATGAAGCTCTCCACAGCCACTGCACCCCAAGTTTGAACCCCAGTCAGTAAAGTGACCCACATGGAACAGCAGACTTCTCCTGTCTTGCCCTCTGTTCCCCTCAGAAGTGTAAGACAGTAGATTTGTCTGTTCTTCTCTCCACTCTGTCTCTGGTGAAATCTCTCACACAGCACCACCCCTGACACCTCTGGCCTGTACCCAAGTTATTGTATGCATATATAAATAAACCTTTAAAAAAAAAAAAGTAAAAGCGAAGAAGCAAGATCCACTGAATGAATGTGCTCCAGGAGAGCTTTCCATTTTATATCCATTACAATATTAAGGTTAGTATTATAACTGCTATTCTTCAAATGATATCATTTTCACCTAAAATGGAAAACAGTAGAATGATTTTACAAACCCACTTCTGGTCACTTTTGTAGAACAACTGGCTGAGTAAACTGGTGGTCTGGAAAAAGGCAATAAGCATATGAACCTGAGTATCTTAGCTACCTCCAATAGAGTGAAATGATAAAAAAAGCACAAGATGCTTTTCACTTACTCTAGCCAGTAAACTAGTCTCATCTCATAATAAGCATAGAAGGGAAATGTGTGTCTCTGTGTGCGTATATACACGCATGCACCCACACACATATAGAGAGGAAAGATGTGTGTATTTGTGTGTGTGTGCACATGTGCATTCTGATTGTTGTTCTAACTTTATCCAAAGTAAACTATTGTCTGTACCTTCATGCTTAGAATTTATCCACAGAACTGGAATGTGTTCTGAAGTCCTCTAGGAAAAAAAAGGCTTCAAAATGTTCTTTCCTGTTCCTTCTTGTTGAGCACTCTCTCCTTGTGAGCCGGGGCAGTAGGGAGCAGCATCCACAAATCTGTGCTCTTTGATAATTGGAAAATGCAGGATCGCCATGTGTTCTGGTCCCTGCTGACTCGGGAGAAAGGAGAGGACAGGCGGCGGTGTCTTGGGCAGACCTTTCGTGCTCAAGCGGCATGCTGAACACAGTGCCCGGCCAGGCCCCATTTGCGGGCTACCTTTTCATTGGAAAAGTAGGTCTTCACCTTTGGCAGGTGGCTCTATTATACTACGCAGTTCACAGGTCTGGTGGAGAAGCGCCTCCAACTTTCTTTGAATGGTTGTGCTCCACATTCAGAGGTGGTGTTCAGAAGCCTGCATGGGAGCAATAATCACGCTAGATTGAGAGATAGGGCGCCTGCAGAACTGGTGCGGACCCTACAGCCATCCGCACGTCACAGCACGCGTGCCGTCATCCATGAAACGCCCGGCGGATTTCTTTCTCAGCTTCCTAATTATGAAGCTTCTATTTTACAATAATTTGAAGTCTCTTTTGAAGAATTATTCTTCCTCTCAGCGTGCAGGCATGCTCTCTGGGCAATTTACCTAGTCCTGGGAGGTCTGGGCTTAGCTTCATCATTTTTAAATTGCTATCACTGGGGCCCATCCTAACCTACAAGCTTGACTTAAGATGGGAAACAAAGAATGCAGCAACAGCTCCTCCCCAAATACCTCTCCGTCTCCAGAAATTCACAATTAGAGATCTGTCTGAAGACCTTTGCACTCTCTTGGTAATAAATAGATGAAAATCAAGAGGCACCAGACCTGGGCAAACAAAGATATTTCTTAACATATTCCTGGAACGGATGCCAAGCACACCTAGGTCTCAGAAATTCTGTTGGGCCGCAACATCCAAGGATGTGTATGTATTCACTTGTCTCTCAAGGAGCTGACATGAAGTTCATGCTGGATCCTGGGACAAAGTTGGGAACAAGGTCCATGTTGGAAGCAGCAAGCATAGAAAATAAGTTTTGCATCCCTCCCAGTTTTAACAAGAAATAAATCCATTACATTTGGTCATGCTGCATGCTTGACAGCTGCTTGTCATAATATGTCGTTTGAGCCCTAATATGCTTTGTGTACATGTAGCAATAAGCTTAGACATAAAAAGAATGAAAGGATGAGAAAAAAATCCTCTCTTAAAATTATATTGCTGTTATTGAATGTTGAGAGGGCTGCAGGGAACATAGAAAATAGATAATGTTTAAGGATGACCCTACTCTCGGGCCATATTGGCAAATACCATAAACAGATATAAATTGTCAGAGCAGCAAAAGTACACAGTGACCCTGTGTTCAACTAAGCACAGCATTCGCTATAGTAGTTAACCTTTGACTGTAGTAGTAAATTAATTCAGATCTCCTAAAAACACTCCTATGCAAAAATCACTGTGGAAACCCTGATGCAGAAATATAAAGGGCTAATAGTAACTTGACCTCCAGAGCTTATGGTTAGGGGAGGTATCATGTCGTGTTGGACTAGGGAGGAACATTTATGCATGAGGAGGGTGACTGAACGCTAGAAGTCTTAGATTTTATGCTTAAGTTTCTGCCAAAGTCGAACAACAGCTACCTGTGTTATAAAGACAACAATGTCAGGTGTTCCAGCCTATTTTAGTAACACCCCTTTATTACTGAAAGTGCCTCCGGTAAATGCCCAAATTGCCTATTTGCACTAAATAAAATGTCACTTTGTGAATAAATTAGGCATTTTATGCTACCTTCTGTACGTCTAATGACATCCGTTGTAATATAATGCTTGCTTGTCTCTGGAGGCTGACTGTAGAAATCAGCTTGCACCTGTGGCTTTTGAGCAATATTAAGTGAGGCTTTTTGCACTCACTTCCCCTGGAATAATGTCACTGATATTCAAGGGAAAACTTGCAAACTATTGCCATGTATTTATTACTACCCCTCTGGGGCTTAAAGTTTTGAATTTTCACAGACCTCTTGGCATATCTCGGACCCTCACCAAAGGAGTCAGTAGCTTGTAATCCATAGCCTCACCTTGATTTTGTGAACTGCACAGGTTCATTCTACATGCTTTGCATATTGTGACTAACTATTCTTTTTTTTTTTTTTTTAAGAGTGATCACTTTTTGTTTTTATCTGTTGTTGTGTTGTCTCTACCCTTGAAAGAACTACATTTCCACTTTCATTTTCTATGCACCTTGATCTCAACAAATCTTTGACTTCAGCATGGATGTAGTTTGTATCTGCCATGTAGAACAATACAAATAAGCCTTAAAATTACCAAACTTTTCTAAATTTCATGTCACTGGGCTGCCACCTGAAAAAATCCCTACCAGTCACCTTTGTGGACTGATAAGTACCAAAACACTAAGTTGTGTGCTGAGTTTTCAAAAGGTGTTCCTTTAAAAGAGAGATCCAGACAGAACTTTCACCTCAAAGTTACAATGAAAAGTACTTTTATTTAGTAGTTCTTATCTTCTCTTTGATTTAATAGAAACTGGGAAAAGTAAGAAACAAGGCAAATAATACCCTAATGACTCTTCTTATCTAAAAGATAGAGAAATTACAAAAATACTCCAAATGGTTCTCTGGGCCTCTTGACTTCTGCAAATGGTAATGATTACTACCATAAACAGTTTACTGTGTGCCAGTAATTACTCAAGGCCTTTTACGTGAACTGTAAAAGTACTTATAACAAGTCAATTGCATAGGTAATGTTATCACTCTGACTTTGCAAAAGAAGAAAAGAATGGTGCCATGATAAGCGAAATCAAAATGAAGATGAGCTCCCCTCTGCAGTCATATTCTTGGCTTTGGCAGCTCTCCTTTAACTTGGGAATTGAATAATACAATGTACATGAACAGCACATGTTGCCACTTATTCTTTAGCTCTCTTTAGTAATAGTCAGAATTTTTTTTTCTTGTCTGTAAAACAGTAACACAAAAATCATGTGAAAAGGTTCCCCTAACATATGTTTTCAAATGTTTTCAAGCTCAAGTTCACTGAAAATGAAAGTTCTCAACAATTGGAACAAAATTCATAATACAGATACTGACCGTCATTTCTAAGGGATGCATTGATTCGACTACATAATATCTTGGTCACAGATTCTTTTCTGAAGCTCTGACTTAAGCACATATGTTAAGCACATAAGATGAGTGGCTCACCAGAAAAGTATTTTCTTATTGGAAGAAAATGGGGGAATGGGCACTGCTTCTGAGCACCAGAAACAGCAAATATCCAAAATAGCTTGAGAGAGTCCCTTTGTCTCTTCAGCTCCCTGAGCATCACTTTCTTATCTATAAAATGGTATAAAGAACAATTTTATGATGTATTCTTATAGCATTGTGAGAGTCCAAAGGTACTCATGTAAAGTACAATATTGAGTGTATTATTAGTTGGCTTTTCTCCTCATTCATTTTTTACTTTCTCCTTTTCTCCTCGTGTCTTCCACCCTCATCATCTTCTTCATAAATTATTTACTTCTGGATCTGGATCATGACAAGTAATTAAAATATAACAATGATAATTTCTTCATCCCTGTAGAAGATGACTCTTCCAGATGGAATTAAGTAGACTCTCCCTGGTGTTCGCTCAGCATGTGATTCTTGAAGTCAAGCTTCTTCAAAGGCATCTTGGGCCCTTGCTGAATATCATTTATAACCCTTCTCTCAGATTGTGTAAATTGCACAGTATACTTTGCTACTGGATTTGGTGATCATGCAGCCCTCACAAAATCCATGTTATGGAATTAATGATTATTTCGTTGAACTGAGAAAGCTCCTTGTCATTCAGCAACAATCAAATCAAAATGTTCCATTACCCTTTACAAACTGTCTTGTAGAAATAAGAGTGAACCCTCTCCTAGCACACCCAACTGTCTTAAGCTTTTGCTTCACATTAGCTTGAAAATTATACATTTTGTGATTTATAACAAAATTATGGAAGACAATCATATTCCCTGTCTTTATCTCTGATTGGATGCATCATGTAAGTTATGCTTTATTACCTGTCCCCAAATGATATGATTGGATTGTAAATGCTAAAATTTACAATTTCATCATTGCAAAATAGCAACCTGATTAGTAAAAATATACTTAGTGTTTAAACCTAGCCACCTTCTTTTCTAAACATTAAAGCTCAGCATGTAGTTGAGTTCAGATGGACACATGTACAATGAGTGTCACCATAACTTTCTTTAATTTCCAAATGCAAATATGGGGTAGTGTTTTACTGGTCCAGGATGGATGTTCCAGGTTAAATGGACATTGTCCTAGAGAGGTGTAAAGGTGACATCACACCATTCCCTCATCCCATATAAACCATGATGATAACTACCATGATGATAACTTGAAGTAGCAGTTCCACAAATAAAAAAAGATGTGGGCAGGATAAAGAGATTGTTCCATATCTACTCCAAGTACAATCCTCTTAGGAAATGTAAACTATTTTTTTTCAGTTTTATTGAAATACAATTTATAAATAATAAAATATTTAAAGTATATACTTTTATTATTTGATATGTATGTGAGAATAGTCCTCCTATCTAGTTAATTATCACATTCAGGTTAGAGAGAGAGAGAAAGAGAAAGGAAACATTTAAATTACATTTTCTTAGCAGATTTCAACCTCACTATACAGTGTTATTAACATTATACATCTTGTTTTATGTTAGGTCCTCAGAACTTACTCAACTTATCCTATATTTGAAAGTGTATACCCTTTTCCTGATCACTCCCTGTTTTTCCCACCCCTTAGCCCCTGGAAACCACTTTTGTACTCTATTTCTGTAAGTTTGACTTCTTTTTTATTAGGTTCCCCATATAATTGTTACAATAAAATATTTGTCTTTCTCTGTTAGATTTGCTTCAATTAGTATAATGCCCCCAAGGTCCATCCTTGTTTTACACATGACATGGTTTCCTTCTTTTTCATGGTTAAATAATATCCCTGTGTGTGTATGACATCCTTTTCATCTATCTATTGATATAACTTGTATTTCTCCCCTCTCTTGGCCATTGTAATAATGCTCCAGTCAACATGTTGTGCTAAAATCTCTTCAATATCCTGCTTTTATATCCTCACTGAAATAGGGATTTCATTGCCATTAGACCTGCCAAGCTGGGATAGTATAATTCTATTTTTAATTTTTGAGGAACCTCCAAAGTGTTTTTCCAGTGGTACTAATTTATACTCCCACCAACAATGTATAAGGATTCCTTTTTTTCTACATGCTCCCAGTACATGCTAGTTATCTTTACTGATGATAGTCATTTTAACATGTGTGATTTGATATCTCATTTGGTTTTGATTTACATTTCTTATGATTACAGATGCTGGCAGGCACTTTTTAGCCAGTTATAACTTATTTTTTGTTTCTGTTTGGAAAACCATCTACTTAATCTCTCTACCCATTTTTTAAAATAAGATTGTATTTCTTTGCCACTTAGTCATTTCAATTACTTATATTTTTGGATATTAAATATTATACATACTTTGTGTCAGATGTTACATCAGATATAAGATTGACAAACATTTCTTCTATTCCTTAAGTTACTTTTCATTTTGTTAATGGTTTCCTTTGCAATTCTGAAGCTTTTATATAAGTTTGATATAATGCACTTGTTTATTTTGGCTTCTGTGGCTTTATTTCTTTCACGCCAATTCCAAAAATTATGCTTAGGCCAATATTGAGGAGTTTACTTTATGTTTTCTTCTATGAGCTTATCTCAGGTCTTAATTTTTTAGTTGTTAGGTCTCTGTGTATTTTTTTTTTATGTGTGTTATAAGTTATGTATGGGGTTTAGTTTTATTCTTTTGCATTTCACCCACCTTTCTCAGCATCATTTATTAAAAGGATTGTCTTTTCCCCACTGTATATTATTTTCTATACTGCTATAAATTAATTGACCACATATGCATGCTTTATTTTGAGGTTCACTATCCTGATACATTGATCTATGTGTCTAATTTTATGCCAGCACCATACTGTTTTGATTATTATAATTTTTAAATACAATTTAAATCAGGAAGTTTGATAAGCTGTTTTTGTTTCTCTGTTAAAACATCATACATATTCTGTTAAACTTATTCCTTCAGAGATTTACTGATCTTTCAGAATAAGCTCAAATGGTATTTAATTTTTTATCTTTGGCTAAAGCTATCATCAAGTTTTATGAATTTCAAAATGTTTTCGGTTACATTTGGAGGGATGGAATCTTTAATATAGCTTACCGTTTTCCTTTCCAAATATATAAAACCTCATCCTTCTTTCAATAATCAGCTCAAATATTTCTTCCTCGGGCATCTCTAGCTAGTAATTTGTGCCACAAAGTCCACATTGCATTTTTAAAACTCGTATTTGTATGTATATGTCTAAACTCTAAAACTGATTATAAATTGAAGTCCTTTACTATTCTTTCTATCCTTGGTGTTGAACCCAGAGCCTTATGTAGAATTTTTTAAAAGTAACATTTGTTGAAAAGAATAATAGTGAGTATATAGTGAGTTTTTCTTTTCTATGGTGCATTGAGCTGAGTACTTTAATACCATTAATATACATAATCCTCAAGAAACACTAATGAGACCATTATTAGTATCTGTTTAAAGATAAGGTAATTGAGATTTAGAGTGATAAAGACCTGATCATGATGGAGTATATGCCTCCAGCCTCTATCTCTTTTTTATTCTCTAAAGACTGTCATAATTACTTATTAAATTTAAAAACCTTTAAATAGATACACAGTTACTTCACTGTGAACCAGTTATAAGTATTAGTTCATTGAGGGAAGTGAGATTCTTATATCACATGGTTTAGGCCACACTGAACTCTAATATCTAATGAACTTATTTGATCATCTCCACACATCAGGGTTATTGTGCTTACTTTGTCATCTGCTGGATTGTGAAAAAATAATGGGTAAATATATATATATATATATTTATATTTATATTTAATCAATCATTGGTGTTGAGACATATACAGTGATTGGCATAGTATATATATGAATTGATATATTTTCTATATAAAAGTGAAAGAGTGAATGAACCCAGCATCCATATACAAATGCAGCAATGGATAAAGAAATGTATAAGTGGTACTACCGAATATTATTTAATCAGCATTAGATAAATACTAGTAAAAGTGCCTTTTCTATTTTTTTAATTGAAGTCACTTAGCATTATATAAGTTTTCAGTATGCAACATTAAATATATATATAGTATATATATTTAATATATATACTATGTTATATTATATATACTATATTAGGTCCAACAGTAAGGTCCAATTCTACCCTTAGACATACCATTGCCCCCTTTTTAACCTTCTGGGAGAAGATTAATTATTCATATAATTTTAAAGTTTATGATAGTTTTATGTGATTTATCCATTTGTTTGATTCCTCAATATACACCATTTGAATGAAATCACAGAGTGTTTGTCCTCCACTTAGCATAATACTCTCTGGATCTATCTTTGTTATTGCAAAATGCAGAATTACATCAAAAGTGTCTTCTCCACCAATTTAGGACTTTATAGAATGCTGCACAAAATATTCTCTAGGGCAGATTGTCAAAACAATTTTGCCACTACAGTGTCCAAATTCTTCGACTTGCTTCTTAACACTTGCTTCTTATTTAATCTATCTAATATGAAACCTTTATATAAACTTGAAACCTGAATTTTGCTATTAGCAATAATATTTTCATGGCACATAAATAAGCATGGGTATTTCAAACAGCAAAAAATGTTGCATACCTAAAGCAGTAAAGTGAGCCCATCAGTTCTAAAACAGGGGTCAGTCCAACAGGTTGATTAGCAGATGAAGCTCAGCCAGAGTTTAATGCCACCTGCCTCTATTAGTATACACAACTCCGGTGTTGCCAGCAGCCATGGATCTTGAAATGAAGAGAAGAGCATGTAGCTCAAAGAAATCACTTAAGACTACTAATCTGCACACCTTCACAGTATAGACTGGAGGAGATCCACTGTGATATTTCCAAATCTTTAAAAGTAATTCCTTCAAATATTCCAAAGTTTTGTTTCATTGACCCATTTTTAAAAGGTGAAATACAACTGAAAATTCCTTTATTCCTTAGTGATGTATTTTGGTTCTACCTTAAATACCATTTTCTCTGGGACAGTCATTTAATTTATCTTAAAAAGTACTGGAGGGAGGATCCACTAATTTTTATCAGTATTTTTTGTTTTCTTTTTGCTTAATATGGAGACCCATAACCTAATCCAAAATCTGAAATGTTTTAAATTTTTCAAAGACAATTTACATGAATTAATGAATGTGACCCAGTACTCTCTTACATTAAATGAGGATGCTATGTTTCTTACCATTTTATATATGCAGGTATTTCTATTAAACTCTTGCATATATTTTTAAAATAAATGTTATTATTTATTTAGATCTAGGTCTACATGTCTAACCACTAGCTAGATAAAAGAAAATTATATTTAGGAATAGTGCAAAACAAATAATTAATAAAAACATTAATTTATCATCATTATTAGATAACAAAACTTTTATTTGACCTTATTTTCCCGCAGAGGTTAACATGCATTTATAAAATAAATACAATGTGACTACGTTATCTCTTGCTTCTTTACTCTTTCCCACTAACACACATACTCACTAGTTTGCATAAAGCTGGTTTGCAGGTAGATTCAATTTTAGTACTATCTTTATATCAGTATCTTTATGAAATTAAAATTTTCAAACACTTAAACTCAAAGAGGTATTAAAAAGTCTGCTGTATATGACTATTGATCCTGTTGCTATCAGCTTATGCTTGCAGCCAAAACCTTTATGTTCATTTGGCAGTGACTTACTTTTTGATTAGTATAAGAGTAATACTTTGAAGATGTTTTGATTTCTATCCTAAGCTGTTAACTAAACTTGATGTCCTCATAATTGAGGCATACTAGCAGATAGTCTCCTCATAAACTATGTAGTAGTCATGGGAAGTATCACCCATGTTGTTTCCAACAATAGTTGGGCGGTCTACTAAGAAGTATGAGGTGAATTGAGTACAGAAGAACAGCCATTATCAGCAAGAAATGTATATTACTGGACTCAGACTTTACAAAATCCTTAATCCTCAACCAAGAAAGATGAAGAGATGATGCAAAATACCCTGGGCAAATTAGTAAAATAAAATGACAAAAATTTTCAAGTATATTTTTCATTAAAAAAAAGTTTCCTTTTAATGTTAGCCACTGTATCTAATATTTAAATGAGTTTTTAGAGCAAACAAAAAAAGAAAAGACCATTAACATTAAGGGTTTGAACTTCATTCATTCTATGCTTCTACAATTCTAAATTGCCTCTAATTTCCTTCTTTACACATGCAATGTAGGAATGGTTGTTTTTCACAGACTTTGCTTTTCCACTAATTAGTTGCCAGAATTAAGTTTGCAATTACCCAATTGAAATATTTTAAGAAAATGTGGCATGCATCAGAAAAATAATTGAAATGCATAAATTGACAAGAAACTTGGGCCCTGTCTATTTATTGTATTTGGTTCTTTGTTGCAGGTGAGAGAGAACTGACTTAAAAGTGAGGATATATATATATATATATATATATATATATATATATATTCTCTAGGGCAGATTGTCAAAACAATTTTGCCACTACAGTGTCCAAATTCTTCGACTTGCTTCTTAACAC
>NW_004567127.1:23781169-23802046 GCF_000260355.1 Condylura cristata | reverse complement strand
TATATATATATATATACATATATACATATATATGTATATAAAGATTATTACATAATTCATGAAACACAAGAAGAAGCATTTTCTCTGTTTGGTTGGTCCTTGTGGAAAGAAATCTAGTTGCCAGAAATTGCATCTCCTATTCTATGTACTTCCTCTTGTTTCACTTGAAGAATTCCAATGGAGGTGTTCAGTGTTCAAGATGGTATTCCTACACTGAGATGACGGATCCCTCTGTAAGGAACCTAATGGTTGTAAAAATCACAATCTCCAGTCAAAAGTTTTTGGTTCACAGTTCTGTAAGGATCAACCATATGTGTTTAAGTGCTAATGTTTCTAAAACATTCTACATTGCTTTTCTCAATGTAAATTTTGAAGCAAATCATATATTTAAATAATACTTCATTTAATCTTATCAAAATAATTTAACACCACCAAAATAGAAAAATGAATGTTTAGTAAATAATCAAATTGATAAGATGTTATCACACAGGATAAGTTACCTAAAGAAAAACTAAAAAAATTATTACTTTCCTGGGCTCTAGTATATAGTGAATATTGAATCTATGGAAGCCCTCTGCTAAAAGCTGGGCAGATTGTGATGAACAAGTCTAGCAGAGTGACTGGCACATTAGTAAGTAATAGATAGTAATGCAGAAGATGAAGCAATAGAAATATCTACAGGTTGTTATGGGAATACTAAAGAGGATCAAAGACCTAACAGGAGTGAGGAATAATCATAAATGTTTTCCCAAAGGAGTCCACCCCTGAAATAAGTCTACAAAGATAAGAGAAAGTTATTCAGATAAATGGAAATGAACAGGGAGCATTCAGCGGAGATGAATTGATGGTGATTTCAGAAAACCAGCTAAAGAACATAGGCTATTCTGAAGATGTCAAAGGAAAGAACCTAGTTGTTTCATGAGCCAATTTTCGAGGTCTTAGTTGCAGTTCCTATCCACACAATTGCAGAGATTTGGTTTCTAAGTAACTTCTCAAGTAATCAAGTAATGAAGTAAGCTAAGCTAATTTTGAAGAAAAAAGTAAAAGTAGTCGAATGTATCCCATCATGTCCTAATTATACAACATCCCTGCCCCACGAGCAAACACTTATGCAGGTGGGAAAAATATGCTGGCTGCAAGAAACAATCATGTTCAACCAAAGAAATCAATAGAATTAACTGTTTAGACACAGTTTTTTTCTTCCTTGCTCCAAGAATACAGGACACCCTACCATATCCCCTTCCTTCATATTCCTCACCCCCACCTGACCTAGGCTTTCAATTAAGTCAAGTTAAATTGCCTGCCTTCCCTGCCTTTACTCATCATAAAGCCATTTTAATTTGCTCATGGGAATTTTCATGCACAGGACTGACTCTTTTTCCCTATCTGCCAGAATCTATGGTTCACATTATTAAAAACTCAGTTTGAGGCCATTTCTCCTGGGGCTGCTCATTACATTAAATAGAGGGTATGTGGGACTCTTGTCAGTCCGACGTTCTCTCCCATAGCATTCCTGATTGTAAATGTGTTTTGTTCCTAATGTTTTTGTATGTGAATTCTTCCTAAAACTCCCAAAGCTAAATTCTTCAAGAACTGGGATCCATCCCCTCAAAAGTGTTTATTGAAAATTGAATGACTCCAACTTTCATCACAGCAAATGAGCATGGTTTGCTTTCCTATGTGCATCTTTTATGTGAGTCTCAGAAACATTTCACACAAGAAAAATATCATTTCTATTGCCACCTTGTAAAATGAGACTGTGTCCTGAAACAATATTAAAATCACAATCCCAGAAAACTCATCATTTCCCAATAATAAAATGTATTGGCTTTAAGCTGTAGCAAGTCATGAGAAATTGGTCCATGAAATCAAGGCATAATAATTTAATGAAAATCTATCTAAGAGTTTTAAAATATATATAAGAACTAATTATCTGTTACTTGTCCTCAATGGTTGATTTGCTTTTGCTAGCACCTGGGCCTCTTATAGCAAGGAAGGAAATAAAATGCCAATTAAAATAAGTTTTTATTATTCTATTTTTCAATTCCATTCTCCCACACTCTAAAATAAGAGTCCCTGTTCCTATCTATGTGCTCCACCTTACTTAATGTAATAACGAGGGATATCTATTTACTAAAAAATGCAGCTATGTATTATTTAACAGTATACACTTGTTAAATTATAAGTGTTTGATTTGTTTTTTACACTCTAGTTATAAGGCAGATTCCAAGCATTTACTATGTGTGTGTGTTTGTGTGTTTTTATATATGTCCCAATCTATTTTTTTTTATTATTTTAGTTAATTATTGAGAATGTTTTCAGTACTACTACCCTGGGGGTGTGTGTGTGTATGTGTGTGTGTGTGTGTACATTCAATCTCCTCCAGTGTCTTCCTGTACTGTAAATTCCTCTGTACCCTTCTTTATTCCTCTATTTCACCTTCTCCAGACTGAGCTATTCCTATTATTTTTTCAAGCCTTATCCATACTTTGCCCTTCTCTCCCCTTCTCAACTCTGTATGTGTTCATGTTTATCATATTAGTCTTTTATTGCAATAATATATTTACTATTTGAATTTTTAATGGTTCAGAACTTCTAATGGTTCAGTCCCAACCTTAGAGGTTGGCTCTTTGAGTGAAAATGAGGTGCAGTGAAAGAAACACTGAAGTGAGAATCATCCCCATCAGAAATTGGGAGTATTATTTCCTATGTTCATGTTTGGTGGGGGATTTAGAAGTGTACTGTACAACAAAAAGATCATTGCTTTCACTAACTTATAAAATGTGATTATATTTTAAAACAATATTAAAACTTCATCTTAACAGTTATGATACTTATGAGCTGTGTGCCCAAAGACACACAGCTTCTGAGCACTCTTTCTTCCTTTAGACTAGATCAGTGGTTTTACAAATGTGTTTCTTTCTCTTCTAAAAGTAGATATAATAAAGCAATTTTAAGTTCACTGCAAAGTTGAGCATAAAGTACAGAGATTTCCCATATACCTACTATTCCCACAAAGTCACAGCTTCTTCCATTATCAAGATTCCCCTATAACAAATAACACATATATTTCTTTGATTCTTGTTATTCTTTATTGTCATTATTTATTTATTTATTTATTGAGTTGTAAGACTGGGGTGTCAGCCAGAGGTGCACAGGGTGAAAGGATTAACCAGAGACAAAGTGGGGAGCAGAGCAGGCAGAGTTACGGAAATGCACATTATTTTAGGCGTAGAGGAGTGGGTGAGACAGGAGAGTTCTGCTTTGCCATATGTGAGTCAGCTCCCTGTTTGGTGATTGGACACAGACCTTAGCAGTGATAGTGTTGAGACTTGAACCCTAGGCCACCATGGAGGCCCTCTGATTTTTTTTAATTTTATTTTTGAATTCACAGTTTTAACTAAATCATCTGTTGGATTTGATTTTGTAAAGAAAAAAAAAAAAAGAATGTCTCTAGTTACAGAAGAAGTTGTATGCTATATTTAACTCCTTTAAACCATCTCACCTCACCATCCAATCTCCTTCACATGGGTCAAAGGCAACACCCAACTCATATGAACATAATCTGAGGGCCACTACTGACCCTCCAATTACATGGCTCAATTCATGAAATATCACCACTGGAGCTGGAAAAGGGACCACTTGTTCAAAATGGTGCCTCTAACATATTCTCATGGTAGCTTTTAAACAATGATAGAAAGACTTTGGTGTTAATAGAATCAAAGTTGGGATTATGCCTCTCAATAGATCATCAGAACCATCCAGAAGACTGCCAAATGGTCATGTTAGTGTGCTGGCTAATTCTCCCAAGATCAAACAACAAATGCCTTAAGCCTAGACTCTGAACCCACCGGACCCCACCCCACCCCAAACCTCCCTTCTCCACAATGTTATAACCTGTCATCATTTTTTCTAGTTCAGCCTTTCTTAGTTTCCAAAGTTAAGAGCAAAATGTAAATGCTCTTTAAGACTATAACTCTTACTTACATGATCTGGACTTTCAAATAATAGAAAATGTGCTTTTCCATTAAGGGGAAAAAATAAACAAAAAACACCTACGTGAATATGCCAAAAGAAAGCCACATAATAAGGAGTTACTAAGAGACATTCAGTAGCTAAAAGTCCATGTAGATTATACTATTCTTGTTCAGTAAATACAAATTGTGATTCATTCTTAAAAACATTTGCTTAGACTCCATGGCTTTTGGAAAGTCAAACTTGGCAGATGCTGAGTATTTATATATTCCTTTCATAGATTTTCTCAGAAACTTATCCTTATGACATGCATTTTGATACTGTAATTAACCATACAAAACCACACAGGGAATTACTGAACAGTTAATAAAGACATATGGAATGGGCAATGACACATGTTTCATAAGGTGTGTGATCATTCTCATTTCAAATAAGCTGATGATCTATAGCTTGTGAAATTGGGGTGGTTGTGGCAGATATACTAACTTTAATTGAGGTACAAGCATAGACAAGCATTAAAATCAGGACACCTAGAAGGACTACCTTCAAGCTCCCTTATGAGTCTAACACACTTAAGTATTGGGTTTCCATAAATATTGGGTGATCTCTATTTTTTGCAGTTCAGCCTACTTACTGCTCAGACTTCTAAGCTATCAGTGATTGGATCACTGTGCTCTCATATCTCCTTTACTTTGATCAGGAACTTATCTTGCTATTCTTCTTTTCTTCCAAAATCCTAAGTTATATTTATATACTTCCTCCTTAGATAAACTATATTAAAATAGCCCTGCTTACGGATACAAACATATGCCTGTCTGTTTTAATACATTTCTTGTTTAAAGAAATAGAAGTACTTTGAATTTACATGGCGAGCTTGAATTGTGATCCAAAAAGCATACTTTTTATGCCTTATAAATGAAATGATTGGCCTTGTATTTGTGTTGTATCCCACCATTGAAATGAACTGCAACTGTGATAATTACCGAATGTCTATGTTTATATAAAATATCCCAAATATAGACATTTTCTACTATCAACATATATGCTAGTTTTTAGAAATGCACTTGGCATATTTAGCAATTATCACTGAAAGTATTTCCATGAACTTGAATGTAGATGTTGAAAATCCTATTTAACTAACAAAATAAAAATACCATCATGTCATTATAAACATCTCAGAAATGTGTTTATAATTCAGTGAATTCAAAGGAAAGGTAGCTTTTGCTTAGAATACTTTATTCATTTTATCTTTAATTTTTATCTTGTTTAAATTCTGCCTCAGCCTCGTTTGATCACAACACATACTGAGTTATTTCATTTGTCAACTTCTTAACAATTAAGCTTAAAATACCAGTGGGTATCTGTCACATGATTAACAAATTCTTAATCTCTAGGCTCTGCCAGATGTTTTTTGTAGACTAGCTTGCAAAAGCATGGAACTCAAGAAATTTATCCCCCACTCCATGAAAGTAGACTTGACATTTTGAATGTGTTCTTACTGAGCTGGAGCTGTTCATTATTATTGCTGTTTGGTTGTCTGTCTTATCAATATGATTACTTTAGGGTGAATACCATATCAATATGATTACTTTAGGGTGAATACCATTTATATTTTTTTACAAGGATACCCTTGGTGTTTGCTGCAAAATTATGTCTTGACAAATGTTTCATATGAATGAACCAAGTCTTTCTCTCACGACTTGTAGGGACAAAACTGGCATCTTTGTGAAGTAAAACCTATTATACTTTACATAATGCCTTTTATTTTTTTTTTTAAATTGTCACATGTTCATTTTATGCAACTGGGCGTCCAATTTGCCGAGAGGGTAGCCAAGTTTCTTTTCTCCACATACAAGATTCACCCTCCGAGGCCCTCATCGTTAATTGATATTACTGACATTTATTCATGTTGGATTTTACCCTGGCCCCCTGTTTGATATCACCCTCCTAGAATGTAAGTCTGAAGTTCACCGTAAGCACAGTCCTCCAGCAGATGGATAGATGTTTCCATGCTGGATCCTAATGAATCAGCATGGAAGGCTGCTGCTCCTATTGACTTGGTCTGGGTGCCCCCTCAGCCCTGACGGGAAGACCCGGAGGAGCATTGATTGTGAGATGTTTTGACTACAATTTATGACACTTAATAGCCATCATGTGAAATTTACGATTCTATATCACTTTAGGGAAGCTTCTGCAACTTGCCAGCTCACTTTGTTTGCTGTAGTCAAAGCCCTGGAGGCATCAGCATTTAACTATGATTTGAAATTGCTGAAGTGGGCCGTTCCACCAGGCTGGATGGCCGACACAGCAAGTCTAACAACAGAAGGCGTCTGTTTTGGGGGGAACAGCCAGACAGACTGTATTCAGATTCTCCGAGTGAAAAGGCATCAATGTCTGAAGAAACTGCTTTCTCCCTTTCCCTTACTCCACCCCCCCTTTTCTGTCTGAGTATGAAGCGCAAATGTAACCTGTGCTGACATTGGGTTGAATGTTTTTATTGATGGTTTGTTGAACCCTTGGTCAAGTTTCCATCACCGTTATTAATCATTCCAGTTCCAATTGTCACACAGATAATCGGAACCCTTCTGCACAAAAGCTGAGGAAACAGGGTGCAGTTGGGGGTAAAAAGAGAGAATGAAAAGAGAGGATTAAGGCAAATAAAAAGGATTAATCCTTGACATGATCATTTATACCAAGACTAGGAGCCCAACAGAAGAGCTGTTGTAGATTATGTGTGTGATTAATTGCTGCTCTAGTTTCATCAGTGACAAACTGATTAATAAAGTTCAGGAAAAAAGCAAATCCTTTTGGATCTACACCTATGTGTGGAAAATATAGAAAGTGCTTCTCATTCAGACCCTGGTTCCAGGATGGGTATAAACTTCTAGTTAAAATTTTTTGACATGTTCCTTCAAGAAGAGCACCATGTTACAATATTCTCCCTTCACTTGCAAAATAGTAAGGGGTTAGGAATGGGAATTCATTTGTGAAATGACTTCTCACAGCAAAAGGACCATTTGTGTACAGTTCTCAAGGATCACAAATACTGCTAACCAGGGAATTAGACAGTATTCTCTTTAGTATTTCTTTGTCTAAATAAGTGATTGAGGATTTCAATAATAAAAAAAGAAAATAAACATTGGAGAAGGCACGAGAGAAAGAATGGACATAGGAAAATATTGGATTAAGAGAACATCGTATTTTTGATTTTCTAATACTCTATTTCAACAGGGTATATGTGTGTGTGTGTGTGTGTGTGTATCCATCTGGATGGGTTTTCACATACTTCATATATTTGGATTCCTTAAGACTCAAGATAACTCAGACTTTACTGTGTATAAAAATCATGTTTTGACCACTGTCCAGCTTGCTTTCTGCTCTAATGACTCTGAGTGGGAAAACTATTCCAAAATTGTCACAATAGACAGTCACAGAAGGGTGTTGCAAAAACAGTCCAAAGCAATGTGTTCCAAACTTGCTTTGAAATCACTTAGGGGAAGCTTTAAGAATAGGAATGGTTTTATCCCCCTCCCATACATTGGGATAGCAATGGTCTTAGAAATAACTTGGGGTTGGAATTTTTTTTAAGATACGCAAATGATTCAAAATGCAAATTCAAATTTGGGAACTACTAGTGTGATCTTTGAACTGGAACAGTATTTACCAAATTGACTACCCAAGCGATTAATATGAGTTCTATCATAGAGAAATAGTTTTAGTTGGAAGAATTACATTTCTTAATAGTATAGTAGCAAACTTAATATGTATTTAATAGTATAGTAGCAAACTTAGTATGTATTTATATGTAAGCAATATATATTTTTTAAGATAATGCTAAAGTAGATATTTATTTGTTTTAAAATGAATTAATTACAAAACTCATTAAACAGTTTATAGTATAATTGTATGTGGAAGTAGCAAAAAGTTTGGAAGGAGCTCGATATTTCACAAGCATGGATGTACATAATCATAAAACAAGGTTTTTAAAACAAAATCATTAGTGACATAGAAATCAAACAATGAAAGTTTGGGGAAAATATTACTGATAATATGTTTTATTCTACTATTTCTCTGACCCTAGTTTCTACATAGATTCCTAAACCCCCCTAAATTTCCTGGGTGATAGGAACTAGCATCTTTTGTTCTAATGAAGTGATTGTTGATGCACTCTGAATGGAGACTTGTCACTGTAAGTATCAAGCTAGGATTACAAGCTTAGGACTTCCAGTCTCATCTTCCATATTCTGGGAGGGGAGAGAGGCAGGGGTTACATTAATGGTCACTCATGTTTCCAGTATGAAACCTTCTTAAGCGAGGGTAACCCACATCCTCCCCTTAAGATACATCTATGTGGAAGTTGTATGTAAATCACTGAAATTTAGGGAAAATTGGTTTATTATATCTGTGGAGGAGGCCTGTTGCGTCAGTACAAATAGGTTACTGAGACAATGTCTGTCCTCTTAATATTTGCTCGATATATTAACATAGCCATAAATCAGCATTATGTTTTCAGCATTCCACAGAGTTCAGAGCCCAGTAAATGATATGATGAGGGATCTGAGGCCTCAGTGGGCAACAGATTCATGGATCACAGGAATGGTTACAATCATTTTTACCTTTATACAAAGATTGGTCACAAGGTGTTGGGTTTAGTATACAAGGTTGCAGAAAAGTTGTAGAAGGAGTAAGATTTTCCTTCAAGTAACTCATAACCTTAAGAATAGGACTGAGGGCCTCCTTGGTAGCACAGTAGTTAAAAACACAGTTCTATCAAGCTATCACCAGCCACTGCAGCATGAATTTGATCCCAGGCCAGCCTGGGATATTACTCACATGGTGAGGCAGACCTTTCCTGTCTTACTCTCTGTGCCCCTCAGCAGGGTAGTTCAGTAGATCTACCTGTTCTCTGGTGAATCTTTTCAAACCCTATACTTCTGACCTACACCCCAGTTCTTGTATTCATAAATAAATCTTTATTTATTCTAAATCTTTAGAAAATAGGACTAAGATAACATTTCCTGGGGGAAAAAAAAACTGGAAATATTTTCTTAGCTGTAAATATAAGAAGTGGGCAGAGAAAAATGCGCAGGCCTAATGGATGGGAAATTACCTAACTAAATATCATAAATTTATAACAACCACAATAGTAATAGCAATAATACTATAATATACAGATGAAGGAATACCTGAGAATGATTAGTGGGACACACTATAATGCTCAAAACTATTCCTAATTACTTAAGGTATTATATGAAAAGGAAATAATGGATGTTTCAGTACAGGTATTGAGGTAGTCAGCTTATAATTACAAAAATGTAAGTTATATCCCCAACTTGTGATTAACAACACAGTAATTTCCAGATGAAATAGAAATATATATGTAAAAGTATCTGAAAATATATAGTAAAACATCAGTAAATATAAACTATTTGAAAGGAGTAAACCTACTTTTATGAAATCAAAGACAGAAATCTATTGCTACATAGCCATGTGATAATTTAGTTCTCACATGACATTGATAGCAAAATAAATTGCATAAAATTTTTACAATTGATATTGAAAATGCTATGATCCTTGACATATAACTATTACAAATCAGTAAACAAAAGACAAATATGCGAGTGGAGAAACCGACTATTCTCATACAATTCTACACACACACACACATTTTTTAAGCTGGGAAAATATAAGTCATAAATGAAATTATAAAATACTTTTGTATTAACTTGACTAAAAATACTCACAATGTAAATACTTGTAAATATTTAGTTATTTTGGAGAATGATTGGACAATACATAGCAAAATATATATTTTAAGATTTATTTGTTTATACAAACAAGAACTGGGGTACAGGCCAGATATGTAGAAAAGTGCTGAGAGGATTCACTAGACACAAAGTGGGGAACAGGTCAGGGAGAGTGACTGAAATACACTGCTGAGGGGAGTGCTCAGACTGGAGGGGACTGCTATGCCACATGGGTCACCTCCCTGGCCTGGGATTGAACTTGTGCTGCAGTGGCTGTGAATAGCTTCATAGTATTGCACTTTAACCCCTTGCACCACCAAGGAGGGCCCAAAAAGGATAAGTCTTTGTACCTAATACTTCCACCATTAAGAATTTGAAAAAAGAAACAAATATTAATGTCATGAAAAAAATAGTTACAGTATTGGTATTTCCACATTATTTAGAACATTGGGAATTGAGAACATTTTATAATTTCCCCCAAATAGTAGCACAGTTTGAAATGTGTCCACCCAACAAATAGTTTAGAAGGCCTTTATTAAAGTCGATGTACATCTTAGTCTGCTCAAGTTTAAACCAAAAAGTATAAAGTAGGTTGTTCAGATAACAGAAATTCATTTATCACCGTTCTGTAGAACAGAAGTCCCAGAGCAGTGAGCAGTTGTTGTGGGGAAGAGGAAATTACCACTTACTCCTCTGGGTTCTTCTAGACTGGCAAGTGATCAAACAAACATCAAACAGATTGATGAGAAAAAAGTTAATACAAAGTTAAGTAATAAGATGTATACCTTGTTTTGCTTTGGAGAGACACAGCATGACTGATGGTTCTGCATACCTGAGACCTAGAAACAATATAAGCTATCTTAATCAAGGTCTCTTACTTAAACTTACCTCAATTGTTTAAAGTAATTATCATCAATTATTTAAAGACACAGTGGGGATTTTATAGTTGAACTGAAATTTGAAGCCTTCAAGTCCAGATGCTTCTTCTCTGCCACCACCCCCTATCCTCCACCTTCTCCCAGCTATAGAATCTTTTCTTAAATTATTTTTTGGATAAAACGTTGCAGATCTGTCAGAATGCCAAACACATAAATACCTGCATTCTGGTGCATAAAGGAAGGAGATCAGGAACATACCTCCCTCCAACCCCTGCTTCTCCTCTTCAGGCAACTCCAGATTTCCTCAAAACAGAGTTTAAACAGAACCCAACAGACATATGTGTGCAGTAAAATGTGCTATGTTTACATAATGGATTATCACTTAGTGTAAAAAATAAGTGAAATTGAGTTCTTCCTGGTGGCACAACAGGTTAAAATGCAGTACTGTGAAGCTATCACAGCCACTATAGCACAAGTTCCATCCCAACCAGGGAGCTGACCCACATGGCACAGCAGACCTCTCCTGAGCTGCCCACTGTTCCCCTCAACAGTGTGTTTCACTAGCTCTCCCTGTTCTACTCCCCACTCTGTCTTTGGGGAATCCTGTCACACCCCCTACACCTTAGGTCTGTACCCCAGTTCTTGTATGCATAAATAAGACTTTAAAAAATAAATGAAATCTTGCCATGTGACACAACAGGACTCACACTGGAGGGCATGATACAGAATGAAATAACTCAGAAGTTGAAAGTCACACAGGAGTTCACTCATGTGGAATATAGAAAAACAAAACAAAGATACAGAAATATCCCTCAACCAAAATAAATTTTAGAAATCTGATTGAAGATTTGTGGCTAATAGGGTGGGGGGAAGAAGGTAGAAGGGGCAAATGAAGTACAGTTAGCATGTTGGGTGCTTTCATGGGTGTGGCATGGGAACATATATATGAGGAAGTGTGGATCTGTGCTTCTGAAAACTGTATGGTGTTGTAAACCAAAGTCACCACAATGAAATAATGATAATAGTAATAATAATAAAACACAATTAAAATGTTTAAAAGTGAAAATGAGACAAAGAAAAATGGATTTCAGTAATAATTCTGGATTTAGAGCATTGAAGGTAACACTTTCCATATTATCAGATACATTTAAAAACTAACCAAGACTGAGGAACACCCTGAGACCTCTGCCCCACACACTTGCACTCTCTAAATATCCTGCCACTCACCATATAAAGACAAAACATGCTGCATAAAAAATGTCCAATAGAAAATAATCCTGCTAGAATTAGTAAGCTTACAAGGAAAAGAAAGACTTATAATTTCCAATTAAACCACTAAAGTTACCCATACTCTGGGAAAATGTCCAGCCAAACAGTGTTGACCCAAAAGCTTCCCATAGGCTAAGTCACCTTCTTGTAAGGAACCATAGAAATGGGGCAGAAGTCTGGAAGAAAAGTGCAAACTCAAAATATAAGTCAAGATAAAGGCTACCATTGTCAGCCTCCTCATGGATCCCTAATCCATGTCTCTTTCACGTGTCTCCTTCCATGACATCCAAGTCCCTGGTCTAAGTCCAAGGGCAAGAAACAAGCACAGCTGCTTCTCCTCACTGTATTTCTGCTCCACATGCTTCCTCCTGTCTTCTCCCTCAAATGTCTCACCCCAGTCTCTTCCAGGTTCCCCTTTCCACTCAGCTCTATCCTTCCTTAGGTGGAGCATAGATCAGGAGCCAACCTTTTTTAGATTATATGATTACAACCCTAAGAGGGAAAAAAAAATAGTAATGATCTCGGTTGGTTGTCTAGCCTAAGGAGGTATGGTATACAGAGTTAGTCCCCTCTTTCCCGAGAGGGAAACTTGCTAAGACTCCCAGTGGATGTCAGGAACCACAGATAGTACAGAAACCCTATATATACTGGTTTTTTTTTTTTTTTATAAATGGATACCTATGATAAAGTTTAATTTATAAAGTAGGCACAGTAATAAATTAACAACAATAAAAACTAGAACAATTTTAACAATATAGTATAATAAAGTTATCTGAATATGCTCTATATAACCTTCTTTTATAAAATCTCTTAAGATCAGAAACCTTAGGAAACAAGACGATGGAAGAGGGGAATGGCTAACGCGTGGAAAGAAACCAACCAAAGCTACTTAAATAAGCAGTGCAGGTAGCCCTGTTCTTCAAAATTTCACAGTAATAGTGCTGGTCTCTGGAACTAACTACTATAGTTTCCAAAAAAAAAAAACCACCGGTTTTTTTTTTTCTCCATTTCAAGTTTAAGACTTAGTTTCTTGCTGGAGCTAGGTAGGTGGAAGTAGGCTTCCTTTATTCTTTCCTGGTGCTTAATTTCTTCTTAAGAAACACATACACACTACCAGTTAACTTTCACTCCACCCTTAAACTCTTCAAGAGTAGGGTGGTCACATCTGGTCACAGATAGCTATTTGAAAAGACAGAGAGAAAGTGGGGACCTCCTTAAGTTTTCAGTGACTCCAAGTACATGAACAGAGAGAGTCAATGTTTGTTGTTTTATCCTAATAAGTTTTCTCTTTGTGTACAAATAAAGCTCAGCCACTAACCTTTTCAGAAAACTTCCTCTCATTCCTCAGAAATCAATGACCAGGAGGATCTCAGGATTTGGTTCTAAATGAGTATATGTCACTCAACTCTGACAAAAACCCAATGTTTACATTTTTATCTGTTGATATTTTAATTAACAATTTAAGTGCAATGTTTGCCCTATGAGTTCAGTGGGAAAAACTGCAAATAAACAGCAGTTCCCTCTTGGACAATCACTCTGTAAATTAGCTTACTTTGTCAATAAAGTGCATGCCTATCAGGCTCTTCAAAGCAGCAGGGGTGGGGATGTTCATTTACTTAAGCAGTAGGTTCTACCATTAGCGTCTGTGATTGGTGTTAATTAGAACTGTGTATGTGTGTCTCTCTGCCACGGAGCCCACGTTTGCAAAATCCTGTTAACAATCAAGCTATTAATAAATTAAGTATCCATATTTGCTTGTGTTCTTTTCTAATCTAATTTAAACTTTTTGAGCAATATCATCTTCATAAGCATTTGAGGACTGATTTCCCAGCACTCTCATGGTTTAGATCATGCTTCATTGGTTTTTAAAAGACCATGATATAAAAAGAAAAAAGCGGAGCTACATATAAATATTTAATTTGTTCATTGAACTTATTACAATGGGTGCACTTGGGAAAGCTATGTATTTTAGTTATTTGGAGCAAACTTTTTAGTTTTCTTTTACAACCCATATTTTGTTTGTTTGTTTGCATTTAATGGACTTTGATAAAGCAATGTTTACTTTTCCTACAACCAAGCATTGAGGGCCTGAAAATTAAATTTCGTGGCATCCAAGGGATTTTAGAGAGTGTCATAACGTTATCTAAGGGGCTATTAAAGTTGTTAACAAAGGTAAGTAACTGGAGAGCAATTATGTAGAAAATTGAAATAATGCAGATGGAGATAGGGTAGCCATGGCTGTAGAGAGCTCTCCCTTCCAGCATAGAAAAGAATATTTCCTTTTGACCTAAAATATCCAGATTAGTTAGATTATTTTTAGCTCTCTATCTCATGTTGCCTTGGGAGATATAACCTAAATGTTCCTCAATTACTGTGAAACCTGACATCAAGCAAAGCCATTTTCAGTAGTGCTAACATTTAGAATGAAGAAAAGACAGAAACATGGTTTGTGTATTACTCAGATGTGAAAGTTATTTAAATGCTACTTTTCATAAGCTGAACATGCTCATCTGGGGAGGTTCAGAAACATCTGAGTCCAACTTTGTGCTTTATGTTTGTCTTCACCTTACAGAAACTGTGTAAAACTTAATCCATCAACCTCTTAAAATCCCTCTAGACTAAGTAGGAAACTCCCAATTCTGTTGTAGTTGTGTTACATGGCAGAATGAGAAGCACCCCAAGACCCACAAACCTGCCTGCTCTAAATAGGTTCTGCCATCTGCCACATATAAACAAAGATACTCTAGTGCATAAGACTTTAAATGGAAAGGAACTTTAATACAATTAGTGTGCAATAGAAAGAAGAGAAGGAGAAAATATATAGTTGAAATAGTTTCCAATTAAACACCCAAACCTACCATTCTCCTCCTGAGTAAATGCGCACCCAAACAGCGCTGCCCCAAAGCAGAACTGCTGAGCCCAAAAGTATACCACAGGTCTAAAGCACCTATTGGTGGGGACCCATAGGGAAGGGTCAGAAATGGTCAGGCAAGTCAAGAAGGAGAAGCAAAATCAAAGTGCTAATCAAGATAAAGACTAGCATTGTCAGCCTCCCTATGGTTCTCTCATCTACATCTCTCTCAATCTCCTTCCATGTTCCCCAGTTCTCTGGTACAGTCTTCCTGTTCCATCTGCCTCTGTCACTCTTCTCTGGTCCCTATCTTATTCCATTTCTGCTGCTTCTTTCTTTCTTTTTAGCGCCAGCCTTCCTTAGGTGGAGCAGCTAACCTGGAATTTCCCCTTCCCATTGATAGCACACTATTACACTAATTTTCTGTTAAAATATCACCTATCACTACTGAACTATTTCCATGAAATATTTATTATTGCTTGGCTTCCTGCCTTCATCCTGAAGATGTGATTCTTGGATACTTAAGGATCAGTTGTAATCATATTTATGGGTGCTTACACCTTTATAAGTATACAGAAAGGGGGATGCCTTTTTAGTGGTTGGGAAATCCAAAAGAAATCTCATAGAAACAGTTACATTTTATTTAATTTTCTTACAATTATTTTTGTTGCATTTGACTTTAGATCCTGAATTTGACATATTAATGGATGTCAGTCTCATTAGCTCCTATTTATTATGTAGTACAAAACTCTTGCTCCTCTGCAAATGGTATCTGTTTAAAACTAAAAGGAAGAATAATCAAAAGAGGAAGGCACTTTTAATCACATGAAAGGAAAACTAGAAATGTGTAAAATATATAGAAATCAAATTTGTTTCTTAATTCCCTGTTCACATAAGACGGGGAAAGAATTTTTCTACAAATTAGGACAGAGACCCTTGCATCTTTGTATTCTTTGTATGTCACAATTCTATATTTAAAGATATTTTATTTTTTACTTTATTGAAATTTCATTTGTAGACAATTAGGGGGAAGAAGCATGTTGTATATAACATACTACATTTCCCTCATTTCCTAGATTTTAAATAATATCTTACTGCAAGGGAGAAATTTCTCATAGTAAAACAATATAAACTAGAGGAAAGAGGACATTCAGTGAATTACATTTCTAATGAAATTTTTTTTTGGTAGGGAGGCAACCATATTATTTTTTCTACTGATGAATGCTTAGAACTTAAGTATTTTTCTTTAAAAGAAGATGTTAAAGGGGCTGTTTTCATTATAAGAAAACTAGCTACTTATCTTCATACACAAACACATACACACACATATAATTTATATGAGCAATTTTCATTGTCCAGGAATGCTCTTGCAGCATTACTTCCATCAGTAAAATTTATATGTGTTTACAGATTTTGCTTGCGTGTTGCTTTTAAAATATGTAATTCACAATGTTGAAGTTTTATAAATTAAATTTTTGGGAGCAGATTTTTCTTGCCTTTGACAGCAGAACTCTAAAGCTTAAAAAAAAATACTTGGACAATATCTGAAATAAGGGAGAAAATGGGGACTAAGCAAATGTGTTATTATCGGTTGTTCTTTGTAAGTGCCTTTTTCTAAATAAAATTTTAGGTCATGGTTTATCATTGGTAAGAATTAATGTACTTCATGTGTCTTTGTTCAAGATCATCAGGTCCACACTTTTAAAAGCAAAGGAAATGATTATTTAAAAAAAAAAAAAAGAAAAGATTTATTTATGCATATAGGACAAAGGTACAGGCCAGAGGTGAAGGGGCGGTGAGAATATCCACCAGAGACAGAGTAGGGAGCAGATCAGGCAGATCCACAGAGTACACTGCTGAGGGGTGCAGTGGGATGGGTGGTCAGAAAGGGTCTGCTGCGCCATGTGGTCACCTCTAGGTTGAGGATCAAACTCACACTGAAGTGGCTGCGGTCAGCTTGCAGTGCTGCATACTAACCCATTGAGCCACCAGGGAGGGCCAGATGGTGCACTTTTAATGACTTTAAAGTAGACTCCAGAAGGATATATGCTATTTTTCTTAAAAATATCATGGAGAGAGGGAGAGAAAAGAGAGAGGAAGAAGACTGCATACATTCACTGAGAATAGGAGTGTTTCTATATAATTTCTGAGATTTGTAGGTTTTTCCTGGCCTGAGGCATGGGAAAAATAAAACATTGATTTGGATTTAAAGGATTTTGTAAGCAAATGTATACAAAGTGTTTAGAAAGGCCCTGGGAGTATGTTGGGAAAACAAACTGAAAAGATGCTGCGGAATTTATAAATGCAGGCGCGAATAGTAGCCAGGATCACACATGTTCCTATTTATTGTGCAATGACGCGTTCTGTTTACATTGCCACAAATATGTAACTTTAGCCCCACTAGCCCTGCATGGACCTAATGATTGCTAATATTTGCAAATATGAATGCATGTTCTTTAGCTATAATAAAGGTACATTTAATTCACATGGTCTTTGAAATAAGGGTGGAGCTGACTTCCTTTCTTGGTATTCACTAAATAGCATTTTTTCTTTATTTGTAAAAAATACAGATTTCTTAACTTATAGTAAGTGCTGTCAGTGTCTTGCTCATACCCTCCCCAAAACCCACCCTCAACAAACCCCTTAGGGGCCCACCAATGGGACTTATAAAACTCAGTAATGGAGACCCTGGGCTTGGAGGGTCTCTGCGTCCTGAAGCCCATGATGCCTTATGCACTAGTCAGGCTACAAGTGCTTGAGTGCTTAGCCCTTGGAAAGCACCACTCAGTTAATGACTGAAGGGAATTGATGGACAAATACCTCACCTCAATTACTCCTCAAGAGAAATAGCTGGGAGGTACAAGTTCTAAACTGTTTCCCAAAGTCCCCATGGGATTCCACCCCCACTACTCACAGAGGCTGTTTGTTAGTGTATGCTTTCTTGATTTCCTTCCCCTCCCTTTCTTTGTGCCATGCTTCTGTACCACCATTTCCTGAGATCATTTCTCAGTACACTATGTAAAAATATCGATAGTTCTATTTTGGGATCTGTTTCTAGGAAAACCCAAGAGGAGTCATGTGTGTTTTTTGCTTCTCTTACCTGTTCATGTAGTTAAAAATATCCACTGGATAAAGAATATAATGGAAAGGTGTTCTCTTGATTCTTGTTGCTCCCTCGTCATAAAACACAGGTGTAAGCAAGGGGAGATTCATGCTTTAAAGAATCTTGCATCTCAGACACTAAGACACGAGTTTATTGAAAATACAGGATGTTTCTACTCTAAGGTGCTGGCATGTAATTTTGGCACAGGGATGCACATCACCCTGATATCACAGCTCAGCCCCCAGGAAATGTCTCTTACCTGATGTCTTGAAATAAAGGCAGTTGCATTCAAATGCTCTGAAGTTGGGGATTGTGTCACAATCAGCATTGAAGATGGACACCACTTCAGAGGACAGAGCAATTGGGAGCAGGGAAACATTTAAATAAGAGAAAAGACAAATTAATTAACTTGTCCAGTCCTTTCTCTAAGCATAATTGTAATAGATTCCTGATTGATGACATATTTCCCAGTAGTGCTAAATATCCATTTCTTGTTCTCTTTCTGTTCCAATTTTTAGTCCGGAGGGATCCATGAACTAGTATGACTTGCACTGTAGTTTCATGTGGCAGCTGAAGACTTTTAAAGTATTATACTATTGGATTTGTCTTAGAAGTGTATCTATTACATAAATCCATAAAAATGTATTGGAAGTGTGATAAACTGTGATACAGATTTTTTACATTAGTCAGTAGAGAGATAATTAATGCTAAAACTGTATTTTCTTTTCATATAACTATTTTAATATGCTAAGTTAAAGTTCAAGAAAGTAAACATTCATTTTATTTGAATATTTGGCTTAGAATTATGGTATTTATTCATTATAAATTACACTCTGCTTTTTTATTTAAAATAATTCAACTACTTTAAAGAAAAAGTAATTTTGAACACATGAAAGAAGCTTCTATTTTGGAATATACTTCCTCTAAATTTTAAAATTTAAATAATAATCAAATTATATTAAAATTTCACAAACATTTACTTCTGTTACTTCTTTATGTAGCTCAAACTATGTACAAATAAAGATTGCATTGAAATAAAAAATACAGAACTGGAATTCAGGAAAAAATAGCAGGAAGTTGAAAAGAGGAGCAAATCTTTAAAGAAATGCTCTAGTTAAAAATTTTAAAATCTGGAAAAATGAAAGTAAGTAGACTTCTGTCAAATATGACCCAGGGATTCATGAAAAAGACATTATGTGTCTTTACTTAATGAATATTTAACTGCTGTTCAAAACAAGAAGGTGTAGATGAAGACTGTTTTTCTCAGTTCCACATTTTTTCAGCCCACAACAAATCAGATAATCATCTACATTTCCATATACTTTGTTAAGCAAAGATTTCAGTACTTATAAATACAATGAGAATGAAATATTATTCACATTAAATTCACAGTGCAGAAGTGATAAACTGCATCTCTGTTCTGTCCATTAAAAGCTAAAGAAAATTGCATTCACAAAATCAACAAATTGGACAAGAAGTATAAAAATAAACCAGAATTACATTATGCTGATTAAATGATGGTCTTAGAACACTAGCTGCCACATTTCTCTGACAGTGCAGTGATATTTTCTAATAAAAACAAAATGTGACTCAGTTTGGTGGGTTATTACTTTTATTTTTTGAAAATGAAAGAAGTATTTAATTTAATCAACCAAAATCAATTCATAACTGTATAATGAAAATGTAGATTGAACTTTTACATTAACAAAATATGTAGGTATTACTATTGTGTGTTCAAAATTATCTTTGAGCAAAAATCATGTATTTACTGAGAAGCATTCAAATTATCAATTAAAGTAACACAATTATTAGAAATTTAAAAAAGGTTTAATGAAGAGCAAGCATTTAAAACTGCCTAGCAAAGACTAAGAAACCTTTGCCTGACATAAACATTCATGTGAATTTTTAAAATAATACTGTATACACTGTTTAACCAAATTATAAGAAAACTAAACACAAAATTGACAATAATGAACAATATGTTGGCTTGATAGAAAGTTCTGAAACATGATACTGGAATGCACAAACATTTTACTAAAAATAAATTATTTTCTAGAAGATAGGAGTTAGGCCCTCTCTGGTGGCTCAGTGGGTTAAAGCACAGCACTAAGAAGCTATATGCCACTTCAGCATGAGTTTGATCCCATGCCCTGGAGGTGATCCACATGGTGCAGCAGACCTCTCCTGGCCTGCCCACTGCTCTCCTCAGCAGTGCACTTTATCCATCTTCCTGTTCTGCTCCGTACTATGTCCCTGGTGAATCCTCTCACCACTCCTGCACTTCTGCCCTGTACCCCAGCTCTGTATACATAAATAAATAAATCTTTAAAAAAAGATATGAATTAAATTATTGCTATCAAGATTAGTATTAAAAATATAAATTTTGTGGCCCTCCCTAGTGGCACAGCGGGTTAAAGCACAGCACTGAGAAGCTAAAGCCACTTCCACATGAGTTCGATTTCCGCCTGCTCCGTAAGTGACCACATGGCGCCGCAGACCTCTCCTCGCCCGCCCGCTGCTCCCGTCCGCACGCAGTGTGCTTCGTAGATCTGCCTGTTCTGCTCCCCGCTCTGTCTCTGGTCGCCGCCCCTGAGCCTCTGGCCTGTGCCCCAGTTCTGTATGCACAAATAAATAAATCTTATATATATTATAATGGATAATAAAGCCTATAAAAATGTAAATGCAAAAGCTAATATTACTCATGGGAATTTTTGTCATGGAGAAGTCATGTTGAATGTGTAATACTGATTGTAGACAGATTTTATTGAACTTCCAAAAGAAGAAAACATGAGTAGAAATTAATGAACACTTCTCTGGGTTTTTACCAACTTACAGAAAATTACATTCATGTAAAGGTTTTGACTTAAATGAAGAATAATGGATAAGGCATCTTTTAATTTCTGTCATTTATTTCAAATATTGTCAAATTCTAGTCTTTAGTATAGGAAATAAAATGTTATTAAGAAAAATCTTGAGGGCCCTCCCCGGTGGTGCAATGGGTTAGGATGCAGCACTGCAAGCTCACAGCAGCCCCTTCAGTGTGATTTCGATCCC
>NW_004567127.1:23723439-23780474 GCF_000260355.1 Condylura cristata | reverse complement strand
TACAAGTGATAGGGTTGGATGTTTCCATCTGTCTCCCAGATCTGTTAATGTCCCCATATCTGTATGAATTTGCAAACACACACATAAACACATATCTATACGAATGCATAAGCATGCAGGCATATGAAGTTGCATTTATTCTTCTAGACCACTCTTAATATTTAACAACAATCATAGACTCTCACCAGGATTCCCTCCTGAGAGTAAGAGAGCCTCTCAAATGATAATGGCAGTTGAGTAGCAGATACTAGTGATACAGGTCCCTAAACAGTGTTCAGATGTATGCCACCAGTTATCTAATGTTGTCTAATGGTTTATACCATCATTTGTTATCTGTATATTGAAAAATAATTACATATCAGATTTATTTATATGTTTTTTAATAACATATGGCTTTAAAGGGTGATGGCTATTCCTTGTGCTCTTTTAAGCATGACAGTGGGTGATTGTGTGTAAATTTGGAAGTAGAAGCTTTGAGAAGGATGAATTGTTTGCACATTAGTGAAGAGAGGTGGGATTCAGTGAGAGGACACAGATAAAAGGTGATGAGAACTAGAAGAATTTATGCCTGAAATATATAGAGAATCTGACTGGCTGCCCAGTCCAAGGTCCCTCCCCCATCCAGGGAAAAGTGGGGGGGTCAGGTTACCTTAGGCCTCATCTTGATCTTCTTGTAGCTGCGAGGAAGTTCTAGGGTATGAGCTTCTCCATTCTGACCATCCAGTTTTAAGTAGAAATCTAGAGTTCCCTTCTTTGTGCATATGAGATTGTATTTCTAGTACATGCCAAGAGAAGTTTTATTATCACTTAGAATTTGAAGCCGAATAAAATTGGACACAGCATGTGGGTACAACTAACATCTGGATTGCATATTTTATATGTCTGCTTTTTCCCAAGTCTGTGATTTCAGACCACAAGGGAATTGTGGTTTAATTCTCCCTATTTCTTCAATACTGGAAAGGTGCTTTGGATATAATTATGCTGTCATTAATTATTTGGAAATCTTATTGGAACCAGCTACTAAGCTCCAGAAAGTGAGACTAGCGTACTTGTCTTTTCATATATACTAATGACATATTGAAGAAATCTGAATTTTAGGTTGGATCATACTCAAGCACTATCTCCCCAGGGTTAACATAGGGACATAGTAGTATCAGCTTTTCTCTAATTTATTGCAATGCTGAAGTTAAACCTCCATTGTGATAAGAGGGATCCCTAAGCATGTAATTCTCAAGAAGTGACTTACATAACCAAAAAAGACTCTTGCCTTTTTTATATCCCTGATCTTTTACAATATACTATTAAGCGCCATTGTGGAAGAATCATATACAATTTATTTTAGTTTTTGCAATGCATTTAAATTGAGGAATATGAATGATGGGGGCCTTGCACATATTCATCATTTTTAAATCTGGTGTTCTCAACATTTAAATAGCACCCCTTGAAAAGATTCATACCTTAAAAAAAGGTAAAGTTTTCGGCCCTCCCTGGTGGTGTAGCGGGTTAAAGCACTGCACTGAGAAGCTAAAGCCACTTCTGCATGAGTTCGATTCCTGCCTGCCCCAGAGGAGACCACATGGCGAGGCAGACCTCTCCTGGCCCGCCTGCTGCTCCCTTCAGCAGTGTACTTCGTTGATCTGCCTGTTCTGCTCCCCACTCTGTCTCTGGTGAAGCCTCTCACCGCCCCTGAGCCTCTGGCCTGTACCCTAGTTCTGTATGTACAAATAAATAAATCTTTAAAAAAAAAAAAAAAGGTAAAGTTTTGATCCTATTCAGAAAATATAGAGAAATTAATGCCTGTGAAAGGGAAAGGAACCTTGAAATGCAACATTGGTTATTGAAATAAGATCACGTGATATGATCTTATTTATATTCTACTAAGATATTTTCCCCCTGTATATTGGATTTTTTTGATAGACTGCTCTACTGATAGAAATGCAAACATCCAAGAAAAAATAGTTGTTTTTTTTTTTTTTAAATGATTGAAAGGAACAGCATTCCCATCAAAGTTTAGGCTTATGGAATTTCTAGCAACATAATGTTTTCTTATATGTGACTTTTTGGTAAACCAACATTCAGAAAAGAGTTTCCCTGGGGCCTGAAGGAAATATAATGTCAGATTATGTTGATTGAGTGAGAGATAATGATAATAATAATAGCTAAAATTTATACTGGATTTTTATTCTAAAGAGTTCAAAGCATTTCATATATATGGAGCTTTATTTTTCACCCTGTAGAAGAGTGTTTTCAGAAGGATGCTGCCCCATCAGGAGGCCATAGGGAAATAGTTTCATTATCCTTTGGTGCCAGACTGTGTAGGAAGAATATTTATCTTTGCAGAACCTGAGATGAAGTGAAACATACATAGTCAATCTGAACACACAGCCTTAAATTCTCTGGGGCCCCATTTCAGGGTCTGCAAGTGATTTAAGTGAAAACACTGGCGTATATAAATATGGAAATTTTGCTAAGACATTTCTTCCTTTTGTAGAATTCTCAAGTTCACTTTTCTTAGCCCTAATCATCTGTCTTCATAATGAGCTTTTGTTGGGTGATACTAAACTAGGGACATGTGTGTTAGCTATTTTCCAAACTGGCCTCAATCTTGGCAATAGGAAGAGAACAGGTTTAGAGTCACAGCATTATAGCATTTAAAATGGACAGTACGGTAGTTCTTAAATCATCAGTTATAGAGATGAAAAAGCAAATTAAATAAAGGAAGTGCCTTGCTAAACATCACTCAAAAATTTGGTTTCCAAATTAGAATGAGTATGAGTCTTCCTTCATTCCTGGATAATTTGAGGCCTTTGATGGAAAAATCATATTATATTTGAGTTAAACAACCTATATTGCACCTATATTGCATGTATTTAAGTCATTTGTATTTTACAAAGTAGGGAAAAGGTGAGAGTATATTCTCAGGTTCTCCTTGCCATACCATTCCAAAAGGCTTGCTCCTTATTTTTTTTTTAAAGATTTATTTATTTATGCATACAGAACTAGGGTACAAGCCAGAGGTGCAGGGGCAGTGAGAGGATTCACCAGAGACAGAGTGGGGAGCAGAACAAGCAGATTGACTAAGTACACTGCTGAGGGCAGCAGCCAGTGGGCAAGACAAGACTAGCGGGTGAGACATGCTGCACCATATGGATCACCTCCAGGGCCTGGGATCAAACTCACACTGAAGCAGCTGTGGCTAGCTTGCAGTCTGTGCTTTTTACCTGCTGCACCAGCATGGAGGGCCATTGCTCCTTTTCTTCCCAAAAAAGAAATTACATTTGTTTATGTATCATCACATAAAGGTGTGTTCAACTCCACAACTTTTCTTTAGTGACATAATTTTCTACAAACTAGAATATTACAAACTAATACTGCTACCAAAATCTCTTAGAATAACCTAACATCTATTATCTTGCTTCTGAATGAATGCCTCGGGGAATTCCCATGCTCTCCATTACAAGGAAATTATATTAATTACTACACCATTCTTAATGTTAATGTTTAAACATTCTTCATTATAATGAACTGCTACCTGCCTCTCTCTTTCCAATAACCACTGACCCTAATTTTGCCCTCTAGGGTAATGCAGACTAAAATGAATTCTTTGTGATAGTCATTTTCATATCAGAAAAGAACAAACTCCTCTTTCTTCTAATTAATCTCTTTTCCATGATAATAGTGTTTTTCCAAAGAACAAAAATAACTTGCCCCTCTTTCATCTTGAATTAAAGTTAAGAAAAGATAAATAAGTCATATATGGGTAGAGATAGAGTGAGCTATCACAAAGTCCTCTAAGAGAGGTGTAGGTGTTCCAAAACTCTTTCAGCCTGAAGTCTGGAGAAGAAATCCAATATCCATTCAGTTTTGTGTTGCTGTGAACAAGTATCCGCTTTAGTATTTGTGAACTATGAAGATTGGATTAGATGATGAGAATGTCTCACATTTCTAAATGTCACATCCTCCCTTTTATTTCAGAAAATGCAATACCAGGCTTACTGTGCCCTTGAAATTTTGTTTGTAGTTAGTAGCTGTAACACAGACATCCCAGGTAAAGTCTAAAACATGCAGTAATCTGAAGATGAATGTGTTGAACAAACTATACCAAGATCTTAAAATGCCCAGAAATCCAAAAATGCATAACTGAAGGCACCCCATCTTTTGTTTGTTTTCAGAAGCTTTAGGTGAATCTTTGACAAAGCTGATTAAATAAATTTTTGGACTTGTGAAGACTCTAAAATCCTGTCTGGTTTGTCCAAAATAACATACCTTATTATGTTAATAACTATAGGTTTGTTTTTTTTTTGGAGGGGGGAGAGCAGTGGGAGAAATTAGCTTATTTATTTAGTATTCGCTCACTATTGGTGGGCAGAGTGAAGGTTATCCTGGAACTCCCAAACTTGTCTACTATAAATGGGTTCTTCTGTCTACCACATCAAGACAAAACATACTCTAGTGCATAAGACTTCAATGGAAAGGAATTTTAATACAACCAGTGTATGATAAAGAGAAGAAAATAAGAAAGAATATAGTTTTCAAATAAAGTATGTAGTTACCCATACCCTCATGAGTACATGCCCAGCCAAACAGAGGTGGTCCAAAGCAGGACCACTGAGGCCCGAAAGCCTGCCACAAGTCTAAGGTACTTCATGGTGGGGACCCCCAAGGAAGAGGCAGTAGGAAAAGAACAAAATGAAAACCCAAGGCAATCTGAAGGCTGCCATTATCAGCCTTCCCATGGTCTCCCACACACATCTGTGCCTCCTTAAAGTATCTCCTGCCATATCCTTCAAATTCCTGGTATAAGTCCAAGGCTGAGAAGCAAACATAGTTCTTCACATGTCTCTCTGCTCCATGTGCCTCCTCTAGGTCTTCTAGATCACTCCCTTCCTTCTCCCAGTCTTCTCTAGCTTCTCCTCCCTGCCCAGCTCCATCCTCCTGTGGGTATGGCAAGGAACCTGGGACTCTCCCTTCCCCTGGGGGTTACCCTGTTACAATGCAAGAGACATGACTTATTTTACATTTAATACAATTCAATGAAGCAAATAAAAATGAAATCCTTGCTTGGGGAGCAACTAACATTAGTTGCTAAGTGCAGGTACAGAAAATTCAGCCTTGTAACACTTGTTTAAGCTTTCTTATTAGAGTAACAAGCAGCTGCCTGAAATCCACATACAATACATTATTTTTAATGGGAAGATTTTTTAAAGATTTTTATTTATGCATACAAGAACAGGGGTACAGATCACAGGTGGGGGGGGGAGAGGATTCACCAGAGATAGAGTGGGGAGAACAACAGGCGTATCTACAGAAATACACTGCTGAGGGGAGCAGCAGGCAGTTCAGGAAAGGTCTGCCTCACCATGTGGCTCACCTCCCTGGCTGGAGATCAAACTTGTATTGCAGTGGCTTCAAACGACTGCTTCATAATGCTGCACTTTAACCTGTTGTGCCACCAGGGAGGGCCCCAATACATTATTTTTAAATATGAGATCATTTGTATTATTTGAAGTAAAATGTGGACACTGAAATCTGTTATTCATTTGGACTTACCAGCTGAAGTTTTAGGTGTGAATAATTTTGATGCAGTAATACAAACTGATGGACAGATTGGCTTCACTTCCCTTTCTAAATATGCATCAGTAACAAGGTTGAGGGCAAACTAATAGAAACTCTGGTCTCCAACTAGATGCTCCAGTTTCTCTTGCTAAGCCTCATATCCAGATTTTGTTGTGTGTGTTCTTCTTTTTTTTTTTTCTCTTTTGCTTTCCTACAGCACAACTAATAATCTCATGAACACTGCACAGATGTTTTCCCCATTCTGTGGCATACTTATTTTTCAAGTGGCTTCTGAGAGCAGATGTTCCCATGTGTCTTTGTATCTTCTTTACAGTTGATGCTTTTGCAACATTAGGGGAAAAAGGGATTGTAAAGGGATGGAGAGAAGGAGTACCATAGATGAAAGACCAATTACAGAAGGAAAATTAAGACCAGTATATGTTTAATTTTGTAATTATAAGCCCATGAAAGAGTGTCCATTCAGCTTTGTTGAAGCATTTAATGAAAACCTATGGATAAGGTCCTTGGTTAAGTTCTGGAAAAGTTCAAAGTAGACAGGTGTCACATAGGTTGCATGAAAGATACTCACAAAACAAGAACACATTCGCAATGCCTAAGAGAGCTGGCATCTCTGGCAGAAAGAAAGAATAAAGTAAGAAAGTTAGAACATATGCAAAGAAAAGTGTTGTTATCAGTCAAGTCTGGGCATTGCTTCATGTGTCAGAATAATTGGGAATTTAGATTCAGAAGGCGATTTAAAGCTAGAGGATAAAGCCATGAATGACAGACTGAGGAGTTTGTGATTAAGTGGATTTGCACTGGTGAATGTTTTTCAGTAGAAGAGTAACACAATCAGAGCCATATATTTTGGAGGATTATTGTAACAGTCATGTGTAAGAAGGATCTGGGAAAACAAAGACAGTGGTGATAAAGAACGATGGAATCCATTCTACAGGTGATGAAATGAAGTAGGATGTAATCTGTAAAAATGGGAGCATTATAGAGGTTAAGATATAGTGATTAGAGAAATGTTTGTAGAGTGCAACTTTTGTTTCTTTCTCTCCCAAAAGGTGCTAGTGGAAAAGACAGATGGGATGTTGCTACCATTATCAGAAGTCAGAATATCATAAAAATTACTACTGTAGGGGTAGGGATAATGAGTTTGACTTGCTACTGCTGCATCCATGTCACTGTTCATGTCCAAAGATAATTCACATCTGGTGTCAGAAGAGGGTTCAAACTGGAGATAAATACACTGTGATGCTCTCTCTATAAAATTAAACTGTTAACAGGAAAGTGACAGAGACAAAGTGGGAAAGAGGACAATGGACAACCCTGTTGCCGCTGGTAGGGTATTGATAAGGGGATAGAGGAAGCAGAGGAACTTGCTAAAGTCACCAAGACTGTAAGTTCAGGGAGGTGTCAAGAAATTTTTAAGATAAAAACCCAAAATGGGAAAATCTACCTAATTCCTCACAGCAGGTTGTTTAAGGAGTAGGATAGATGAAAGGATTTGATTATGATAGTTTTTTGTTGTTGTTGCTTTGTTTTGCTTTGTATTGAACTGGGGTGATGGTCAGAGATGGGGCGGGGATGAGCAGATCCACTAGAGACAGGTTGGGGGTAGCAGAATAGGTTGACCAAATACAATACACTGCTACGGAGGGCAGCAGGTGAGACAGGAGAGGTCTGCTATGCCATGTGGGTCAGCTCCCTGACTGCTGAGATCAGACTCAGGCAGTATAGGTGATAAGGCTAACACTTAAGCCCTAGGCCACCAGGGAGGCCCTGTGATAGGTTTTGATGATAAATAGTGGTTTAAATATTGGTTAATATTGGATCTAGAAATAAGAACTTCAATAAATACTTCTTATTTCTTCATGTTTTATAGATAGTGACATTTCATGTTTGTTTTATATAAGGAAAATGGATTTCAGCATTTAAGATTCAAAGTACTAAGAATATAAAAAAAAGTAGAGAATATATATTATACTGAATGCACTTTTGATTTCTCACTAATTATGCTAGTGGGAGGCTCAGAATTTGTTGCCTTGACCAGAGAGACCTTCTTTACCATGGTTTGTGGTAGAAATATTAAAATATCCCACTTTCCTTGCTGCCAGATGCATTCAGTACAAATATCAACCAAATTTTCTTTCTGTATAGATTTGTCAGTCATCTGTGTAAAATGACTTGTCTCTGTTTCTCTTGTCCTAAGCTTGCCTAATTATACTAATATTACAATAGGACAAAGACACTGTCTCCCAAAACCATACCCTGGCTTTCTAGAGTAATCTTGGGAGGGTTTTCCAATTGTTAGGAATTCTTTTCAGGGCTCATCACTTCAGATGCTTTTAGAGGCATAATTACATCTCAGCAGCTTGAATTCTTTAAGGTCCAGTTCCACTTGGTTCCAGGGGGTTGATGCTGCTGGTCACCATTTTCAATAGAATGGAGATAGGTTTGATAGCTTAGTCCATTGCTGTACACTTTTTTTAAAGAATTATTTATTTATCCATATAATAACTGGAGAATAGGCCAGGGGTACAGAGGGTAACAGGATTCACCAGGACAGATTAGAATAGGGATTAGAATAGGTAGATCTACTGAAATACACTGCCGAGGGGAGCAGTGGGTGAGACAGGAGAGGTGGGTCACCTCCCTGGCTGGGGATTGAACTCCTGCTGCAGTAACTGCAATAGCTTCATAGTGCTGCTTTAACCCGTTGCACCACCAAGTAGGGCCCTGCTTTCTAACTCTTAAAAACCCATTCCTTATATTCAACCTGAGTCTTCTTTCCTGAAATTCAAAAATGGTGGTAACTTCTTCCACTCTGGAGAGAGAATAAAATACCTCAAGTAAGTCACTTAGTGCATATGAGGGTTACCTTTTCTCCTAATCACAATATAACTATAGGAGAAAATGAATGTAGAAATGTTTCATGAAACTGTAAAGCATTAAGAAGTTTTAAATTTTCGGCATTATTAATTATAAGTAGAAAACAATACAGTTATAATAAACAACTGTGGAATATGACAAATGACTAAAACCAAAAGATATATTAGTTGTAAAATGATAAAGCCAATGCTTGCAAGACCATATTAGCAAAAAGACAGTCATTTTAAATAAACAATGATCCACATTAATGTTACTAAATAATTTAGAGAACTTTTACTGAATATGAATTGATTAATTAGTATTTGTAACATTAATACAATAAAATACTAATTGTAATGAATATTAATATTTATTCAAATTAATCAATAAAATGTTATATTCAGTATATCCTATAAGAAAATGGGAACGGTTAGAACATTTTCAGACAGAATATTTGAAATGATTACAAAGAGGCTTGTGCTTTAAGCTTATGCCTTTGTTATTTGTAAAACCTTGGTTTCTGGTCATAGATTTCCCTGCCAATGCTGGGTAAACCCAGTCATTCAGCACGTTCACAGAAGCCAGCCATGTTCAAGCCCCTTCTTTGCAAGATGAAGAGGAGCTAGCACAACCCTCTTCAACAAAAGTATTTCTCTCAACACTCTTCATTTTTCTTAGTCTTTTTGATGCTAGCATTTCTATTGCTATAATGCCTGAAAGCTAGTATGCCTCAAATATTTGACCCCTATAGAACAGACAACTTCAAAAACCAATCGATCGATTAAAAAACCCACAATCTTACCCTCCTTGCAAAAGTATTGCAGCAAAATTGTCACTTAATCTTTGCTTGAATCTTCACACTTTTTAAATGGTTACAAATAAGTAGAATATATCTAAAGTTCTTCTTCATAGACCAGATGAATGCATAAAAAGCATGCCTTCAGGGAAGAGGAAAATCTTTTCAGTGGAAGAAGAAATATGTAATATAGAAAAGCAAATACTTATTTGTTCCCATCATAGTGCTTACTACCAAGTTATGCACCAGGGAGTGAGTGATGAAGATTATGGAGTTATCTTCTAAAAGGTTCCCCATTAGCCCCTAAAATAAATACAGTGAAAGAAATGATGGAAACCAACTTTACCTGAATACACATAATTAGAGGGGAAACAAGTTTTTTCCTAACTTTTACTGAAATGAGCAATTTGAGTGTTATATTTGTCTTTCTTAAAAAGGCCTGGCTAAGATTTTTTTTCTTGTATTAAGAAAGAATTATGTCCTATGTTTAATTTTTATTTTCTTTATTAATGAGAGCTGTGTAGTTAAAGATATAATTGTACACCTGTAAGTCTTAGGTTACTTTTATTTATTCTAAGGGAACTGGTAATAAATACTTGTGCCCAGAGAGAGGTTGTCAGGTAAAGAATAATCTCTTATTAGAAAAGAGTTTGCAGAGATGCTACAATTGACGGGAAAAAAAAAATAGAGCCATATTCTCAGCTCATTATTTTGTTACTTCTGATTCCAAAGACAAAACCATACGTTATAAATTCCAGATACTTGATCAAATTAATTATGAACAGATTAACATATGCTTTTCAGACTGTGAGATCAGGCAAACAAGACCCATAGGCTAACACCATCAACAAGCAAAATCTAGCTCTGCATATAATGACCCTTGCAGCTCCCAACATTCCCTTTGTACTAAAGGGCACCTCCTTTACAGCTGGATTAAACTGAGTTTCAATTATTCAGTGTTCTTCTTTTGATTTCTATTGTATTAGATTTCTAATACTCTTTCTATATATTTCTTCTATAAGCAAAGTTTTGATGTTTAGACCCTAGAATAGATTTATTGGTAGCATGTTACTGTTAACTATATAACATTATAAAAGTCCTCTTCCTTTTTATTAAATTTAGAAATTGGTAATTTCCATCTACTGCGGGTTTTTAATGTGCTGCATCTTTTCTTTGCCACTTCTTTGTGATTTCATCTTGTTTGTGTGGAGGAAATGAAGACTGGTACCAGAACCAGTGAAACACATACACAGACAAGAAAATCTGTTGCACATAGAAGATATAAAAGAATCAAATTCAAATAGAAAATGGAAAGTAATTGCTTAGGATACATTTGTTGGACCTTACATATGATTCCTAAATCTATCTGTTGATTCATACCTGGATATATTATCCCTGCCATGTCTTATTTTAGAATTTTGAGGACATCATTTACTCAGAGTTTGTGGCTAAGGAGATGGTTTGTTTTCCCTTAATGAAGTAGCAATCACCATCCAGACATGTATCCAGTCAGACATTCATCCAACCATCCACCCATGAATTCATCCTGTGATATAACTTCCTATATTTAGATGTGATGTTCTCTAATTCTCTTTAAACAAAATATCTCCAAAGGTATTTACAAAACATTTTAAAATTAACATGTAGTTTTCATTAGAAATGGGTGATTATTAATACTTGAAATTAAGGCTTTTGTAACACATTATCCATTTCCCAAACCCTGCCAATTCATATAACTGAGTCTAAAGGATGATTGCAACATTAGAAATTTGTCCAATTAGGATAGTTTGAGTGTTATCATTACTAGGACTATTGTTACAATACACATTCCCATCATTTCTCTGGGTTACCCATGGTCTACCTTGTCCTGCTCTATAATATAAAATTTAAGGTTATCATCTTATCAGAAAAGGCAAGAAGTTTTTTATTCATGATTTATCTCAAACCTTCAGAGGTGTGCATAGCTGTAAAGTGGGCACTTAATATTTGTTTAATAAATCAACTAAGCCTTATTAAAAATATTAAGAACTACTACTATATGCTTGCATTCAAACTATGTGAGTACTTATCTACAAATATGCATCCACCCACCATCACTCTGTAGGAAATTTCTGGATTAGATTTTAGTTCACCAAGTGAGGACAATCATTGCTGACTGAATGAATCTGTAAATAGGATAGTCAACCTGATTATGCCCTGTGGGTACTATGTGCTAGGTACTATGCTGAATTCTTTGCAGATATTATCTTATTTAGCTCACAAAAATATCTAAAGGCACTTTCCTGCTTTATAATTTTTGCTATTCTACATTCTTACTGAGAGCAGAAGACCGTCACTTACATAAGTAACTTTGGTTGAAACTAATACATTTCACACCCAGATTCTGACCTGATTCTGATGTACTGTTCATATGCAATATACCCATGCATTTCTCAGCCCTTTGAAACAAAAGCAATGGCAATTTTAGGCATTACTCATTTTTAAGAAATAAGTATCATATTTCCTTTTCTAGAAAGAAAGAGAGCTGTCTTCAACCATCCCTGGGAAAGCTCTTGTAATACCCATGTAAGTCAGTAATTCCTTCACTTACAACCACAAAAATAAAACCAGGCAATGCCCTCAACAACCTTTTTCCTTTACTCAAGTGAGGTTTTTGCCAGAAACTGTCTTTTAAATATAATCTCTGAGGTTCAGGTGGCACTGTATCCCGTTGGATTATTTGTGTCCTGGACTGGGGAGAAGTTGCTGATTACAACCCCATCATCACTTGCCATAAATAAATTTCCAGATAAGAATAGGCACCAGAATGAGTGAGAAAATGACTTCTTTTACAGACCATCTTTTTCTCTAACAGCTAGTCTGAGTATTAAAAAGAAACTTGACTATTTCTCCCACCCTCAAACAAAATAAATGCCAATATATCTGTTAGGTGGTAAGGCTGTAAGCAAGTTGATGAAACTTAGAACTGATTGCAATGTAGAGAGAGCTTGCTTACAAGGCTGAGAGCTAAAAAAAAGATTGAAATCACCTGCACAATGACTAGTGGCAGGTCAGAGAAAGACAACATGGGGTTTACTATGGACAAGCACTAAGGACTACATATGTGTATATTTGCATGTTGCAGAAAGCCATTGGATATTAAATGTGTAGAGGGTGACTCTCCAATTTTCAATTTGTGTTTCCAACGAGATTGAGACAAGAGTCGCTAGTGGGTCTGTTTGAAAGTGACAGTGAGTTACAGAGGACATATTCTCTCACCTGGACTGCTATGATGTCACATGACCAGTGGCAGGAAAATGACAGCGTGGTGTGACCAGGCTCAAGTGCTGCATTGGGCTGTGCCTTCAGCATGCTGTGTGGTTTTAGTCAAACTGCTTAATGTCACTTCTGTGGGGCTCTGGACTCTATAGTTCTAAAATAAGTAAGGACAGAAGTGTGTCCTCTACCTACTTTAGACAATTATTATGGATATAAAATAGGATTATGTGTACATTACTACAAAAGAGATAAACTGTTAACATTTTAACTAGAACACAACAGAAAAAAAATGCCACTACCTATGTTAAACATCCCCCCTCAAACACACACAGAGGTTATATTATTTATTTTTTTTAAAGATTTATTTATTTGTACATATAGAACTGGGGTACAGGCCAGAGGCTCAGGGACAGTGAGAGGCTTCACCAGAGACAGAGTGGGGAACAGAACAGGCAGATCGACGAGGTACACTGCTGAGGGGAGCAGCGGGCAGGTCAGGAGAGGTCTGCCACGCCATGTGCTCACCTCCGGGACAGGTGGGAATCGAACTCATGCAGAAGTGGCTTTAGATTCTCAGTGCTGTGCTTTAACCCGCTGCGCCACCAGGGAGGGCCCACACACAGAGGTTATAATTGTCAAAATGGCAATTCACTATTCTATTTTTACTTGTTCTTTCATTTATTTTTATGATAAACACATTTTCAAAAGTAATTTCATTTGTATAAGAAAGAGAAAGGAACGGAGAAACACAGACATGTTTTTTACATGACATAACAGAGGAAACTAGGAAGAGATTGCAAGATTAGCTTTTGGAGGCATGAGGTCTATGATGAAAATCTTGAGGTGAATAGAAGGAAGAATTTGACACATTTTAAAGAATTTGGAGCAAATAAATACTGAGCCCATCATATGCCTTTGGGCCTATGATTTTAGTATTAAAGGAGTCAGATGATTAGAGTTCTCAACTCTGTCAAGGTACAAGGCAAGTTTATTAAGGAAACACTTGATTACAGACAATGGGGTAGTTATTAAAAGGGCAAGAACCTGCATTTTAGAGGGGCAAATCTATCAAGGTAAAAAGGTATTTGCATAGATAGAAACAGGCAAGGTTGCATTTTATCTGAACAGGCGGTATCCTTCATAGTCTTCTGTAAGAATTTTTTTTTTCATTTTGTGATAATTTTATTGCTTCGGATTGGATTGGTTTTCTGTAACAACTAATAATCCTCTCTACGTGCACCTCCCATTCTTGACATTTGAAACCATCCTTGCCTGTTAAACAACTTGTTAATCATTTTTACACCAGCCCTGAGTTAACTCCCAACTACTTTTCCAAGGACAACAGCTGTCTCATATACCCTACTTCTTGGACTTCAACTACGCCTCTTTCCAGAACTTGCAAATTAGGTGCTAGCATGTGCTGACCCACAGCCCAGGCCCTAAGGAGTGACAGGTCTACACTCTGCTCCAGCCTGAAGCAGTTACAGAAGATGGCTCCTTCAATTCCCAAAAGATTTTGGGCAGAGTATGATCTGGTAGTAAGGGGGACACATCCCCTCTGCACACGCACACACACAGACACATATTGGAATTGGCACGTGAATCAATAGAACCTGCAAAGTAGCTTTGAAAATGTTTCTAGATCACTTAGAGGATGGAAGAGAAATGACGAAATCTTTAAGCATTCATGTTGCACTTCTGCTTTGATATTCCCAAAGTTCCAAGCGATATTTTGGAGCAGTGAATGCGGGCAAATAAAAAGCTACTATTACATTTGGCAGTAATGTGTGCCTCTCTGCTTGGGCACAGATGCAGTCTCTCCTTACAGTTCTCTCAGAGTACAAGAGCACACAATACTCATCCTAACGCGTTATAGCTACTTTTTCATTGTAGTTCTTGCTTCTTCTGGTGTGTGTGTAGTTATAGGTTAGTCTAGAATCTTTGGAAATCAGAGAAAAAATTCCCTTTTCCATATTTCCTAAACTTAGGTATAAACAGTAACATCTCCATGCTTATTAATACAATTTGGAGGTGGGTACGTCTTACTTTTTTGAAACAGTAAGCATCAATCTTCGTATTTTTCTTAGAGGTGCAGAAAATTTTTATTTGTTTGAATCATTTGAATTGTTCAAACCCGAGTTATAATAGGTATACTTCTTATGCAATGATTTCCTTTTTTTTTTTTTTTTCAGTACGTAGTTGTACTGGTTCCTTCCTTCCTTCATTTATTTATTTATTTATTTATTTATTTATTTATTTATTTATTTTTATAGCTGATCCTTAACTACTTTCCAGAAAGGAAGGGAAGGAAGAGACTCAGGAGATAATTGAAATGGAGAGGTGGTATAGGCAGTGCCAATTTGAATATAAACGAAGATAAATCATCTTAGAAACTGTAATGTTAGTCAAGAGTTAAATAGGATTTTTTGTTTGATTATTATTATTTGTATAACAGTAATTGAAAACAACCAGATAAAGTGTTTCTAGGAATTTTCTGGAAACAAATGGCAGGGTGATATAATAAATAGATGCCTGGGATCTCCTCATACAGACATTCTCTGACCAAAAAGAAAATGGTGGAAAATCAAAAATTACTAGATGCTTTAGGTTCAAGAAGTGGTCCGGTATACAAACAATATAAGCACATGCAAACACATGAAGTTTGGGCACAGTGATTCAAGTATCTTTCCTGTTTTTCCCATTGATTTTGCTCTTAAAACAGTATTCACAATCTGTTGTCTTCCTGTAAAGGAGAAGGAAGCAAGCCAAAGAAAGAAATGTAATAATTGTCAGTAATAGATGTCTTTTTTGGCTGTTTTATTAAAATAACTAGGCAAGGAGGGGGATTTTATATATGTATTTAGCATAGTGGAAAATATATTTAATTTGTTCCTGAATCCCATGAGACGCAAATTGTGTTAAGGAAAAAGCTTGAGAGACCACTTAAAGTAGAAGATGAGACTCTTCCAAAAATTGGGTAGCAGAAGACAAGAGAATATGTGATAACTGAATTACTCTGTTATGCATGATCAAGAGAGATGAGGCAGGGCAAAAGAAATGGCCAAGAAATATAACCAAAGGCATCTTTAAGTAGTGATATGTCCATTTCCAGTTTTTCATGCTCAAATATGGCACCTCCACCATCCTTCTTGAACCTCAGTAAGTAGTGAGTTCATTTCTGATATAGAATTTATTCTTATCATTATGTTCTCTTCTTGGACTTGGGTTAACTTCTCAAATTAATATTTTAATTTTCAGAATCCTGGATGTCTCAGGACACCTTTATTAGACAAGTAGAGTATATGTAAAATGCTTACTCCTAATGAGTAACATCTAAGTAGAGTGTTTCTTTGAAATCAAGAAATAAATACGGTATTTCTGAAGAAATTTTCTATCTTCAGAGACCTTTGCATGACTTTCCAGGAGAACTAAAAAGGAGTTGCTTTCATTGTTATTGGTTTTTTTTGTTTGTTTGTTTTTTTCAGTTTCATTTTATATATGTTTAAGAAAAAGGCTTTTTCTACCACTTCCACTCTGGAACCAAGAGATGTCAGAACCCTGTGAGCCATCCCTGAACTCAAGTCTCTAATTTCAATTCTGAGTCAGAGATTGTTTCCACTTCATTTATATTGTCTTCTAAATAGCTCTGAGAAAAAACAGGAATTCCACCCAAAGAAAGAACTAAATTTGATTGTATTATTTTTATTAAGTTAACATTGATTCACAATGCTTTATATCATTTAGAGTTGTAAATTCACAACTTTTCAGATTGATGCTTTCATACTACCATCCCCCCCACCTACACCCCAAAAGACCTCCACCCTAGTCCGTACTAGGACTAGGGAGCTGCATTGTGACACCCTAAAGCTCACGTCATTGTTACCCATTTGGCAACTGGCACATCGTTGGACATCAGAAAGCAAGGAGCAGAAACTCTGCTTTGGAATTGTAATCCTGTGTATTCTACAAATCAAGAGTTTAGAACCTATTTTAATACATTCCTGAAAAATTCCAAGCTTTGACCTTTGTCTTCCCTTTCTCTCTGCAAATTGTATACAAAAGGTGCTCTGAACACATAATTTGGAACTATTTGTTGCTAGTCTGAAGGAAACTAAGTCCAACATCACAGATAAATATTTTTCTACTGTAAATTTTTGAAAGTAATAGCACTTATCTCACTCTGTTTGCTAGGCAATACAAATACTACAAATACAAGTGGCTCTCATTTTATCCACCTTTGCTTCAACTGATTCTCAATACCATCTATGTGAAAATGGTATTTTATATTTAAGGGAACTTGATATTTAAATCAACTTGAATGTATTTTTTAAACACATGGCCAGTTCTATCCTTTGTACCTTGAAATGCTAACAATCACTCCAATTCCCTTTCACTCACAATAAATTTTTTTTTCTAGTCATAGCCCCTCTTCACAAGGGAAATGCATAAAATAGAACCACAAATGCACTTTACAACTCTCTTTTCTGGATGCACTAGTAAAAACCCATGCCTGAGATCAACTGACAACACATTATCTTCAGCATTGCTTGTAGGTTCTGCCCGCTGTATATATTATTTGCCAGTCAGATAGGAAGTTCTGATGATAAGTTGGAACAGTACTAGACAAATCATAGCATATTACACAGTGAGTCTCCCCCCTCCTCTCCCCAACTTCTTTGCCTCTGCACACATTAGAATTCTCTTTGGGTACCCGCACAATTCCCCTGGGCTATGCTCCATCTAAAGTAGAGACGCATGCTCCCTGTGTTTCCAGCAAAGCAACTGATCGCCAAGTGCATTGATCTCATTTCATTTGCCCAATTTGCCTGTATTTCTCTGGTACTTACACAAAATAATTGAGATGGGTCCTGGCACAAGCTCCTTGGAGAAAAATGCTTGTTCCACCTGTGGAGTCGGCCTTTTCACCCAACCTGAAGGAAAGTTTGAACCTTAACTGGAATGAGTCCCAGGAGGGTGTTTTTCCTTAGGGTACTGTTTCATGATTGCTACATGTAATTCTTGTCTGACTTTCCTCACTAGGAAAAAAAAACAGGGTGTTGGCATTTTTAAAGCCTTTCTCTCTGCTTTTTACTATATAAATCATTTTTCTTGCTGGAGTCAAAGGTCATCTTTCCACTGCATAATACTTTACAGACTAATATTAAAAGCTGGCTTCATTCTACCCCATAATATAAAGCTTCTCATTGGCATTAATATCATTCAAAAGGCAGCTGCCCACATAATAGGTTTCTTTAAGCAAAATGAGAAAACACATTTATCAAAAAATTTTCAGTATGGAAACTATGGTTTTGATTGAATCAAAAACAGCCAATCAGGTGATTACTTATGAAAGCTGCCAGATCCATGCACCCAACAGGATATTGACTAGCCAATGAGTTTATTCCTGCACAGAATATTTATAGAACCCTTTGCAATGTGGAGGAGAGAGAAGGAGAATGGATTTTTTAATGAGTATAATGAAAACATTATACTAAATGATCACCATTTTTTAAAAGAAAAAGCCTAGTTAGCATCTATCACCCTTCATTCCTATAATTTTGTTGTTGTATTAGGAACTTGTAAGATGCACTCTCTTAGCTACATTCAAATATGTAGTAAGTATTATAGCCACCATTTTTACATTATAGGCACATGGCTTTTTATTTCATAAGTGGAAATTTATACCTTTGGACCCCTTCCATTTATTTCATACTCCATCCTTCTGAATTGTTCTGGTGACCACTAATCTGTTTGTCTAATAGCTGAGGGTGGGTTAATTTGATTTGTAGATTCTAAATATAACTGATTCCAAACACAACTTACTTTATTTATCATAACACCATCAAGGTGACACGAGCTATGCAACCTCTGTCGTCAGACATGGTCCGGATGGAGCAGAATTGCTCTGAAAAATCAGACTTTCCACGCTAACTTATGTTATCACCTCCCTTTTTTGTATAATCATAATATCAAAATATTACAATTGGACTGCTTCAGCCGCACAAGGCCGCCTGCCCTGACAAGCAAGCACTGCACCAGGGTGAAAAAATTCCCCTGAAGTCAAGTGACTTGACTACTGACTGATAAATAAATGCAAAAGGGCTGTTTCTGCAAAGTCTCTCTCACTGCCGGATGGAGGATAACCCAAATCTTATCATTCTATCATCTCACCTAGCCTTCTATTCAGCCTTTTAAAGAATTACTCAAACTTCCTATTGTTTGGCCTTTAGATGTGGAAATTCATCCAGGTTGCCTGTTTTTAAACTAATCAAGTTTTCCACCTGCTACACCTTAAAGGAATCCACAAAAGTCTTCTGGCTAGTTTTTCAGGATTCTACTATGTAGTCTTTAGATAAAAAAATTCACCTATGTCTCCTGTTCAGAGATTTGATTAGCAAGGAATTTCCTCTTCTGTCTCCCAGGATGACTCAGGCAGAAAAACAAAAACCCATTAAGTAGTAGATAAGGTTTAAGGGACTTCCATCATAGTTGATCTCCACTATAGTAATATTAGTCATAAACTTTGTGCACTTATGTACCTGTTTTAAAACCTTGATTGATCTCAGCTAAAGGGCAATACACCCCTAAACTGTTCTTAGGAAAAACAAAGATGATTGTAATCTCTCAGCCCAGTTTGTGTGCTGATGTCATCCCACTGCTTGCTCGTAATGTATAAAATAAACCTCTGCTGAAGGCAGAACAGGAAGACTTGCACCCAACTCCACTCCCGTGTCTTCCTCGCTCCCCTTTCTCCTTTTTTCTCCCTTTCCCCCTTTTTTAGGAATCTCCACTCACCAAAGCCTTCCCACCTTAGGGTCCTGCCTGTCTTGCCTCCAGACACCTCAATAGTTGGAGCTGGTCTCTGACATCAAGGCCCAACAATGTTGTTTCAAATGGCAAGGTTTAATTCATCTTATGGCTAACTAATAACCCACTATAAATGCTTACATACATATATGTGTATTTTTCTTTTATTTATTTACCCATTAATGGTAGGTTGTTTTAATATCTTGGCCATTATAAAGACTACTGTGAAGAACATGAGGGTTTATAACTTTATGAATGAGTATTTTTGTTTTCTTTAGATAAAGATCCAGAAATGAAATCTTTGTATCATGTGGTATTTCTACTTTTAATTGTTTGTAGGCATTTGTATTCCAATTTCCACAGTTTACATAGCAACTAAATGTACAGTAGGGTTCCTTTTTCACCTGACCCAAATTGATCATTTGTTGTGTTTTTGAACATAACCAATCCAACAAGTTGAAATATTTCATTGTGGTTTTGATTTGCATTTCCATGCTAATTGGTCAATTCCCTTTTTTTGGGTAAAGATTTATTTATTTATTTATGCATTCAGAGCTGGGGTACAGGCCAGAGTTGCAGGGGTGGTGAGTGAATTCACCAGAGACAGACTGGGGAGCAGAACAGGGCCACTGACAAAGTACACTGCTGATGGGAGCAGCAGGCAGGTCAAGAGAGGTCTGCCACCGCCATGTGGATCACCTCTGGGGTGGGGATCAAATTCATGTTGAAGTAGCTTTAGCTTTTTAGTGTTGTGGTTTAACCCACTGTGCCACCAGGGAGGGCCCAGTTCCCTTTTGATAGTGATTATTTGTGCATGTTTTCATGTACCTGTTGGACATCTGTATATATTTGGAAAAATGCCTATTACAATCCGCTGCCCATTCTTTAATCAGAATTTTGCCACTTAATTGTATGAATTCTTATATATTTGGAAATTAACTCCTTATCTGATTTATGGTTTGCCTTTTCATTTTGTAGATGGTTTACCTTTTTGTAGATATTTTAGTTTGATGTAGTACCGCTTGTTCAATTTGGCTTTTGTTCTCAGTTTCAAAACATCATTCCCAAGACCTATGCAAAGGAATTACTGCCTATGTTTTCTTCAGGGAATTTTAGGGCCTGAAGAAGGTCTCAAAGTCATGTTTTTAATCCCATTTAACTTAATTTTTGAATGTAATATGAGATAGTGGTCTAGTTTCATTCCTTTGTATGTGACTTTTCAGTTTTTCCAAAACCATTTACTGAAGTGAATTATCTTTATCTATTGTATTTTCTTGGCTCCATTATCCAAATAGATTCACCATATGTGTGTGGATTTGTTTCTGTCCTTACTATTATGGTTCATGTTTATGCCAATTTCATACTCTATTGATTACTATAGCTTTGTAGTATAGTTTAAAATTTGGAAACATATTGGTTCCATCTTTATCCTTCTTTCTGACCATTGCTTTAGCCCTTCAGGTGTTTGTTTCCACACAGATTTTAGGATTGTTCTATTTCTGTAAAACAGTCATTGGAATTTTAATAGGGACTGCACTGAATTAATAGATTGTTTTGAGTGGCATAAACATTTTAACAGCATCAATTCTTCTAATCCATAAACAATCCATATGTTTTCATTTATTTGTCTTTAATTTCTTTTAGCAATAACTTATAGTTTTCATTACACAGATCATTTACCACATTTTCTTGGTTAAATGTATCCCTAGGTATTTTGTTCCTTTTTATGTATTTGTGAACAGAATTCTTAATTTCTTTTTTTCTGATAGTTTTTTTTATTAGTTTATAAAAATTAAATAGAATTTTATTTCTTTTCTATCTTGTAATATCACTAAATTTCTTTAATCATTCTAACAGTTTTTGGTGGGGTTTTTAGAGTTGTCTATGTGTCATCTACACATGGGGGGGGGGAGTAAGAACACAAGAAAAAAAGAAAAACATGGCTTCTACTAACTATATTGTACACACCAGCTTCCTTATCTGGAGAGTAACCTAGTAGGCCCTAATGCTCAGGTTGCTCCTTAAGAGTGAGTCTCTCCCATGAAGTTTTTCCCACAGTCAGCCAGCAGTTTCACCTTGGGCCATGGGACAGACAGCTTTGGGGATCTCATTTTCAAAGTCAGATTTTTGAGGACCTTAATTCTCAGGTTTAGTTTTTAAAATTTGGAGTTCTCTGCATTGGGTATGAAGCCTTTCCTTCTCAGGGAGAAGTTCCAGATTTTGACTTCCCACCTGATTGTTTTTGTCTCAGTGAGTAGTAGTGGAAGAGGGGTTGAGGGGGTTAGAACCAAGCAGTGTCTTATCCTTTCCGTCCATTTAGATGTGGTTTCCTCTTTATTTGCTCAATATGCAGGATTCCCTGTGCTGGTTTTCAATTTGTATGTTCCATGTGTCTATCAGAGGAGTACATTCAGGATCCATCCTTACTGCCATCTTAAACTACAGTGTAGATTTTGCTTGATTTCCAAACTAGTGTTAAAGATCCCATATCAAAACTAAAATACTTTTATAAATACAATAGTGTGCTCCCCCACTAAGGTACTCTTACTTTAGTAAAAGCAAAATTGAATTTATCATACAATTTGTGCCATTTATTTGTGTAATAATCATGGCTTGACTAGAAATGGCAGCTTTTTGTGAATTAGTCAAATCAATCCATGCCACTTTCATACAGCTGAGCCTGGCTCCAACCTGAACATGAACCTTCCTACCAAGGATTACATGAGTTTTAGTCATGAGAGAAAAACCTTTCCTGTATATTGCATGGTATCTTTTACATAATGTTTTATATAGTCTCTTTACACAACTGTATAACATTTATTTCTGGTATGCATTTTTCCTCTTTTTCTGTCCTATTCCCAAAGCATATAACTGCACTCCTTTGGCTTATGACTGTGGAAAGCATCAATTTTAAAGGTTTGGTTTTTTTTTTGTAAAGTAGAGAAATAATTTGATGGCCAATCCATTTCTAAGCCCACTTTTAATTTCTTTTTCCTTTTGCATCTGAGATTTAATTGCAAATACTGAAATGAAATTGACCCTGGAAAGTCTTGCCAAACTAAAACACGGACAAAAGCCATAGTCAATTATATGTGTCACTATGATTGATAAGGAAACCAACGCCTTATGTTCTCAGGTGATTTTCCTCTCATCTTGATGAACCTGCCAATTAAATTCAGGAGATAGGCAACAGAAGAAATAGAATTCACAGCAGGTGAAGACCTTTGCAATCCCTATTTCTATTTTTGTTTGTTGCCGCTTTGTTCCTCTTCTTCATCTTCCCTTTCTCCTTCATTCCTTACTCTATCTTTTCTAAAACCTCCAATTATTGGAAATCTTCAACCTTATTTTGCAATTATCCCAGACCAGGTAGTTTCATTGTTGATTTTTGCAGATGAAAGAAAATTTGGGGCTCCTGGGTATCATTTTACAGGCCTTTAATGCTAAATCAGGGAGCAAAACAGACGGCAGGAAGACAGAAATTGATCCCACTAGCCTCAGAGTGATGCGCCCTCTTTCATTCCTCACTTGTAGGCCCAGGTGTCTGCATTTACATATATATCCACCCCATGCTCTCTGGGCCCTTGTGTCTATAATCATAGGTGCGTGTTTCCTGTCCCCATGTTTTATGGCCCCAGGTATCTGCAACCCAGGATGAATGTAGGAACACAGGTGCTGGCCATAGAGATCAGTGACAGTGGGTTCGAGGTAAGTTTGATTTTAGCTCCATTTTCCCTTTAAAACTCTAGCAAAATACCTATGTTCCTCATTTAAATGCCATAAGTGGGTGGATCTGCAGGGCTGTGAATCTTTGAGCTGACATGGCTAAAGCATCAATGCAGTTCCTATAACTTTCTAACATTGGTCTCTCTGACATACAAATCTCAGGATCTGGATTGGAACTATGACCCTCAAACTTCACTCCCAAAATTATGTTCCACAACCATCTGTGAGAACATTGCTTTGTGTTTTGGAACTAAAAACATGGCATCGTTTCTGACACCCCATTACCATTTCTGGCATTTAACTATTAATAAATAAACCCATACACATACACAATCTCATGGATGTAGTTTTCAATCTACTGTCTTGTGTTTGGGTTTGTGCTTTTAAAAATAACCAGGTATATCTAGAGATAAAAAGAATATTTTTACACTTAATCTGGGATTGTCTCTCAGACAAAACCTCCCCCTTTATTGCTCCATTGGTATTATCCCTGCATTTGCTACTGCAAGTGACCTATGGATTTTCAGAAAAAGAGTATGTGAACTACCTGTGCACATCTGTGTGCATGAGGGACAAATACTAGTCCCAGAAGACAGCACCACCGTCCAACTTCAGTTGCTGCCCTTCAATTTTTGTTGAGTCTACCACTCAGAACAACGAAAAGGGACCCTTATGTAGTTGCTTACTCATTTTTAGATTTAAAACTTAAATAGGAATCATAGTACACACACTTTTCAATGAAACTGGGAAGTCACAGCACTGGGAACAGCTTACTTCTCAGATATTCCACAGAGTTAGAACTGTATCCTCCCCCTTGATCAGAGACTCAATCAGCCTCCACTATAAACAAACAAACAAACAAAAAGTGGCTGTAGTTGTAGGAGATAGCCTGATCTAATTGATCCCGCCCCGCAGGGAGGATGTTCTCCACTTAATTAAGAGTACAGCCACCTGCTTGGGGTATGGGCGTCTGGCAATTCACTGGAGCAGGTCCATCCATGGATTAGGGCACCGCTTTTACTGATGCGTGGCACTGAAACACGAACATATTAGGCACTAAAGCTGCTTCTTAAACTGTCATAATACTGGCTGAATTATAGCTGATTGGAATACCGAACCTGAGAATGCTGATTGGCTGAGAGCAAATCAAATCTGAGTGAAACCACACTACACTAATCGAATAATAAGACAGAATGCTTGAGAGAAATTATTTATACGTTGCTTTGCAAAGGTCCTGATCAATCATTTAGTTTATGTTCTCCAGCAACTATCCTCTCTAAGATGCTTAATCAAAACCAACTTTAGCTGTTCTGTTTACTTTGGAGTGGTGTGGAGACAAATTTACCCAATAAAATATTCACACTCTGTGAAAGAACTGCAGTGTTTTTAAACTCAGTCTCACCAATATGTTAATTCACACAGGAGGTAGTTGTTTACAGAAACAGGTAAAACATGGCAGTTACAGATTTTAAAGACCCAAAAGATGACCAATTTCTAAAAAAAAAATTCAAGGATTCCTTGAATTTATGAATTTGAGGTTAGTAAATTAAAGTGCCAGGTCAGTGTGTTTTATTACTTTAAGAAAATTAAGGGATCTCACTATTGACATTATAGAGAAGTTGTCAGTTCACTAAAGTGCAAATTAGAACTGTAACCAGAGGCTAAAGCCAAAGACAGTGATGGGTGGTATCCCCTGGAAGGAGGAACTGGTGAGGCTAGCTAGCCCCAGGGGAATGCAGACAAAGTACCAGTGTGGGTGGAGACTCTGCTGTCACTGTGGAAGTGGCCCCCAGTATCCAGCATTCGGGACTTCAGCATTTTCACAGCTTCATCAATTCCCAATTCCGGGGTGAGCCACTTATGCCCCCACTATACTGATATTCCAGAAGGCTGTCACGGGCCTTCTGAAGGATAAGAAGAGGTTTCCAGAAAAAAACCTGAGAGAAGAAAAGTTTGAAGTCTTTGTAGGTAGCCCAGTTATTGAAACTGCTCCCAGCTGTGTTGCTGTTACAGCTCAGAGAGCAAGATGGAGACCCAGAGCTGGTTGCCTCTCGGAACTCCCTGAGTGTGGCCATTTGCCGGATTGTTTGCTTGACCTGTGGATGAGTTTTGAGTGTGGCTTATCTGGTGCATGCTGGCACATCTTGGCTGCTCCAGGACCATCTGCTCTTGTGTCTCCTGCTATTTTGTGAGTAGAACTCTGGCCTATTTTCTGGCTGCCACATGCCCCAGGCCCTCAGTGGCAGGAAGATGCCATCCTGGGATCGTCTGTATTTAGGACTTTAGAACACTGGATACTGCTTCGAGTAAGGTAGGTGGCCGTTTGTAGCCTCAGTAACTCTTTGTTTTCCCTTGTTTGTTAAATAAATCCCATTATTGTTGTTCTCTGAACCTGAGTAGTCTTGGCAATTACATCTGCAGGTAAAGAACTTAGTTACCAGTAAAATATTTGGGCACAGTTCTTGGTTAGTTTTGCTGCCCCTTCATCAGAAGCACATATATGAAGTTGTGGGATGCCAGCCACTAGGATTAAAGCAAACTTCATTTGTTTTATATGATTTAATTATACCCCCAATTTCTTTTCTGTTCTTTATGGTTGCTTTGGTTGTACATAATAACAATAATTAACTGTATGGCACTCCTAAGATTAAAATGTATAACATTCTTTAGATATTAAAAGATAAAACTACTTTTGATAAAGTATGTGAAATCCCTCTCCTTCAAATTCTAAAATATACTCTTTAAATACTAACGTATATTCTCTTTATGTGGTTGAGTAGTCCCTTGAAAAATTTCAACTCCTTACTCATAAAAAGTACACTGGGTTTGTGTTTTATTGTTTTTGAATAATGACCCACATGTTGGTAAGAATATTTGCATGTGTTTTTGCAGCCATCCCAGGCTGAGTAGGTTTGTCACTTAAAAGAAAACTTCAGAGCCTTTGGCATTATCTTCATGTTTGTTTTGTTTTGTTTGTTTTATTAATTTTATTAATTTTACATACAAGATCTGGGGTATAGATCAGAGGTGCATATGGTAAGAGAATTCACCAGAAACAGAGTGGGGAGCAGAACAAGTTGATTGACTGAAATACACTGCTGCAGGGAGCAATGGGCAAAACAAGAGAGGACTGCTGTGCCATGTGGGTCACCAAGCCAGGGATAGAACTCAGATGGTAGTGGTGATACTGTGGAAACTTTACCCCTATGCTACCAGGGAGGCTCTGGCTATCATAATTTACTTAAATCATGCTGAGAGCTTTTAATAAACGTTTGGTGAGGCTACATCAACTGTTTTGCTATGAGGATCATATTCTCTCTTGCTATGAGAAAAGCAGCAAGTAATAATTATGGACCCCACCCAGTGAGAAAGGTATTATTACAGAGGTGTTATCATCAGAAATAATAATTTATTTAAAGCTTTGGATATTTTGACACGTATGTCTCCTTTTTGACATTACAGGATGGAATAAACTGTTACTAGTAGAGAAAAGAGTAGTGATATACAGGACTCTTACTGACTGTGATTAAGATGACTTCTAGGTCTATTTCAGTGAAGGTTCTTTCCATGTCCAGCTATGCCTCTTTGCATTTTGTCTTTCCTATACTGAGTCCTCAGTTAGAATAGAATGAAGATGTATGTATTCTTATCATTTACTACTTTTTTTCCCAGATGACTTGTGTTGAGGTAAAGTAGGTTTGCATCTTTGAATCTGCTCTGGGGATTAAAGGTTCAAACCTCTGCAAATGTTTGTATTCTACCCATCACCAGTGTCCACCATTTCTACTCAAAAAGAAAATAGGATTAAGGACATTGTTGTCAATGTGCCTTTCCTTTCTTAATCAAATTTTATTATGCTTCAGTATGAAATTTGAGGAGGATTTTATTTCAAAAGCTAATGTTCTTTCTGTGATCATTTTAATTCCTAACTCCATAAGCATAATTTCATTGATTGAGCAACAAATCAATGCAAAGATATCACAAATAAAATTTATTGAGGAAAATATACATGCAAGGGCAGTGGACATAAAATTGCAGAGTAAAGCTATCTTAAGAGAAGCAAACATAAATCCCAGGTATGAGTCCTGCTAAGCAGTTTAAAATTTCAGAAAAATAATTTAAAAAATTAGTGATCCTGTTAAGTATGCACTGATTCACTCAGCATTGAAAGGAAGTCATATAAAAATGAATTAACAGACAAGGCTAAAGAAAATGATGAGAATTTAAATATTTTGCTCGTCCTTTTTGGTCTTTTTTAGTCTCAGGAAGGTGGCCCTTGCCACCTTCGTTGGTAAGAAGTTATAAATAAGAAACTACAGGCAAGGATTGTTTTGGTTTGAGGTATTAGGGCTATTTAGAACTTCAACCTCTATTGTTAGAAAACATGATACAAAATTAAATGAGTAATAAAATGTCATACCTTAGACTGAAGAAAAATACTATACATTCCAAATGCTTAGGTTGTCAGTAGCTTGTAGGGAAAAAAACACTTTGTGCCAACTTCATGCATATTAAAGAGATGCATGCCATGTGGCCAAAAACAAAATTTGGTTGAGATGTAAAAGTAACTTTTTTAAAGGCTTCTTCATGTATGTCTGCACTTCCTTTTAATCTCTTTGGCATTTTATAGTTGGCACTTTTCTTTGGGCTTAAAAAAAAAAATCAAATGCTTTCCTCTGAATAAGAATGAATCACCAAGTTATTTCCATGTTTACCAAGAGTAGCTCAAAAGTTAGTGATGTTTTTCTTGATGGCACTAGCTGCAAACAAGTCTGATTCTTACAAAAATCATTGTGTTACAAGATGCAAATTTTTTTTTAGTTATATAGTCCAAGAAGTTAATTGTTTGCTGAGTCCACTCCACTAAAAAAAAAAAAAACTTTTATCTATTTGATGATGTTTTTAAGTTAGGAAAAAGGAGAAGCAGTGTGCTTGAGTTGGGGGAAAAAATCACATCAAAGAAAAATAATTCAGGCATTGGCACTGAGCCATGTTTTCTAAAATCAAGAAAAATCTGATCTGTTTTGCAGACATTACCTTTGCATTCTATCCTGAAACAAATTTTTGTCATTATTTCAAGGTTCATGCTAATGTGAGAACTTGCAAATCATAAATCAAGCTTCTCAGACATTAAAAAAAAGTAATCCTTGGTTGAAATGCTTTATTTTATTCATTTATTCAAATTTGTCCTTCACGTATTTAACAGATGTTTACTGAGAGTCTAGTATATCTGCACCTTGTGTTCAGATATTGGGGGTGTCACGATGAGCATTAACAGACAAAAAGCTTCCCCGGGCGCCTTTAAATAACATGTGATGGTTTCCAGGCAAAAGGACATCACTAGGCAAGGAGGTTATGTTCTCACCTCCTGGTCCAGGATACGGTTCCAAAATTATTCATAGAGCTGCTAACATTTTAGTTAAAGAAAAAACAATGACTTGGCCCTTTCCAGGTAGCTCCTAATGGGTACAAATAATTTTATTCATGGTTATAGGATAGTGTCAGAACAATGAAAATGGAAGTTCAAGATAAATCCTGCAATACATTCCAGTTTAGGATTGACAAGTTTGTGTCAGACAAGAAGAGGCTGAAGCTAACAGGAATTTCTTCCCATGAGAAGTTCAGGTGAATTGCTGAAAAACTCTGGCCACCAGTGCTGCCATTAATTTAATATGAGGAATAATTAGAAAGATAAGAAAAAATAGGAAGTTATATTCAAGGTGATATTGACATTCAGGTGACCATCAGATAAAAAATGTAATTTTTAAAAAAAAATAGTACATATCCATATATATTATTTTAAAGATTTATTTATTTATGGTTACAGAACTGGGGTACAGGCCAGAAGTGTGGTGGCTGAGACAATTTACCAGAGACAGAGTAGGGGACAGAACAGGTGGATATACTGAAATACACTGCTGAGGGGAGCAGCAGGTGGGTCAGGAGAGATCTGCCTCTCCATGTGGGTCAGCTCCCTGGCTGGGGATAGAAATTGTGCTGCAGTGTCTTCTGAGATCTTCATAGTGAGGAGCTTTAGCCCATTGTTCCACCAAGGAGAGCTCCCAAAAGGTAGTACTTTTAGTTTTAAGAATGTTGGTGTATGAGTTTTCATATGAAATTAAATTCCAACTCAGTTATGATGAGGAAAGACTGTCTTCTAATTTTTAAAAGTTGGAATATTTTAATGGCAAGGATATAATAAAACTAGCTTATGTGCAACAAAATCTGCAATAAAATACAGGTGATCTACATCTTTAAATTTCTATTTGTGTTCATCTTCATGTTTAATGGTTAAATCAATCAAGGGTCAGGCATTGATATTAATCTCTGAGTAAACCATGTTAATCCAATGTTGCAATTTTCTCCTTTGAGGAAGATAGAAGTGGTCTCATCAAAGGGGGTAAGAACAATAAGTGTTTAAAAAAATGTTGAGGAGGAAGTGTTTAATTTTCACCATACTTGGCTTTCTCAGGAGCGATTATGCGATTCTTATGAATGTGACATTGAAAATCTGTACTTTTTATGGTACGCAGTGGGAAAAAATGTAAGCTGTAAAACGTTGCTTTAAAAACGTGTTTAAAAACAGTGTTCTGACACTTTATTGCACAATGAGCTCTTACATTAAGCATTTATGGCAGCTACAAATTCACAGCATGGTTTTGATGCAGTAATAAAAAGCACCAAAATGGGTCCAACTGACATTTTACAGCCCGAACAAAGGGTTGAAAGTTTAAAGCTTATCTGTAGCTACTACATGTTACATATAAGCTACATTATCTATAACAGGATTACCCATTACCTACCCTAAAGATATTTCTTACAATAAGTTATTAGTAAATTTGGTTATTTCTACCACTATCAAGGCAGAGAACATGAAATTATATAGCCAAACAAACTTAAGGCAATTAGGAGTGTCTCCAGTATTGATTTGTGACCACTGAGTACAAACATGGCTCATCCAAAATCTGTGTGTGCCCAAAGAAATGGACCAATCTCATTTTTACTCCTCTGGAATTCCAGCCAGTCCCTATTCCTTTTGTACCCATTAAGGACTTTGAGTAAAAAATTTTCCTGGCTGTTCTGTGCATTTTCTCCTTGGGTTTTGGCAAAAATATTAATAATATCTTTGATGCTATCAATTAGCCAATACAATCACAGACATGTAGCTGAGTCCAGTTTTTCCCCTATTAAAATTCCCCCAATACACCAACACAACCGTGACTCTTTATCAATATGAGCTTAGTTTGTTGGCTGTGTGGTGTTTTGCCTAGAGCTTACTCAAAATATGTCAGAATCTCTAAGTTGTTGCTTTGAAGTCTTGAGAGAGTAGATGCTTGGAAACAGGTGTTCAATGAAATTCTGGCAGTTCATGGTCAGAGGTGCCTAGGTGTACTTGAATCTTAAAAGGTAGTTTACTAAGCAAAGTGTTAGCTTGATAGCATTTTAAGTAGGAGTGAATAATCTGCGGTATTACTTAGTTCATGGATTTTTTCTATGGAAAAAGAACTGGTCTTATATTCCCAAACCAATATTTTTGTGTGTGAAATTGCCACTGCCAAAAGGCTCATGACTTGGACATAGTGTTGTCCAGTTTCTCAGTATTGCAACAGAAGCCAAGATATGCTCTTCCCCAAGGGCTGGTTTGGTTGCCTGCGTGTGAGTGCCATGTTCATCAATTTTAATGTTGGACAGACAATTTTGAATTGAGTTATATAAAGATGTTTAGCAGTCAGTCTAGACTCAATATTCTGGAAAAATCATGTAATAGCATCAGTGACCAATGTAATAGTTGTGTGTGTGTGTGTGTTCAATGCATCAAAAATACATACACATAAATTGTGTGGTTAGTCATTTTTAGATTTTAACATATTTTTTATTTAACATATCTTTTTTTTATGGCAGTGTTCTTTGTCATTTAGAGATATCACAATATATCTAGAGTCAAAAATCTGAATTATTAAAAAAAAACTTACAATGATATCAGAATATCAGTGTATTTAAAATTCTATTTAAAATCCTGGGATGACACTAAAGTTTTTTTTTGTTGTTGCTATTTGTTTTTTAAGCAAAACTGCTTTGTATTTCTTAAATTGCATGGTCTATAATGCTGTCTTATTTACATAAAGTTGGTTCTGTCCTTTAAAATACCATGTATGTAGACAGCCTAGAACATCTGACTCTCCTAGTCCACGGGTATCTCACTGGGTTCTATATTGTATCTGTGTGTGTGGTGTGTGTGTGTGTGTGTGTGTGTGTTTGTGTTCTATTCAGTTCATTCACATATGCCAATATGAGAAACCTTGAATTAAAAGTTAAAATCATGTTTGATTTTCTTTCTACACATGGGTGAAAATTAGACTGTGATGTTTAATAATATGTGGTATATACTGATGTTGATTATAGTGTGCCAGTGGTTTATTTAAACCAAATTAATTCAATAAAAGTCTGACTTTGGGTATTAAACTAAAACCAACCACCTAAATATGGAACTAGTTTATTAGTTTGTAAAATAAACAGAAATAAGCATGATTAAGAAGACATCAATGCTGATCTATTATTTTCTGCTCTTTTGATCCCAGATATAACTAACAACAATGTTGCAAATTCAAACACTATAAAGTATATTATGAAATTGCTGCAAACCAGAGCAACACCCAACTCACTGGAAGAATTTGACATTATCTTCCCCATATTTGTTCTTATACCTATTTAAACATGTGTATGCTATTTTAATGAGATTACAGAGCATGCTCACACAACTAATGTAACTGACCTCAAATTTAAAAGGTCATCCTTCCTTGTCTCAGTGGTCCTTTTAAAAATCTCTATTCTATGATTTTATTTGCTTCTTTTAGGTTTTTCAGTTCATTTGCAACTTGAAAATTTGTATTTTGGTGGTATAACACTTTTATTCTGAAGTGCTTGACCAGTAGTCCCAGTGGAAGGTAGTTCATTATCATATCTTTTTTTTTTTCAAATATAATCAAAATGCCACAGTAGAAAGAAAGCAGAGATTGATGAGAGGAATCATAAGCTGGGCCAGCAACTAAGCTACATAGGTTCATTGGTTACTTGAAAATGAAATCAAATTAGAGTTGAAGTGCAGAAAAGTCAGAATTCTTACTAACATTCTCAAATTTATTCAAAAAGCCATCAAAATATATTTTCTGATTCCATTACTACTTTCAACAGGAGTGAACTGACAAGGCGGTTGGGCTATCTGGATGGGTCTGTGCAGGCCTAGGAAGCAAAGATGGGAAGTGGGCAGTTAAAGATATGATGCATTTTAACTCAGACTCAAACTCCCAGGTGTTGTTTTAGTAAACAACATTAAAAATACTTTCCAGACCTATACTATGTAAAAATGAAAAATAATCTCTGAGTTCTGTAAATATTAAATCAACTAATTCTAGCCTTTATGTCAGACTTGGTGGTGATGATGATAAAAGAAGCAGGCTAAACATTAATTTTAGCATCCATTGGGGAAAGTAATTTATCAATATTGACAATAAGGCTAAAATTGAAGTCAGCAATTGATTGTAATAATTATTTCAAAAAATGCTGAAGTTACTAAGTAATAAAAAAGTACAGAAACTTGGTATTTGATTAAGAGGCACTGGAAAGAATCAGTCACATCCTATACCTACTTTATGGAAAATTCCTCCCTAAAAATCAAAATAATAATCTTTTAGTTTACTATACACCTTGAGGTCTTAGCTTAGAGCCCGTGGAACCCATAACTTACAGAAGTTTCACAAATACCCTGAAATTATATGCAAAATTCTGTGGTTGCTTATGGTGGTGATTTGCATATCTGTGCATTCTTCTGATATAAATAATCCATGGCTTTTATCACAATCACAAAGGAATTCATAGCCCTAGAGGTTAACAATCAGTGATCTAGACCTCAGAGTGTACAAGGCACTTTCACAGTTATTAACTAGTTTGATCCTTACAACATAGAAGAAGACCTGGCATTAAGCCCAGGACACTTACGTTTCCATGTCTCTATGGTCCAGATAAAAGGCTCCCGGATAAACTATGCTCACTGAGCAACAGCTACTAAATGCATAGGTCTGTCCTGTAGCCTGGAAAAGGAAAAAAGACATGATGATGTTTTATCGATCTTTGAATGACACAAATAATTTTTTTCTGTAAAAAGTTGGAAGCCTCCCCAGTTTTTCTTACCTAGTCCCAATTAGCTGAATGCATCCAAACAAGTAATAAAAATGACTATTTAGCAAGTGGTAAATATTCCACTTCAATGGAGCAATTGGAGAGAAAAAGAAATTTCCCTTTCTATAACGGAAGCTGCATGTGTTTCTTTGAACCCCAATATTTGAAAGTTAAGGCATTTAGAAAGAAAAGTTATTACACTGAAACTACTTGTTCTTCAAACTAGTTCTTAGATCACACAAGAGGGAAAAAGACCCACCACTTTAAAAAAAAAAAAAAAACCTCAGAAAATTTCACCTCTATAAATGTCCACTTTTTCATAGAAGAATGTTTTTATTCACTTTTATATCTGAAATATGCATCCTATTATTTGAACTTCTGTCAAGCTAAAGTAGAATGAATAGAAGCTAAAAGTGTACTTTTATTTAAAATATTTAAGGTTCAGCTCTTCAGAACTTTGACCTTCTGCCTAAGCCTTTTCTTATTGTTAGTGACCCAATTTAAGTACTTATCTTTTTGAGTGCCACTTGTTAGAGTTTTATCTCCTTCATTAAGACCATGAAGCAAGCGCCAAATCATTTTGATGGGATGTACGTTTTATATTTAATTTTATTATGTTTTTATTGGTTTATTTAGATAAGAAATGTATTGTCCCTATCTAGCACTGTAATTAAAATACATTTCCTGGAGCAAGATAGTCACCCTTTGATTTCCAGCTCTGCCATTAAGGATGGAATTTTAAATAATTTATTTCATTCTGAACTTTAGTTTTCTCCTCTATAAAATGGCTTTAGCTTTGAAGTTTATTTTTGCTGCATATAGAATATAGAATTTCTTTCTTTCTCCATTCATTTATTTATTTAGACTCTTTAAATTGTTGCTTGTTGTTTCTGGTGAAATGCCACCTGTCATTCTCATGATTTTTGCTTGCCAGTAATATGTCTTGCTAGTCTTCTTCATCCAATTTTTTTTTTCATATTTCCTTTTCAGTATTTTGACTGTGATGCCACTTGAATTGATTTTCTCTGTTATTACTGTAATTGTAGTTTACTGGACTTAATCTGTGGGATGATGTATTTTATAAATATTGGAAAAATTCATGCCTGCCATCTCTTCCAACATTTCTTGTCCTATTTTCACTCTTTGGCCAGTTACACATTTGATAGACCTTTTAGTAATATTGATAATATCTTGTATATTAGTTCACTGTTCATCTTTTTGTTTGTACTCATCTCTGTTTAAATTTAGTGATGTAGCTTATGACCTTCTCTGTTGATAAATCCACAAAAGGAGTTACTTTTTCTTTCTAGTATTTTTAGATAATTTCCAAAATTGTCATTTCTGATTTTCATCTTTCTACTGTCATTTTCAATCTTATACATGCTATAAACTCACTCCTTTATACTTTTGAACATAAATATCACAGTTAATTTAAAGACACCCTCAAATTCCAACAGATTGACTGCCTTGTTAAATTCTATGGATGATTTCTAGTTTGACGATAAATCATAATTTCTTGTTAATTAGTAATTCTCAATTTTTATTGACTGCCCAAATAAATAAAGCTTAAATAATATTTATACCTAGAAGATGTTATGCCTCTCCCACCTGGCAATTCGTCTTGCGAATCTGTTCCAGTTTAGTCTGTATCTGAAATCAGTCTAGATTTTTTGTGAAACTCATTTCACCATAAATTTAAAATTACGGCATTGATGTCTGGGTGTCTGCATTTCCTTTTGTTTCCTGCCCTCCTTCCTGTTAATTTTTCCTGTCCAGCCCAACTTGAAAGACCTCAACTTCCTATGAGATATTTCTTAGATTTCTTACTTCCTATCTTCCTTTCAGATTAGAACATGCTACATATGTTTCTACCTCAGGAGCCTTTCTGTTGGTAACCCCACCCTACCGCAGATCCAGCTCTATAGCAGTAGGTACCACTGTTTCACACTCAGTGTTTAAGGCTCAGCATGTCAGTGTGGGTTGATTAGGTCTAAATCATATCCATAAACAGCAGGATTTTCCCAGATCTACCATCAGATATGACAGGGGTACATGTGCTTATACCTCAGAAAGTCTCTCTTTGCAGCCCTGTACTGCCTTCAATTTTTTCTCATAAAAGCTTGGTGAAGGCCTGTGGAAAAGTGTGTGGCTCTAGACTTTCATTTTACTGGAGTACCTTGGGATTATATACCTCCATTCCAGCTTACATTTAAACTTTAAATTTTTGACAAAACTAACCACTTTTCATCCACAGCTATGAAGTATCCCATTTATTCTGGTACTGTGTGAAGAAGGAATCTATAGATAACTTGTTTCTCTTTGAAGGGCAATTTGGCATTTTTTGTTTAACTTTTACTTTCTTAAGCTCCCTGTGGCTCTGCATTTTCAAAGTCTTCAAAAAGTTGGGGTTTGGTGTGATTTTTTTATTGCTATTGGCTGGGTGGGAACAATAACTACCTGGTGATTTTTTTTTATACCCTGAATGGAAAGATAGAGATTTTTATTGGAACTAGCTTTTTGAAATCTAGGTAAATGACCTAAAAATACAAAGAACTAAAAACAATAAAACAGAAATAAAGGGAAAATGAATGATAATAAAAGAGGAAGCACAAATGGTCATATAAACATACAACGTATGAAAAGGTGCCAACAGTACTAACTTAGTATATTAAAACCATAATGTCATTTTTTCCAGATGATAAGAAAGCTTGAAGAATGCCTATATTAAATTTTCTAATGCCCCAGGATACTAGAATTTTCTCCAAATATTGTGTTTAATCACAAAATTATATCCTACTGTCAAATAATATTTATTCCCCTAAAATTTCTATAGACCTTACTTAAAATAAGTGACAGAAACTAATTTATAACATCAAAGCTAACGTGCACTTAATACTGAGTAATTTATTTCCATTGAAATGTATTTGTATCTTGGCCCCAGAACTTTGTGCAAATATTTGTAAAGAACAGTTGGTATATCATCAAGATCAGTTCTAAAATGATGCCATGACTATGGTGTTTGCATGTGTGAAAAATGTACTGGGTGACATTTCATGTCAGAACCACCATCTTCAGTGTTACTGCTAATCACTAAAACTCCATCCTCAGGCACCATCTCCAGGAAGGGGGAGTACAAGGAATTATATTTACTTGTGTTCTGCTCTGCTGGTTCCATTCAAAATGGCTTTCATTTTTACTTCATTGGTTTCAGGAGGTGGAGGTTCATCGGTGAATCTTTTGCATAATGTTTGAAATCTTGATATGAGTGCGAAGTGTTACCTGGCAGCAAAGGCAAGCTGGGTTGACAAGGAGTTATCATTTTCATAAGAGATGACTCTGTTTTGATTTTTACAGACAGTAGGCTCTGTGCTTTGTTGCATGATGCTGTCAAAAGAGCTTGTATTGAGCACTTGATTTAAGTATTGTGATTGGTAAATAAAAGCTAATTCTATTACATACCAATTCTCTTAAGAGTGCTCAATTCATAAAACTGTCCTTGGTTTCCTTCCTTTTCTATGTGTTTTACTAAGGCTTCCAGATTCTACTTTCCCCAACAAAATACAAAAGAGGTGTCTGCTGTTAACCCGCTGAGTGGGCTACATCCTTTTCTTACCACCAGCAAATTTATCAACCTGTTGTCCAATATTCAAGTTATTTCAGTCTTTGTCCATGAGCTGGGAGTGGAAAGAATCCCTCAGAGGACTACTGTGCATGCAGATTTATTTCAGAGTCCCTTTTCTCTTAAATTCAGTAACACCACAATTACTTCACTTGAAAATGAGGTTCCAAATGAAATAAAACATATAAATTTCCTAGATGTTTTTCTGTTTACCCTTCCTATTATCATAGACCATTTGATGAGAACCAACACTAACACTGCTGAGCCCATAGATTTCTGTGTTTTGTTACACTGGGACTTGAAATTTCGAGATATTTTAACGTTATAGAATCTACTCCACATTGTGCTTCTTAAATGTTTTCATTGCCTGAAACATATCTTGTAGCTGTGGGAATAGGAATGTTATCTTTAGGTCAAATTACTGTGTGGTGAAGCATGGTCCAATTTTCAGTTTAATGCAAATTCTATTTTTGGGTTCTGCATGAAATACCCCTTGCCTTTGAGGTGATTATTTCCATTTTGTTAAAGAAGTACTGATTGTGAGTTATGAGATGCTATTAAATTGAAACAACTTCTTTAAAAGCAGCTCTGCTTTTGTGATGATTTACTAAGATCAGGGTTCTAATTGGAGAACTTGACATAGATAATATCTTACATGTTTTTGGTATTGTACACATAATCCTTTGTGCAACATATTTAAAGAAGTGCTGACATTTTATGTTACAACTATCTTTAATTTTCCATGATTCTGTAATTATTCTTGATAGGGGGATTCTGCTTTCAACTATAGGTTTAGATTTGTTTTCTGCTAAATTGTCTTAACCTAAAGAAATGTTAATGATCTCTGTGTGCAGAGAAAAGCAATCACTTTCCTGATTTCTAAAAGATACACTGTGGAGCAGCAAAGACTAGGTTACCATTGTTTAAATCTTCTTTGTCTAGTGCCTTGGTCATTAGTTGGGGTTGAAAAAGTTGGTTTACCCAGAGGCAAGAGATTCTAGCACTACTTTACAGAACAGGATCTAGTCAGTTCTAATTTTCAGCTTATACAGATGGCTTTGTTCTCTTGCCTACAATGTCAAGGATACGGGAGGTGAGGGTGGTCCCAGCACATTCATAATATGTACACAATACCATAAAATAACCACTCATGCATTATGAAAATATTATGCCGGAATCATCAAAATTTTCTTAAGTTAATTCTTACCTCCATTATGATACTTTAACTCAGTTTCTGAGTTTTGCAATGAGTACAGAATATCTTTACACTAATTCATGAGTTTATCCAGTTAAACAAAAGTAGTGCATGTTCCTTCCACAATCTACAAATTCATTTGCTATTATTCCAAAAGAGGCTTTGCTAACTTTTCAGTTTTGTTTTAGATAAAATCAGACAAGTAATAATTAGAAACCTGATCCAGAGATTTGTGGATTTTTTTTTCTTTTTCATTTTTGCCAAGAGAAAAAAGAAAAGTTCTTCTTTGGTCATTTCCCAAAGGACAACATACTTCCCCTTAGTTTTGTTAATTGTTTACTAAGTTGCATACATATTATTGAATAATAGCTTAAGATTGTATAGCCCAAACTCCTTCATTTGGAGGGCCACAAAACCACACTAAAAACATTGGGAAAATATTTGAAGAACCACTAGGCTTTAAGTATTCATCTTTGTCTTCAGTGCTAGTAGGAAGCATTTATGGGAATATTCAACTTTATGTCCCACAAGAGCCCCTAATGACATATAGATAACTGACATGCTAATTACAAATCCCTGGTCTGGTATATTTTCCTTCTTTCTGAACCCTAAAGCTTCATTAGCAAAGTTTGACAGGTTTTGCTGTTTTTATAGTTTCAGAAAACCCAAACCAAATGCCATGTGTCTTTTTCAAAAGAAACACAGCATGCCTCATAGTGAATTGGACTCCTTCTGATTTTCTGTGATTTCTGTGATGGAATTTTTATTTATGTCAAGATCAAGGTCAGGCACAAATGATTTTGCTGCATAATCGCACTTGCGTGCAAAGAAAAGTTTACCTGTCTGTTACGCTTTGATCTATTCTACAAAAAGGAAACTCAAAACTATAGAATCATGACATTTGAGGATTAGAAAGGTCCTCAGAGATAATGAAGCCCATCCCCTTTGCTATAGACTAGATTTGATCTAAAGGAAATTGAACCCTAGAGAAATTAAGTGACCTGCTGAAGGTTACTGTTACTATTAGAATAACCATAGTATCTCCAACTGTAACTCCTAGTCCAGGGTTCTGACTACTATAACTTGAATATTTTTCTATTGTCCATTTTTAACTTCACTTTGATTATTTTTATTAATTAAAATGTTTAAGCCAATTGGTTATGCTCTCTAGTAGGAGATGGTAATATATTTCTCTAAAAACCATTTTAAAACCTATTCTTTTTAGATCATGTATATGTAATACAAAAGGAAATAAAATAACATTCAGGAGATCTTGGATTAAGCATATATACCTTTAGCAATATAAGTCTTATGCTTATAGTAGATGAGTTAAAAAATGAGTTTGAGTTACTTAGAATATCCGAGTCTACTTGTAAAATTACAGAATTCAGTTGCACAGTAAACCTGGCTGATATCTCCTGTGTTTTCTTTCTTTTCTATTGAGCACAAATGCATTATTTTTATTTAGATATAAAGTTGATCCTAATCTTCTGGGTTGGAAAATATCTCACAATTATTTAGTCCCTATTATATGCCAGACTTATTGTCTCCCCCCAAAACTCTGACTTAGTGTGCCCTAGAACCTCATGAGGTAAGGATTTTCTTTATCCATTTGCCAGAAGAGAAAACTGAGGCTTAGGGAAATGTTTTGTTCAAGGTCCGAAAGCTATTAAGAGTTAGAGCAAGGCAAAGGAGGCAGTCAAACAGCAGGATCCCTTATCACAAGTCTAAGCTATGATCCAGTAGAAAGCATGGTCAGTTTCTTTCCTAAGGGTAGTTCTATGAGGAAGCTCTCATTGTTTCTCTGTACTTCTTTCTTTGTGAATTCTGCCAATAATCCGCAGGCCACAGAACATATTCAAACAGATGATAGTCATCTATCAAGCGTACAGATATGAATTCAAAGATTCTATGCATTTTGGATTCCTTGGGAAATAAATTTCACTAGTTATTGAGAATAACTTTTAAAGGATTTTCATTTAGAAAAGGGTTTTTTATGGGTGTGTTGCCAGTGTTTTAAAATTAGAGGGTATGCTGTGGTTGTTCAAAGAGTGTTTCAAAGGCACATATTTCTCTCCCTATAACTCCCTTTTGTTTAGTTTTTATTGATTGCAGCAAGGCAGAGTAGTTATAAGTATGCTGTCATTTGAAAACCAGGCATCAAAATATTGGCATCCTTAGATGCCTTCTAAAAATATATTGTTAGTAGTATTTAGTCTGGACTCTTGCTATCTACCACAACAGCAATTGAGGCAAGGGTTTATATGTGGACAGTTTATTTAGAGAAAAAAGGGGTATAGTGGATGGAGTAGTGGAACACAAAAAGAAAAGGCGAGGGTGCTTGTCAAGTTGGCCACACAGCTCAGTGGCTGTGGAGATAGAATTTATCTTACCTGTGACCTTCTGAATAGCCAGATGAAAGCCGTCTCAGAACTCTTCACCTGGGGCAAGGAAGTGGAAGCATTTGCTCACCTGCATTTGTCTCCTATTGTCAGGTTCCTTGCACTTTGAGTTTGCACAAATATGAACACTGAGATAGTTCCCACAGGCTCTTCACTTTGCATTCAGAGAGGCCATAGGACAAAAAGCAGGAGGAATACCAATGTGAGCTCAAGGTAAATTCCCATCTGGTTGTCTCAGCACAAAGCTGCTCAAGCCCTGATCAGCTGGTGATTATAGAACAAGAAATAAGCATAGAAGAGAGGGCTACTCCAAGGACCTATTGTGCCTGACAATTTTATTCTTTATTCCATCTTTCTGATAGAGAAACACATGAAGCAAAACAGGAATATAATCTACAGTTTATATAATAATAATAATAAAAAGGTATGCTGAAGTTTAGAACATGGCTTACTTAAACTCAGAACTAACTAAGTGCATGTTAAAAATAGTTAAAAAATGCCTTTGGGGAAATAAAAGCCTTATAAAATTCATGGGATTATAGAGATAGAAGGGATCATCAAATGTCTCATAGTCCATGTACTGCCCTGAAGCATTAATTCACAACATATTTTATTGTCTTGACATTTAAATACAGTCAAGTGGCACAATTACTTTTCATAGTAAAGTTTCACTTTCTTGATAAGGCATAGTCTGCTGAAGTCAGACTAAATTCTGAAAGTCATTCTCGTGTGCTGGGCTCATCAGAACTCCGTAGAAAAGTAAGCATACATAAGCGAGAACACTGTACATACATTTTCCAATGAGGAGTTTATATACTCTTTAGTTTCAAGATGAGCTCACAGTAAAAGAGTAGCAAGACTTTTTTTTTTTTTTTTTAAACCTTGATCTCCTGATTTAAATGAAATCATAATCTCCTCTTGAGTTTTGGTGGCTTATAAACATTTCATCTGAAATCTCTTCTAGAAATATTTTACTGCTTCATTTTTGGGTCCATGTTCTTGACATTTTTTATTGCAATTTATATCCAGCAAAGCACATGCAGACATGTATACAAATATTATGTGCCCCAGTCTGTGTGTGTACACTGACTCACAAATATGCATGAGATACCATTATGGCTTAATTTCTAAATATGAACTTCCAATTTATTTCTATCAGCCTAACAAACGCACTGAGAAAAAAAGCATACTTGCACAGAAGAATTACCAGTAAACACTCCTTGTTATTTTGTTACTCATTCTTGTGTGAGATAGAATTTTCTAATCGGCCAGGAGTGGCACATACTGACACTTAGAGGGGTTAGAGTCCCCTCCTTCTTAACCATATAGACTGACATTGGAGGAATTACTAAATGTAAATCTGAACATCGTAACCAAAAGAAGAAAATGTTGAGGTGGCATAAATAATATATACATTATCAATATTTTTGTTATGTCATTTGTGAGTCCAGAAAATCTGTCTCTCCTCACTGGTCCACAAACCTGTTGAGGGCAGAGGCTGTTTTTGAAGCTATCAGCTGTCAGAGAGTCTGGCACTCCATGTTGATTAAAAATGGAACTGATTGCAGGTTTTCAAATTAAAGTGATCCCACCAGTGTTATTTGGTTCAGCTGATTTGAGAACAACCCCTACATTTTCAAACTATATATGACAAAGAAAAAACATCATATAATTCATATTATATCTTATAAAATAGATCAGTAATTGATAGATCTAGCCAGTAGATTGAATCAAATCCTTAAGGAAAATAGTATGCATAACACTTGAAATCTGCTTCCATTTTATCCTCAAAACATTTGGTGATCGGTAGTAATTCTGCATATTTTTATGCTTGTAAATAAAGTCTATGTGCAAATTAATAAAATTTTATCATGCTTCATTGTGAATAATGAACAGCTGTAAAAAGAAATAGTTTTACAGTGAGAAAACTGGATTGGCTATATTTTAAGCATTTCAACACAAACAGAAATGGAAATCCACTAATACAAGGTCTATGTGTTTTTCTTTGTGCCTAACTTGTTACAGAAAGTAAAACTGGAATGTGGTTAAAGAAAACGAAGGCTATTGAGGGAATATGCGGATGTGGACATCTTACCATCCCATCTTACCTGTCATTCACATGAGACTAAAATCATATTGCCTGCTTAAAAAAAAAAAAGTCCAAAGTGCTGAACCATTTTACACAATTCTTGGTGAATGTAAAAATAACCTACAATAGGGTCTTATGCCAAATTAGGCAGCACTTTAGAGAAGCAGGGAATAAAGGCTCAAAGTGAGAGGAAGCTAGGAGGGGAGCATTCTCCTCCTTGTCAGCATAATTGGTTCATTAAATGGAAGGAGAGAAGGGGAAGAGATAAAATGGGAGGAGAGTTCCCACTATTAAATATGTATTGCACAACGTCTCTCTCAACTTGCTGTGCAGCATCACGGCTGATGTACACACCCTAATAAGGAACAAAGTGAACAGGGAGCTGGACTCCCAATTGTTCAATTCTGGCTTTTTCCTCTGAAAAAGAGGAGGGTGCACTGGTTGCTTAATGCCAGGGATCAGGCCCTGAAGCCGAGCAAAATGAAGAGAAAGGGCTGATTAAAGCCACAGCAGCCAAGACCTCTGTGCTGTTGTGATGTGTGGGTGTATATAGACACACGCCTGTCTGAAGAGCACGCATGTGAACAGTGGAGTGTTCGCTGTGAGTGAGCCTCTGGATGAATAGTGCCATTCTAAACATAAGTCATTATTAGTAGCCAACATAAATAGGTTGGCCTGTCATGGGGTTAAGATCTGTGATCCTCGGAGACTTACTACTCTTCAGAGCAAGGAGCTACAGCTGCTTTGTCACAGAAAAATCTGTCTTGAGGATACATCCAAGGGTCCATGAAAAAGTGGTTGCTCATCGATGTGGTCCTTAATTAAAATGGTTGTTGTAGAAAGAAGGTTGTCAATCGGAGGTGACCCTCGGATCGAGTTTTGATCTCCAACTAACTGTTCAGTTTTATTCACGGGACAAAGAGTCAGGAGGGAACCAGAGGGAATAATATCAAGGCAGGAGACACATTTACTTGTGATGTGTAAAACCATAAAGGGTTCAAAGTTTGGATTTTGGTTCAAATAAAATCCCAAGAGTTCAGATGGTTTTCTAAACCCTCTGAAGCTCATCAATGTACAGAATCAGCTGAAAGAAATCTCGAAAAAGCAAAATGGTCCTCAGAATGTTTGGCCACTTCACTAAAAATTTAGCCAGAAAAATAGGTTCAGCAATTTAGACAGGTCCAGCCGGATGATGAAGAAAAGTGTGTCTTAAATGTCCTGCAGGGTCACTGTCCCAGATTTAGCAACTATTCACCACCCCACCTAAAAAAAAAAGTGGGAGTATGAATGGGACTACACAGGGAGAACACAGCATTTAAAATATGTCTGTTTAGGAAACAAAACATCAAGAAGGTCTGAATGAGTTACAGAAAATTGAAATGAGAAAATAAAACCACAGAACCCTGCAAGATTTGGCTCAAGATGTTGTGTAATAACATTATCACCCAAGCCATATTCTCTGTTTTTCATATTTTCTGACATTTCCTCTCTCAGAGTAGAAGCTTAGGAAAAGTAAAGCTGGAAAAATTCAGAGGAAAGAATGAGTCTCAGTCTCCTAACTGTCTGCTCCCATTGCATCCCACACCTGATTCCCACTGACCTCCTGTGAAGATGTGGAATGGATCAGGAGGAATTCTGAGTAGCTGGAGCTGCTTCTCTTAGCATCTTTTTATTGTTATTTGTGATATAATGCTCTTCTGCATCTTTGGTTCATACTTTATTTTGACTATCCAGGATTTCCCAACCAGGGATTTCTTTTAGACTTATCTTCTCTTTCAGTCATAAATATGTAGTTAGCACTATAGTTGTAAATGACTTGTAGATTTTAGAGAACGGCTTCATGTTTTTTTCTTGAGATAGACTTTATGGTGAGAAAAAAATATGTATTAATAAAAATCGCATTGTAAGATCCAGGTTAGAAAGGAAATCCCTAGATGAGGGGGGTGGGGTGGTCTTTAAATGTCATCAAGGGTAAATTAAGTCTTAACATCCCCAGTAGGTTCTTGGAAACTGCAACTTTAAGTGAAGCAACATAGTGAACGCAAAGCCTCAATTAATATCTTTTTGTTCAAAGACCTGCGGGTGTATTTTTTTCATTAATATTATAATGAAATGATGAATGATGAAAGCTATTTGAGAACATGCTGTTCGGCTGTGGTGGACATTGTTGGACCATCCCCCTGCCTCTAAGTCTGTACACTAGGTAGGAGATCACATCTGCACTTCTCTCTGGGTGGGAGGTCTCCTTGATCTCATACTGGCTTCATCCAAGAGTACCCTTTCCCAAGGACAGCTTTGGCCAAAGATTGGGAGAAGCAGGAAAGCCAACACCTTTACCACCCTAACCCCTCCTGCACTCACCTCTGAAAATTGAGTTTTACTCCAGAACACAATCTCCCCCTTTTGTTTTAGGATCAGCTGAAGATTCCAGACACATTGTCAGTGACCCTCTCCCTCTCCCCAATCCTGTCTTATTTACTTTCTTATAGATGCATTTCTTGAGAGTGCTCCCTAATCAGCCTGCATAGTGCTCTATGTTTTCAAAATAACCAGTGTAAAACAGACTCCTTTCATTCTCCAGGGCCTCAGTCAGCTCCCATAAGTACTACTGTTTAGGAGAACACTGCTACTGATAGAGTAGTCTCCACCTTGCATTCAGAAGAGGAGGGAGCTATGAGGGAACTAAAACCCAGACTGCCTGAGGAAGACTGAATAGAGGTCAGTGGGGGCCTTGGCAATTATGGGTGCATAATAATGGGTCTTAGCATTCTAGAGGAAAATCCTCGCCTCTGTCAGACAAGCTATCATTCCATTTTCACCTCCAACCTGCAAATTTTAAAATCGATCCTTACTTTTTTTATATCTGCCCTCCCTGCTATAGGTACAAAAACATTTCTGAACAAATGTGATCTGATCATTTTCCTATAAATAGAGATCTTAATTATCACATTTATCCATTTTATTTCTTTTGAAAGGTTTTTAGAGGTTGTATATCAATGACATCCCTTCTGAAAGATTTGCATTTGAAAGGTTGTTCAAATTTAATTCACATTTGACACAATGTTTTCTCTGGCAGAGCATTAGGAAGTATCTGAAAATCAGTTTTCAGTAGCCTCTATTCTACATCTCTCTGATCATTTCTCTCTTTTACTAGGAGTGTAGTCTAAGTGAATTTCATGAGTGTGTTGTGGAAATAGAAAAACAAATCAGAAAATATTCATAACTTTAATGGAGACCGATTTTGACTTTGAAGTTGCCCATCCTTTCCCATGGGAGATAATAGGAGTCTGCAGAAAAGTGCAGGAGCCTATGGGCTTCCTATGCTTTCCAGGGGATAAAACAAGGGGGACAGGTCTTATTAATAGGAGAGTCATGATTAATTTCTCTCTGTGACTCTACTGCTTCACAGGACAGAGGAAGCAACTGTCCCCTTACCCAGATGACTTAATGGTTTATTTGACATTTCAGACTCAAGTGAGTCTCAGTGAAAACTGAGCTTAGATCCCATAAACCAAATTTAGAATAAGGGCTCTCTTTAAGGGGTAGCAGGCAACACAGATTTGGCCCTAACTAATGCTATTATCTCAGGAAAAAATTACTGTTGGATTTTTGATAGAAGAGATCCTTTCCGGAGGAGAACTGTCCACTGAGGAGAGGGAAGATGTCTGGAGTTAGCAATGATTTGCTTTGTATGTTGCCATCAAATTGGGAAAGCTTCTGTCCCCATAGTGAGAACCCCCCCCCCAAAGAAGGCCACCAAATCCAGATGCAAATACAGGGTACAGAGTAAATTACAAAAAAGGTATGCTGTCTCCCTATCATTGCTCGTTTTATAGGTTTTGTCAGTTTCTGAAAAACGGTGGAGGATAATTGGCCTGAGATGTAAAGCCACACTAGGCTGTTCCAAGGAACAAAGAAAGACAGCTTTAGCCCACAAGGCCATATTTTGTGAAACACACTTCCTTTTTAATAATGAGCAGATACACAGTGCTCCTTTCTCAGCTCTGAAAAATATGTAGTTTTCCCCCTGCAATGTTGTACAAGACACTTAAACTGGAGCCATTTGTAATGCAGTGGTCGGTCTCATTGAACAAGGAGAGCCTACACTTGTTATCTTAACGAAAGGCGGGTGACTGGAGCGCTCTGGCGTGGCCGTGAAGAGGCGCAATATCCTTCCAGCATATTTGACCTTATGACGATAGCATCAGAAGCAGCGATAGCAAATAATCAAGACCCAGAAGCTGCCATCCCAGCTACTATCGTGATCTTCTGGATGTATTCAGGGTTTCCTGTTTAGAAGTGGGCAAATATTTGTCAAGAAATATAAATATGAAAATCTGACTGTGAGATTCAGGTCACACCTCGAAGTAGAACAAGTAGCCAGTGCTTCCCAGAGGACTTATAAACATGTTACCATAAAGAAAACGCATTCCCCATGCAAGCTGGGCCTCTGCCTCACCGTCAGCACCATGGCGTTGCCAGAGGTGACTCTGGTAACACCATTCCCCGTTGTTCTTATCTCTAGCTCCCTTCTAATGTCTCTTCTTTAAAATTGTACCCCCATTTGTCATTTTTCCAGTAATTTATTTTGCTTCACCCAATCTATTCTAGACACTGTTGCATAATCTTTAAAGTAGATTTGCTGATGTCACCTTTTAAGAAAAACTTAAAAGGCTCCCATTAGTACTTGGGATCATATCCAAGCCCTTTGACAAGACTCAGTCTCACCTCAGCTTGCCCCCACTTACCTCCGCCCCCACACCTTTCCTTACTTTATCCTCAGCCTACTGACTGCTTCCTACCACTCAGGTCTAAACTGATACTGCCCATGTGAAATATTTCTTCTTTTTCACTGTATTTTTCCCTCTGCTGTTATTCCTCATCTAATTTCTACATTGTTCCTGGTGTAGCGGGCACCATAATTTTCAACTCTTTTATGTGTTTGTTTTCTACTTCCTTCTCTTTTAACTATAAACTTCTTGAAGTCTAATACTAATTTTCTGTTCCCCACCCCCATTTAGTGCCCTATATCTCCAAAGTATAGTATTTTGCTTAGTACATATCAGGTATTTTGTAAATGTTTATTGGATAAATAAATGAGTGTCCATGTTACTGAAGGTGGTGTGTGTAACTGATTAAAATAAGAACTGAACCCCAAGTGTGGGGAACAGTTATTATTGATAGGAGACAGAGGTAATGATAGTTCAAACAAATCCACTCCACCCACTGCAGATAGAAGGCTTAGTGGCTTTACAAGAGGGCACCTGCTAGGGTCTAGGGAAGGATTGTTAGTTATTTAGGGAAAGCATACGAATCAGCAAAGTGTTTCAGAAATTACATGATGGGGGGGTTCTTTCATATCAAAACTAAAGGGTCATTAAGTCTAGTTGGTTTCTGTAAAACAAGTTCCTTTATGATTGCCTTGAGATCTGGAACAGAAGTTAAAGATTTTAACATAGAACTTACAGGAGTAAATATATTTGCCAAGTACTTTAATTCTTGTGCTGCTATATCATCGACATGGTCTACTGGATTATAGTCCTAATTTTAATTTTCTCCCTCATTTAGTCAACAACTGGGTAGAACTTGTTCAACATCCTATCCTGACCTTGTCCACACATTCTTCTGGGTTCATAAAGTTCCTTCCTCTTCCTTCCTTTGTCTTGTGTGTTTCAGTAGGGAAGGGTGAAGCCAAAGTAATGTCATTGAGAGTAGGAGAGGGCATCACAGATGGGAAGGAGAGATAACATATGATAGAGGGCATCAGCATGGTTCCCTGTCTTCTCAAAAGGCTCCTGGCAAAATGAGAGCTGAAACTAACTAAGCAGATGGTGGGAGTCATCTGCTTTTGCAATTCACTTGTTTATGTTTTTCCTGCTTTTCTGTCAATTTCAGCTCTTGAACCCTTATAGGCAGGGTCTTGTCCATGGTTATTAATGGAGGTTGTTGCCTAATGAAGGTTGAGTATTTTATAAACATTGACTGTTGAGAACTAAATTTTGTTGAGGCAGTACAGGGACCTTCAGGAAATACATATGATAAACTTGACCTGACCCAATGATGTTTCAAATTAGCAGATGACCTTGAACAGAATTGGCCAGAGTTTCCCATGTACATTTTCTCAAACAGCTTTTACAATACTAATTATGCTAGTGATATCAGGTGGACTCACCATCTGAATGTGAAAAATCAAGCCATTTTTTAATAGTTGAATAGTTCTAAAGCATAATATCAGCAGGAACTTTTAACATAAATAGTTCACTCATTCAATTATCATTTGTTATCATGGACACTTTGTTAGAGTATAGGACACCTTATCTTAAACTAGAAAGATGAACAGAAAGGAAAATAAAATACTTCTATGGCATAATCAGATTTATTTGTTTCAAAGTATGTCTGCTAACCCTTGGCAAAGCCAATGGTATTTTTTTTTAATTGTATATTTTTCTTGGATTAAGGCTTAAGCTAGCAAAAAGGTATTGTCCATGGGTTTTAGCCAGCACAAAAGCTTTGAGTCTGACAACCATAGGGAGGCTGAGAAATCCAACATAACAGTATTGGTGAAGGTTTTATACCTATACTATACTTAGATTTGGTTTGCTTATTTTTTTTCTGTGATAATAAACGCAGAATGTATATTTAAATTTTTAAACAAACAAAATTACAATTATTAATATACTATAACTAAATATTTTAGACTTTTTCTTTTATTGAAGTAATTTTGGTGTGAAACAGGGCTATCACAGTGCCCTTGCCGGGCAAAGGACCGTGGCCTTTGGATAACAGGTCACTGTCTATGAGTGTTCACCTCCCACACACAAACACAAGGTCACTCAGGCTCAGCAAACAACAACAAAAGGGTTCATTTAGCAAACCAGGGAAGCAAGGAGTCTGGAGGGCCATACTGTCTCATCCCAGTAGTGACCACAGTGTCCAAAAGTCTGGAACTGAAGGCCGCTCATCCACAATGCTGCTGTCCCACTGAGACCTTGATGCGTGGTGCACCAGTGAGCAAGGGCCAGGATCCATATCTGACTGCTGGACGTGCTCATGTGTGGGCTGCTGAGATGACACTGCAGCAGCCAATAGCCACAGTCTTAAGGGTCAGGATGGACAGCCCCAGATGCTGGACCAGACAGCAGTGGTGGCAGCAGAACTGGGAGGAGATGCTGGGTGATCAGATACAGATCTTTGTGAGTGTCTGGCTATACCAACAACCCTTTGTCATACCAGGCCTGGGCCTTTTGGGCTCCTTTCAGGAGATGTCAAGGGTGTGTCATGAGATTGGTTTTAGCTGAACCTTTGTTTTGTTTCTCTATATTCCACATATTGGAGAAACCATCCACTATTTTTCTTTCTACTTCTGACTTATTTTGTGTTGCCTTATCCTCTCCAATTTCATCTAGTTGTTGATAATCACAGGAGTTTACCTGTTTTATAGTTGTTTGCATAATCCTGTGTGTGAGAGAAATTTTTTAATGTACTCCCCTGTCCTTGGGCGCATAAGTTGTATAAATAGGAGTGTACCTATCTCTTCAAATTAGTGTTTTTGCATCCTCAGGGTAGATAGCTAGGAGTAGAATTGCTGTGTCCATGGTAGATCAGTGTTAATATTCTGAGAAAACTACACATGCTTTCCATAGGAATGGAGTAATCTACATTCCCACCAACCGTGTACAAGTCTCTCGACATCCTTACCAACATGAGTGGTTTCTGGTCTTTGTGAAGTGAAATATACTCACATGTGTGAGATACTATTTCAGTTTTTTTTCTCCCATGAATAGAAAGCATGAGAAACACGCTATGATTTACAAATCATAGAACAGAAACTGTTTTTAAACATGATTATGTAAAATAGTGGTCCTGGTGAACAAAATGCACATTAGGGGCCCTTCCTGTTGGCACAGTGGGTTACAGTGCAGCACTATGAGCCCAGCTGCAGCTGTTTCAGCACACCTTTCTGCCAGAGAGGTGACCCACAAGTGCAGCAGACGTCTCCTGTCTCACCCGCTGCTCCCCTCAGCAGTGTACTTCCTAGATCTTCCTGTTCTGTTTCCCACTCTCACTAGTAAATCCTCTCACTGTCCCTGCACCTCTGGCCTGTTTGTATAAATAAATAAATCCTTAAAAAATTTACATTGCATCATACCAGTCTTTTAAAATCATTACCACATTGAGTAGGTATATGTACTTGGCAATGCATGTTGCCAGTATTTGCATATTGTGAAACTATGCACATTTGTGTACAAATGTTTGTGTGGGCATGTTTTCAGTTCACATATGCATGTACATGCTATAGTATAAGTGCTAGGTCATATTGTTACTCTGTGTCTAATCTATTGAAAAATTGTCATGCTACTTCCAAAGTGACTATCCGTATTCACCAGTGTGTACAGATATAATTTGCTCGACATCCTCTCCAACACTATTATCTTTTCTTACTGTAGCTATGTAGGGATATAAAGAGTTAATTCAGTATTTTTGATTTCCATTTTCCTAATGGCTAGTGATTTTGAGAAAATTTCAATGTGCTTCTTAGTTATTTGTATACCTTTTTCAGACAAAGTCTATAAAGATCCTTTGCCCATACTTAATTGTGTTATTTGTCTTTATATTATTATGGTATGAGTAATAGATTCAGTACTGAGGCCTCTTATCAGAGGTTTGAAAATATTTTCAGGTATTTGTCCTGAGCCAATGATGATTCATATTTGAAGACCCAATCTGTGGATTATCTCCAACTTCTTCACAATATTTATAGAAACCCACAAGATTTCAATTTTAATAGAATGGATTTGATCTCTTCGGTGTCTTACTTAAGATGTTGGCTAGCTCAATGTTATAAAAATTTACTCCTATAATTCTTCTAGTAGAATTTTAGCACTTATATATTTAGGTTTTTAAAAATCCATTTTGAGGGCCCTCTCTGGTGGTGCAGCATGTTAAAGTGCAGCACTAAAAAGCTAAATCCACTTCAGCATGAGTTTGATCCCCATTCTGGAGGTGACCCACATGGCACAGCAGACCTCTCCTGACCCGCCTGCTCCCCTCAGCAGTGTGCTTCCTCCATCTGCCTGTTCTGCTCCCCACTCTGTCTCTGGTAAATCCTTTCACCACCGTTGCACCTCTGTTTTATACCCCAGTTCTGTATGCATAAATACATAAATCTTAAAAAAAATCCATATTGAATTAAATCTTTATGATATGAGGAAAGTGTCTAAATTCAACACTTTGGGTGTGGATATCCAGTTATTATAATACCTTTGTTGAATATACTGACTTTGCCCCATTGAACTGTCTTGGTAAATATAAGCTAACTATATGTATAAGGGTTTATTTCTGAACTTCCATTTTTATGATGTCAATCTTTGTCTTATTCCTGTATCATATTGACCTGCTTTTTGTAGCTTTGCAGTAAATTTTGAAGTAGGGAAGTATATGCTCTCAAAATCTATTCTTTTTCTATATCATTTGACTGTTATATGTTTCTAACATTTCCATTAACATTTTTTAGAATAAACCTCACAGTTTTGGCAAAGAATGTTGTGACAGTCCCTTGGATTATGTCTATAAATCAATTTGGGCAGTACTGACATTTTAAATTATTTTTCATCCATACATATGGGATATCTTTACATTTAATTTTCCTCAACTTCTTATGAAAGCATTGCATGGTTTTTCACTTCTTTTGTGAAATGTATTCCTAATTTTTATTTTTGATGGTATAAATGGAATTGCTTTATTAAATTCAGGATTGGATTGTTCATTGTCAGGGTATAGGAATAAAACTGACTTTTACACACTCATTTTATATACCATGGTTTTATTTAATACATCTTTGTAAGATTTATTTATTTATTTACAGAATTGGGGCATAAGGGATGAGAAAATTCACCAGAGACAGAGTGGGGAGCAGAAAAGGCAGATATGTTGAAATATGCTGCTGAGGGAAGCAGTGGGTAGAACAGAAGTCTGCTGCACCATGTGGGTCAGCTCCCTAGCAGGGGATCAAACTCTGCTGAAGCAGCTGCAACTAGCTTTGTAGTACTGCACTTCAACCTGTTGTGCCACCAGGGAGAGCCCCCAAATTCATTTTTGAGTTTTAGTAGATATTTTTAGATAATTTGTTAAGATGCTTCATATTCAAACTAGTATCATTTTTAATTCTAAATAGTTTCAGTTCTCCAATTTAAATTATGGGGCTGTTAATATATCTTATTGCCTCAACTGCCAGAAATGACAGTGTAGGGGTATAACAGTTTGACAAGTGTACAGACTTGTTACTAACTTTAGGAAAGGTGTTCAGTCTTTGACCATTATTAGTGATCTTAGCAGTGGATATTTTATTGAGACCCTTTGTTAGAGCAAAGAATTTCTCAGTAGTTTGTTGTTTTTATCATGTAATGGTGTTGCATCTTTTCAAATGCTTTCTAAATAAATATAAAAATCACTATGTACTTTTTGTTATTTATTCCATTGACATGGTGTATGACAATACACCTAGCCTATCTTGGAGTTTTTGAAATAAATGCCATTTAACCAAATCATATACTAATTTGTATAGTGCCAAGATTCAGTTTCCTCATGATTTATAGAGGAGTTTTGCAACTATACTCATAAAAGATAGCTGTATTTTTATTTTCTTGTCATATGTTTATATGGTTTCATAGGAAGATAATGCTAGCCTCAAGTAACCCCTACAATATTTAGTATGCGTTCATAAAGTTTGGTATTAATTGTTTGTAAATGTTTCATACAATTCATCACTAAAGCTAGATAGGACTTTGATTTACTTTTTGCAGGGAATTTTCTAATAGCTAATTCAATTATTTTACATTTTATGGGTCTATCAAGATTTTCTACGTCCTCTTCTGTTAAGTTTCAGTAGTTTATATTTTATAGAAAACTATCCATTTACTCTGAGTTTTCCAATGTTGGCATACAGTTATTTATGGAATTCCTTTACTGTCCTTTTTATTTCTGAGACTTAATTGTCATGAACCCCATTTCATTCTTGATTGTATTAATTTGAAACATCTTTTATTACTGTTCATTGTAAAGGTTTTTCAATTATTTTTGACTTTTGATAGAACCTACTTTGGTTTTGTTCATGTTTTTATTTTTCCTATTTTCTATTATGTTAAGTCCTACTCTAACCTTTTTATTTCATTTATCTGTTTGCTTTTAGGTTGAGATATAATCTTCTTTTCCCAGACTCTTCAAATAGAAGGTATGCTTTCTTGGTTTTTCTTGTGGTCTTCCTTACTTATTTAATAAAAATTATACAACTGTAAATTTCTTCCTAACCAGCTTTAATTGCATTCATTGGTTATGTTATGTCCTCATTTTCATTCATCTCAAAATATTGTCTAACTTCCCTTGTGATTTCTTCTTGCACATTGCTTATGTTGAAGTGAGTTATTCTTGTTTAACATATTTGGAGATTTCTCACATTTATTTGTTACTGATTTCAAATTTAATTTCCATTATGGATGGAAACACACTTTGTATAATATAAAATATTTGAAATTGATTGAGTCTTATTTTATAGTGTAGCATAATGGCCTGTCCTAGAGGAAATCTTTACTTGAAACACTACATACTATGTTGGATAGAGTGTTGTGTAGATATCCGTTGGGTCCAGTTGGTTTATGACTCTGTCCTATTCTTCCACTTCATTGTTGAATTTTATACATATCTTAGTTGTGCTGATCATATGTAAAGTTAGGTAATAAAGAGTCCAGGTTGTCTTGCTTAATTCCCTATTTCTCATGACTGGTATTATTGATATTATGTAGCCTTTCCAGCACAGAGGTGGAGAGGATGAAATGCTGGTAACCTCACTGTTCCACCAGGAAACTATATCTCTAGACTGAGGAAAAGTTAATGAAAGGATGACTTAGGCTCTTGTCTGTACCTAGTCTGGTAGATATGGCTCCCATCAGTCTATACCAGGGATGGGAATAATTCTTACTTCAACTGTCACAGATCCTTACTGTTTTTAACACAACATGGTAGATTTTCTTAAATAGATGGTCTTAATTTGCTGTAAGCCCTTAGGCAATTTTCACAGACTTTATTTAGCAATAGCCTTTAGAGTTTTCACTAGTTACTGGGAAGATGGTCCACCAAGATTCTGGCTTTTCTATTTGTAAAGTCATTCTCCACTTTACTTTTCAATAACAAATTTTAGCAATGTACAACATAACCCTAATGCTGTCTGTTTAAAGAAACATACATTTTAGAAGCTATTGGCCAATTGACTCTACTACTTACAACAGGAAATGCTGGCTTTGTTAAGCGTACTACAAAGAAGGACGCAGATACATTCTCACTGGCTTCTCAAGATTTATACATTTCAATCTGACCTGGAATAACCATGGGACTTTTATCAGAACAACAGTTAAGAACTGTGTTGCTTTATAAGGTCAATTTTTTTTTAAAGATTTATTTATTTATTCATACAGAACTGGGGTGTAAGCCAGAGATGTGGAGGGTGAGAGGATTCACCAGAGACAGAGTGGGGAGCAGAACAGGCAGATAGAGGAAGTACACTGCTGAGGGGAGCAGCAGGCGGGTCAGGAGAGGTCTGCCGCGCCATGTGGGCACCTCTGGGGCAGGCGGGGATCAAACTCATGTGGAAGTGGCTTTAACTTCTTAGTGCTGTGCTTTAACCCACTGCGCCACCACGGAGGGCCTAAGGTCACTTTTTTTTTTTTTTTATTGAACAGCATTGTGTTTTTCCCATAAGTATTTCCTAAACACCTAGAAAAAAGCTCTTCTTTGCTTGTAGTCTTTATCCTGTCGCACCTTGTAATTTCATGTTTACTGTAGGTCAAGGGAGATGAGAAAGGATATTTTCCAACCCAAAAATTCTAAATTAGCAGATTTAGACTGTAGGCATTGTAGGCATTTTACTTTTGAAGGCTGGTCTGACATAATTTATTTTTCTCATTTTTATCTGAATGAGTTTCTTGTCCTACATTTTCAATTGAACTGCAGAGGATTTTTTTTTTTTTAATGACAAACACTGACTTTTGAGCAAAGGAGTTAATCACAAGAGTTCAGAACCAGGTTATCTTAACTTAACTTATGTGAAGTTTGTTGTTGTTTATTAGCTTAGCACAAAATGCTTAAACTAGTGTTTGTTAAGCAATAGTGATTTTTACCTACTTAAGGGGATATGTGATGGTATCTAGATTTACTTTCACAATGATAGGTTTCTAGAAAATCAAGAAAGGGGTATTGTTAACTATTGTACAATACAGATGAAAGCACACCTTTAAAAAAAATAAAAAAATCAGTTCAGCACAAAATGTCAGTGGTGCAAAAAGTTTAAAAAGCTTGGTTTAGAGCAAATTAGCAGTTCTGATAACATACAATCCTGAACTTTATTCTATTGTGCTAAGGACTACTAACAAATTTTCAATTTCTGTGCCTTTGATATATCTTAGAGATATAGTCATTCTAGTTTCATTAATTTGTTGAAATAGTTGGTTTCATGCAGTCCCTAGGATACTTTTCCTTACCTTTCTCCAGGAGATGGTACAAATTAACAACCTCACTGTGATCTAACAAATCATACCAGTGACTTTCCCTAGGGAAATAATAGTTGTCATGCATATGTGTTAACAAACTCTCAGCAGGAAAGTACAAATGCAAAGTACTTCTAAACTAAAGCAATGATACTGTCAAAAGAGAAACTCCTGTTCCATGCCTGATTCTCCATTCTTTCTCATAGCCAACTGTTAATAAGCAAATGTCTTTGCCTTCTCCTGTGTCATAGCTAGATTCCAAGTAGTCTCATGCTGGCTGTTGCACCCTGTTATTTATACCTTTGCATAGCACTTCACATGGAATAAGATCACCAACTGTGACACCTAGGGTCCTGCAGAAATGGTGGCTGTGTCTTCCATGATGGCCACCTTTGCCATGATGGATCGCTTACTTGGGAAACTGACCACAATGTCATCAGGACATGCAAGTCACTTCATTGTAAGGTCCACTTGGCAAGGAACTGAAGCCTCCTGCCAACAACCAGCATTAAATTGCATGGCTTATAAGTTATTGTGTGGAAGGCTTCTCCAGCCCTCTTCAAATACATAGATTGACTGCTTTTTTGGTCAGTTCACGATTGCAGCCTCTTGAAGAGGTTAAACACAGCCAATCTGAAAGCTCTGCTGCTTCTTGATTTCTCACCAACAGAACTTCATGAGGTAATAGTGTTATTTCAAGCAGCTGAACTTGGGGCTAATTTACACTAGATAACTAGTATAATCCCTTTTAAAGTCTCTGAAATCTATGTGCTTTTTTTTTTTTTTTTTTTTAGATTTTTATTTATTTATTCATATAGAACTGGGATACAGGCCAGAGATGCGGGGGGTGAGAGGATTCACCAGAAGCACTGGGGTGTAAGCCAGAGATGTGGAGGGTGAGAGGATTCACCAGAGACAGAGTGGGGAGCAGAAAAGGCAGATATGTTGAAATATGCTGCTGAGGGAAGCAGTGGGTAGAACAGAAGTCTGCTGCACCAT
>NW_004567127.1:23713655-23723339 GCF_000260355.1 Condylura cristata | reverse complement strand
CTCCTCCGGGGCAGGCGGGGATCGAACTCATGCGGAAGCGGCTTTAGATTCACAGTGCAGTGCTTTAACCAGCTGCGCCACCAGGGAGGGCCCCTATGTGCTTTTTTACATCTACTTTGCCAATATGGACCAGACCACAGTCCTATAGTGTCAGAAAACCTGTGAAAATCAAACTTTATTTTTGTCAAACTTCCTACTGTATTGGTCTCAGCCCAGGCCTTTGGAATTCTCAAAGGTAAAAGTATCCATGTAAAATAAATGTTCCTCAGCAAGTTAACTGGGCTCCAGAGAATTGTATTGTTGTGGCTGTGCACACACACATATACATACCACGCACACAGCCACAATTACAAACACATACACATCCTGCAGTCATATATATCTTCATCATGATAAGAAAAATCCAGTTGAAGACCCAGGTAGATTTATGTCTCCACATTTCGCTAGGTCTTGACAATGTAGTTTTCAAATGAGAGATAATATCCAGATTCCAAAACTCTTTATATTCTGTTCCTTTTTTTTAACCCTTCATTCAGAAATGTTTTAGACCTTTATTTTCCCTACTCATTCCTGTTGTCATTGATTAAATGACCTGGGAGAGGAAGCTCTTATCAGTATAAATGGATATGGGTGAATGTTACCACCTCCACTGATATCCATTTCTTAGTTCTGAAAACAACTGTGTGAATTAAATATTGCTGTCATCTAATTCCTGCCCCTAGCAACATTGAATGCTTCCTCCTGAATAAGCAGAAATGCCCTTAACTTGGCATTTGTAGCACTAAATTGTAATCATATGTTTACTTACATACCATTTGGGCCATAATATCCTTGAGGAAAGGTTTTATGTACAGCTAACCATAACATTTGTATTGCCTAACACAATATTTGGCAAACACTAGATGATTAGTCCTTGCATTGTTGCATGGATTAATAAAGTAATTAATCAGATGGCTAGGAACTTTATGGCTGGTCTTGTTAAACATCTTACTTTCCTCAAGGTATTTTTCTTCTCTGTCATGTTTCCAAGGTCTCAGATTCTAACAAAAAATATTGCCATTTTTTTGTAGCTCAGTGTCCTGTCTGTGGCACCATACATACTCCAGAGGCTTCTAGTGGCATTCACTGGGCTTCGACCATATTCATGTTATTGTCCAAGAAAGTGAAGTTAGCATGTGCTTCTCATAGAACCGGACTGTTCCATTTAATGTCTGGAAATTGGCATGATTCTAGCGTGGAACAATAATTTTTATTAACTTTTTGCAAAATAAATAGCAAAGGAGTTTTCTCAAAGATCAAATTGCTTTTATAAAGATCAAGGATGGTAGCACTGAAGAAGCACATTGACTTGCAAATGCTCTGTTTACAAGGTGCCTTCTCTATGACAACACTATGGTGGCAACTTCAGTGCCACGGAATTCCCCCATCTGACCCTGTGCTTCATGCCCTGGCGTAAAGCTAGAAGCTTCAAAAAAAGATGTTTATATACTGTTTTTTTTTTCAATTAGTGAGTTTTAGAAGCGAATTATCTGTGAGTTTTTCTAAGTAAATGATCATTTCATCCTTTATTCCAAAACAACAGAGTATCATATGTACTTTTAAACTATTGAATTATCAATTAACCTTCTACTGTCAATCTAATAAAGAGTTAATGGAATAATTGTCCATTTCCCTCCTGTAATAATTGAGCCCTTCTACTTTCTTCAATATTAGGGTCCTCTTAAAAGTCAGAATTATTTCAGATTATCATAATCTGCATTATTCATTTCAGGAAGAGAAAACTTAATTTTGCAGTGTTAATTCTTCTAGGGGAAAATTGAATGTGTTACTGCTTAGAAAAATGCTCCTTAAGTAAGTAGCACAGTGAAATGATCATTTACTTAGATGTTGAGTACAGTTTTCTTTCTAAATAAATGAGTGAATGAATGATGAGTGAAATAATTTCCTTTTCTCTTTAGATTAGTTTACTCCCCTTTCCCCATCATTGAATATTGTCCTTTCTAAACACAAAAAGTTATAATTGTGTCTTCAGAATTTAGGTCCCTAAATCATCCTATGTATTAGCTAAAGGGGGGGAGGATGTTAATCTGAATTTCATTTCCTTTGATCCACATGTTCATTGATTTTGAAGGACTATTCTGTCATTAAATCAACTTGAGTCTGCAGTGTTTCCTATTGCAGGAGGTGAGCATGTCACTATATCCCAGAGCTTCAGCAATCTCACTTATACAATAAATATAATTATGCCTAATTTAAAGAGTTAATGTGAGAGTCAAATGTAATTAAAATAAATAATGTGCTCCTGGAGACAGTTCAAAGCTACCTTATGCTGGGCATTCATTCATTAACTATTGCACATTTATTTTTTAAAAATTATTTATAAATAAAGAACTGGGTTACAGGCCAGAGGTGCAGGGGTGGTGAGAGGATTCACCAGAGACAGAGTAGTGAACAGAACAGGCCAATTGATTAAGTGCACTGCTGAGGGGAGCAGTGGGCAGGTCAGGAGAGGTCTACCACACCATGTGGATCACCCCTGGGGCTGGGGATTGAACTCATACTGAAGTGGCTTTAGCTTCTTAGTGCTGCGCTTTAACCCACTGCACCACCAGGGAGGTCCCTGCACATTTATTTTTGTTATTAATAAATGCAATCAGAACTTGTATTTTACTTATCTTTATAGTTAAATACTTACACTTTAAAACATATTAGCACTGAAAATAATGTTTTTTTTTAAAAAATGGTTTTATTTAAACTGATATGTCCCGATTATTAATTTTTCAACATGTAGTCAATACAAAAATTGTTAATAATATGTTTGCTTGTGGGTGCTAAATCTGTGCAACTTGGCACACATTATATATTTAAAGCATGTCTAAATTTGAGCTGGTCACATGTGGGTAGTGGCTGCCATACAGGACACCACAGCTTTAGGGCTTAATTCAGAGAGTGTTCACAGATCAACAAGTTGAGCTTCATCCTTGTATTTGGTTGAAATGCAGGACCTCAGGCACCTCCTTTGACCAATGAATCAGAACTTAAATTTTACTTATCTTTATAGTTCTTTCATAGAGAATGGAACTTTTAAAAATGTTGCTTCTCTAAATAAAGAGACTACCTCAGTTACAATAGATTTATGGATTTGCCACTGTGTATAGCTTGCATGGCAGACCTTGGCTTTGCTGATTGGCTCCATTCTGGGTTAGTGTCTTTTCTTCTGACCAGGGGAATTAGTGAAATGGATTTGGTGCCTGCTGGGTGGTGGTTCATCCTGTGCCCATCAATACTGTGTTAGAGACTTTGTGTATATTTTCCATAAAGAGTGCTTTATCCACTGGTAGTTCAGCCAATAGTCCTTCCCAGTCTAATAGATTCTGTTTGTTATTTAAATTACCTCCATCCAAATGCTAGCTTCAGATACTATGATAATCTTCCAGGCTGACCCCCATTATTTAGTCCAGTCTCCCGAAGCATAAAGGAGAAAGTCAAGTCTATATTTTTTTTTCTGTTAACACTTCCTGAATGCATCTCTCATCACTGGGGTACTATGGTTGGCTGTTAGATATCTTTAAAAAAACAAATCTTTCATAGTTCTGGTGTAGTTGAATGGAATAAGATCTTAATTTCTACTTCATGATGTCACTCACATGAATTTAATTATTCTTGCTGGAAGAGAAAGCTTCTGATTGCCTTACTGCTTTGAAGCATAATGAAAAGGGTATGATCTTGAATTCATAGCACTCTGAGATTCAGGTTAGTTCTCAACTACAGAACATTTCTACACCCATACAATACACAAAAACAAACTGTTGAGGATATTATTTTTAACAATTTAATGATTGACTAGTGAATTTGGGTGATCAACCCAGACTATCTTGAGTATCTGTCTCATATGTGCTCCTCTAATATGAAGGGAAAAAGTAATAAAAATACACTTTTCTGGCTTTAGAACTACAGAGAATAATTACATGGATTTGAAGTGCCAGGAATTGTTTTAGCCATGCTGCATGCTTAAGTGGGTTTTCAATGACCAATGGAATAAAAATGCATATGGAGAGTTTAAACCGTCAAGAGTTTTGGCATTCTTGTAAGTGCTTATTTTTCATGACTATTGATTCGTTACAAGATAGCTACATTACTAGAGATTTTACCTGCATATAATAATGACATCTCCTTCTTTCCTTTGCTTTCGGTGGTGTAAGTCTCAGATAGCAATAGGATCAGTCAGAAACTCAAGAGATTTATACTCTTGGAGTGAGGACTGGTCAAACTAAGAATTCAGTGGTGATTAAGCAAAGGCATGAATGAGTAGCAAGTCCATGTTGGGAGGAGACCTTCTAAAAAGACAAGATGCCAATGTTTTTAGCCAGGAGTTTAATTAAAAGTTAGTTTCTGTTTATTCATGTTCTTGGATGGTTGAAGGATAAGGACAGCCAAGGAGAGAGTTATCAGTCAGCAAATAGAGCAGGTAGTAAGGATTGAACCGTTCATGGGATATTATAATGAGTGCGTCATGATTTTTTATTGGTAGAAAAATAACACAACTACAGGATCACATCATTCAATAATACTGTAATATCTCTATGTATATAAAGACATACTAATAAAAGCAATAATGGTGTGTATATGCATATATTTCCCTATCTTCAAGTAATTTAAACTTTATATTGGAAGTAATATGTATAACTTGCTCCTGTCCTGAGGGGAAAAGTCCTTATAAGATGCTTTCTCTAAAACCTAAATCCTTTTACTCTCCTTCATAGCCCCAGGTGGCAAATAATTTTTGCCCTTATATGAGTAGAACAATTGATGATGTACTAGGAATAAAGACTTTTCTCATTGTGACAAGAATCATTCAGTAAGGGAATGGCCTTGTTGGGAAGGAATTAACAGATTTGATATCCTTCACTTTTATTCTTTGCTGACCAGGCTTTCCAAGGGAATCCATCTCAACCAACAAACTCGGAACTACACTGGTTTTCTAGAGATGTTAGTACCCAATTTTTATATATTTGAGAGGTGTATCCTGCTCCCTGGAAACCTAAATTATATTTTTAAAAGGAATAATTACTGAAAAGCTAACGATGGGTTAAAAAATATTCAGCATTTGATGTGATGAAAGTACTGTGAAATTCACAGTGTTCTTTCTAATGTCTCAAGTATCTCATCATACACCCCTTGAGTTGCTTCTATTTATGGAGTGCCTAGGTTTCAGTTATTTCTCCTCCTTTGAACTTCATGAAAACTAGATTTTCCACAGGATGATAATTGTTGTGTTAGTCTGAATTAAATTTTAGTTGTAACACTTTCAGAACTGGAGAATGGTAGATCCCTCAATATCCTTTTATTACCTAAATTTAGAGTCTCTAGAAATAGAGACTCAGATGGACTCAGATAGCTCAACTGGTCTATGTTAGTTCACACTTCCAACTTCATAAAAATTTCAGCATTCTGTTAATCAGTTCCCTGGATAGATTCTGGTACCCAAGGGAGCTAATACTGTTTCTATTATATTGACCATGCCAGCATCCTCGGATTTGCTGTTGATTAATAGTTAGGTATACCAACAAAGAGGTGCCATTTTTCTCCAGATCCCTTGAAATATTTTCTTTAACAGATAACACTTCCAGCCTCTAAACTATATAACAAGTGATTTCTAGTACAATTCTTATAAGTCTTCTAAAGTAAACTCTGAATCATATTTCTTAATGAAAGCCTGTTCTTGAATCTATCATTTTGACTCTAAAGGGGACAGGAAAAACAACAACAACAACTTCCTTCATTTCTACCACAATCTACCACCCCAATAATAATTTGACTGTTGAGGTATATTGAGTTGCATTGCTATTTTCTCTTTTTTCCCCATGGATCTGTTCTCTCATCCCTTAAGGAAAAACTTGGAAAGGCATTTTGCCCTCAGTGTTCCTCTAAGAAAACTCCTACATGAAATCTTTGCAAAAAGGGTTGATTATTCCCAAATTATAATTTTGTTTTGATTTTGTATGCATGTGAACCTTTTTCATCTGTGTGCTTTAGGGCTTGTAAGGGGAAAAAAGGACTCATGGTTTTAATGGGTTTATCTCCTAGTCACTCAGAAAAGATGTATGCAGAAATGAGAGTCTCTGTGGAAATTTAAAAGGGATACATTTGAGTTGAACCTATTAATTCCTTAAGTTGTCACAGAGAAAAAAAAAACTGTCAAATTATTTTTGGCATTCTATACAGTTTACTTTTATAATTAGTGCTGCTAGATTCAGTTTGCTGAATTAGGTCCATTTCTGAGTATTTTATTCTTATAGAACATGAGTGATTACAGTAGAAACCAGCTAGAAAGAAGAATTATAATTGGATAAAAATTTTAAAAGAGTGAATTAATTATTGGGAACTATAATTAATCAGAGTTATTCTTCTCAAGGTTAGCACTTTAAAATGTATTTTACAGGTAATATAAAATGCCTCACTTAGTTAAAACCTTTTATAATGATGATAATACACCTTATCACTAAGGCAGAGAGAAATCCCTTTAACATGAAATCCCTGTTTTGTTAATTTTGTTACCTTTGCTCTATCATCAATCCAATGGCCAGCCAGCAGAACAGAAGGCAGGGTAATTGGGTTTAGAGTATTACTACATGCTTATGGAAAGCTGAAGAGTTTCAGTCTTAAGTGGCAGTGTTTTAGTACTATTATAACAATTCCTAATAGGCACACGTTCGCTTTCTTCCAGCCTTCCTCCTAGGTTTCAGCCTGTCCAACAGCATGTGGTTAAGAGAGATGCTGACATTGGGTGCCCAGGTTATTTTAAACAGGGTTACGTTCAGGAACTATATTAAATTTGTTATACATAAAGTAGATAGACTATGTACGTAGAGGGTTGGGCTTGTATAGGAAATCTGTCATTTCCTCTCATCTACTAAATGGGATATTAGTTGATGCAGTACAGGAATATACTATAAAGTGCAAGCACAACTTGACCTTCTTATTTTTTCACCAGGGGCAGGAAATTTCAGGCCTTAAATTTTACTGTGAATCCAAAACTGCTTTGAAAACAAAATCTGTCTTTGTTGAGAAAAATGTATCAGACCTTTGGTAGTGGGCATGGGCTGGCATAAACAGATGTTGAGGTCTGTGGGTATATATGAGTTATAACATAAACCTATATAAAACTATTAAAAAAAAATAAAATGTAGGCAGATGATTATACAGCCTTTACCCAGTGCTGAGACCATCTACCTATGGGCAGTTTTACCTCATCTACTTTTCTTCCACATCCTTTTTCAAATTAATTAGAATGATAATGCACAAGACATAATTTTGCCATTAGTAATTTCAATATGAAACTGTAGTAAAAACTGTTTTGTTAAGCACATATACTTTTATACTTAAATATCATTTTTATGTCAATTGTATTCTGTATAGTCATAGAGGAACTGGAATATCCAAAAATATTGTTACTGAAAATAACTTTTTAAATATATCTATTATGTCATTTTCTTTTTTGTACAAATTATGATTTCCCCATGAAATTCCCACCACCAATTCACCCGTGCTCTAGTGGTACAAGGATTAAAGCCAGCACTGTGAAAATTAACATTTTTTAAAAATTTAATTTCTACTTCATTTTTTAAGAAAAGTCACCCTTTTTACACGATATAGATTTTTCATCTGAAGGAATCTAGGGTTTCTCCACCTTGATGCCTAATGATCACACAAAACTTAGGGGAATGTGGGCTATAAACTAGGAATCACCTTGGCCAAAAGAAATTTAGAAGACTTCAATTTTTATTTTTAATATTTCTTTATTTCATATAAGAAGTGGTATAGGCCAGAGGTGCACAGAGTGATCGGATTCACCAGAAGATGCAAATCGACTAAAATACACTGCTGAAGGGAGCATTGGGCAGGATAATAAATTTCTCCTCCCTGGCTGGGGATTGAACTTGTGGTGCCTTGGCTGTGGATAGCTTCATAGTGCTGGCTTTAAGCCCTTGTGCCAGTAGGGAGGGTCCCAGGAGACATCATTTTGATGGACACTTAGAGTAGAAAAACTTAGGTTGGAAGATCTCACAAGGGCAAAAAAACAGTGGTGGGAATAGGGATGATTTATGAATTTTCCACTAAACCCTGATATAGAAATATCCAGTAATCTGAGGTGGGGTCAGAAAATATTATCAGCAAGAGGTCGGAATAGAAAAGACTATCAACTATCGAAGGCTAAGATGATCACTTCCATCATAGAATGATATAAATGGACACTCCTTGCTCTGTCAAAATGCAATTCTTGCTTTTTAAGACTACCTATCTATGTCTGTGTAGGCATCTGTTTTTCCTTTTGCCCTTTCTTCAATAAATTTGCCATGATGAGCAGGAATATCTGATGAATTCCTTCTCAAAGGGACCCAAGAACCCCATATGTGGAATCCCATCATCTACACCCCAACAATTTCATCATTTGTACTATTGAGACTGCTCCTAGTGTCTGGCTTCCTCCAACTTTTATATCCCATGATAGAACTTCTCTTTACTCAGTGAGTCTGTCTCCTTAGACTGGCAAACACTTTAGCCAAAGCACCAAAAGCCAATGTTAATAAAGTCCTTTAGGACCCTGGAAACTTTATACAAATCTTCCTCATTAAAAACATGCATAGGAATTGAGGACTGAAAACGGACTATAGACTCATTTACTACAAGTTTTAACCCAAACGAAACACCCTGGACTCACTAGAAGGTAGATAACTGAGAGGGAATCAGGGATTGGGGAGTTCCCAGAAGGGACCTCCTGGGAAAACCGGGCCCCTGGAAGTTCCGAGGGCTGCAAGAGACGCTTTGCCCCACGCTAAACCCTGGAGGTAAACCTGCATGGCTCAGCTCAGTGAGTAAAGCCCAGGCTGCAGAAAGACTGCAAATCTGATCCTCAATACCTGGGTGAGAGAAAAACCGCTGAATCTGCAGACCCGATCCGGAGCACCTGGGCGCCAGAGCACCTGGGCGCCGCGCAAAGCCGCAGATCAGCTCGACCAGCTCGGGAACGGGCAAGATAGCGGCAGAATAAAGACGCCGAGGCGACTACATCCAAACTCGCACAGGATTATACAAAAACGGACTATAGACTTTCATGTTACGAGTTTCAACCCAAATGAGAACGCCCTGGACTCACTAGAAGGAAAATAACCGAGGGAGAACGGCGATTGGGGAGTCCCCGTAAGGGAAGCCGCACAGGCAGCAACTGATCCTGGAATGCCAGCAGCTTCCAACTTCCTCGGCTCCTTTAAAAATCTAGGCGGTGAAAGGCAGAAAGCCCTACAGAGGGAACCTGCCTGAGGTGGCAGCTGCGGGCTGCTGGGCAGCCTTTTGTCCCAGCCCTGCTACAACCCTGGAGATAAACTGAGACAATAAAGCTAGGGAGGGGAAACCAAATCATGGGAAAAGGCTGCAGCTCAGAACCAGAGACCTGAGGATACTCTGCAGACCTGTTGCTGACCTTTGCCCCAGCAGCCCCCGACAAAGCCCTGGATAAAAACTGAGACAACACAGCTAGGTGAGAGGATCCCAAGCTACTGCAGGGGGCGGGACCCAACCACAGGCCCAACACTAGGATAATGCAGCAATTTTAACAACCTTGCATGGGCACATTTAACATAGAGAGGTCCTAGGAAGTGCCTCAAACAGGGAGACTTGCTCAGG
>NW_004567127.1:23651279-23708150 GCF_000260355.1 Condylura cristata | reverse complement strand
AAACCCGTGGGGATTACAATCGAGATGGAAAAAAAAATGTGCAAAATGATGTAAAAATAAACTTTAAAAAAAAACAAAAACAAAAACATAAACTACTTCATTGTCCCCAGTCAAGGTGATCAGTTGATTCACTTTTAGTAGCTCTTTGTCATGATGCTCTGGATGGACAGACTAGACTGGTGTGTGATCAGGATCCACAGAGTTTTATATTTGTTTATGTCCAAGAACACACATGCGTAAAACTTTCTGTGTTATTTAAAAAGTATTTGTGTCACTTCTCCAAAGAGGAAATACAGATGGTGAACAAGCATAGGAAAAAATGTTTAATATCACTTGTAATAAGGGAGATGCAAATTAAAACCACAAAGAGATACTACCTCACACCAATGAGAGAAAATGGAGTAAAAGGAACTCTGCTGCACTGCTGGTGGGAAGGCAAACTAGTACAACCACTGTAGAAAACTGGAGGTTTCGTAGACTGCTAAAAATGGAGCTTGCATATGACCCAGCAATCCCACTCCTAGGTATCTACCCAAAAGACACAAAAACACTGATTCAAAAAGACACCTGCACACCCATGTTTATTGCTGCTTTATTTACAATCAGAAAGACATGGAATCAACCTATATGCCCAAATGTAGATGACTGGATTAAAAAGATGTGGTATATGTACACAATATAATATTACCCAGCAATCAAAAAAAATATAAACTCATGCCTTTTGCAGTAACATGGATGGAGCTGGAAGGGATCATGCTTAATGAAATAAGCCAGAAAGAAAACAAAAAATACCAGATGATTTCACTTATAGCAGGAGCATAAAGGACCAGGGCGAAAATAATAATAATGAACAACTATATATCAGAGACATTATATGGGGTGGAGTGGAGAATGAGATCAAAAATGGGGGAGGGGGGAGAAGGTGCTCTGGACTGTGGTGATGGCACACGGGTGAACTGGTGGTGGTAAGATGGGAAGCCCATGGGGATTACAACTGCGATGGTAAAAGGCATAAAATAATTTAAAAATAAACTATTGTTAAAAAATATTTGTGTCAACGTATTTCCTTTATTTTCCGGTCTGTATTAGTTAATAAAGAGATGTTTCCAATTGCATATTTGTAAAATATAGTGCAAGCCATTTCAGGACCATGGGGCCTGAGTAGATATTTTTCAAAATGATGCCTCTGTGTATGTGTGTGTACATATGCAGGTGATTAGGAATATTTCCCACAGTGAAAAAAATACATATCCCTGTGTGTTCACACTTTTTCTTCATTTGCCAAAGACCTGGAAAGAAGCAAAGTCCAGAACACTGTACTCATTAAAGGATCCAACATGGTCATTTCAACCTCTTGAAAGTCATTGGATACCATTCCAAAGAGGAATGAGAGAACAAGAGCTTTGGAGAGTCTTGCACAAGCCAGACAATGTTTTGCCAGTTACTTCACTCAGACTTACTAATCAATCTTAACCATAATCCCCTACCCATTAATAGGGGGCCCAGTGAGTGTTTCCTATCATGCATCCAGAATTTGTTGAAAACTGGAAATACTCATCAAAACCACAAGTGCTCTTTAGTTAGTTTAGTTAGTTTCTACATAGTTGTACTACCTTGTTCATGTGTATGTTTTTGTTTTTGTTTTTTTGTTTTCCTGTTCTTCCTGTTTTTCTCTTTCAAATTTCATTTGTCCAAGATGCTATGGAGCAGAGTAGAAATAAGAACAATTGCCTCGAATGGACAAAGAAAGAAACTAGTGACATTTTTGGAACCAAAAGTTGTATAAAATTACATATACAATCAGCTCTCATGTAAGACTACTTTGTGCCAGACCCTGGGGATAAAGACAGAGTGACATACAAATTATTTTCTCAAGTGTTTCATGGCCAAGTTTATTCATTATAATTTTCAGTAATAATGTGTCTACTATCGACATTTGCTCTCCACTTGAAATGGTTAGTTAGTGGAGCAGTACTGTATAAATCCCTGCTTAAAGAGAATCAAACAAATGTGTTTTTATTCTACCAGGAAACTTTTTAGACTTCACCTGCTTAGTTACAGTGGCTAAAAGTGAGATAGCTTACATATTCATTAGGAATCTTCAAAAGAAACATAGTGATTTCAGTTCTCTAACCTAGCTATTTCAATTATACTTCAATATCAGTAATATCTAAGTCTAATATTTTCCCCACATAGTTTTCTCTTTAAATATTGGGAATAAATGTTTGCAATCAAAATTTTAAAAGGTAAATTAACACTGAAACACCCTGAAATAAATACTCTCCACTTATGGACATATGTCCATGCAGATCATTTTTTGAGCATTCGTGTGATTATTTTTATGGGCTCGTAGTGTCAGTTATAATATATACCAAGTATAGTAAAATGTATTATGCTACTTTAAAAGTAGTTCACAAACGGCATAGTGTTCCATGTCACAATATTAAATTAATTCTTAATGCCTGAACCATCTGCAACTTTGCTATAGTTAATTGTTTTGTTGAAAATTTATGTTGGTTCAAATACTCTAACAACTATAATCAATACTGTGCTGAATGTTGATGTAACAATGTCCTAAACTCAACTTTATTTCCTTTAGATAAATTCCCTAGATGTGAAATTACTAAGTCAAAATGTATGTACTTTTAATTGAATTTGGACATTTCATGAAGATCTATATTGTTAACAGTATACACCGCCACCTGAGTACTCTTATCTTAGAAACCTTGTAGTTAATTAGGAAATTTTTGTGGCCATTAGTGAGATATCTAGAAGTATGGTGACTTCTCTTACAAGCAATAAAAAATTCAAAGGCTGTCTGGGGTTGTGTGGCAACTCCTTGTACATGAATGGTCTGTCATCCTCCTGTCAATCTGCCTCAGTCTTATAGGATGACTTTGCTTCTTAAAGGTGTCTTAAAATCCCCAGTATGATCACTGCAACACAAGCCAGTATCTCTGCCTCCACATGAGTGTGTCAAAATTAATGAGGAAAAAACTGGAGTTACAAAAATCATAAAAATCGACCACCTGAGTAAGTTCTAAAAGATGGCATTTTGGGAAGCCCCCCTATTGTTATTTACATGTCATTGGCCATCCTGACCTATTGTGATTGGAGAATTGGAAACCAAAGTTTTAGCAGGATATATTGCTGCTCCCAGCAGTATACTTATTCCTTAATAACAAAGTACTGGGAAATTGATACAATAGGAAATTAGCAATTACTGTAAAAATATCATGTATCTACATCAAAATATATATATACATTGAACTCTTTATTAATATATCAAAACTTTTTTGTTGTTTTGTTTTAGTTTATTGTTTGACCAAGATTTATAAATGATTTATATCTAATTTTGGCAAATTTAAGAACAGGAGATTAGTTGAATTTAGACCACAAGAACAGATTTGTAAAGTAAGAATTGGGTATCCAATAACTTCATACAAAGATAAATTTCAAGGATGTTTTTCTAAATTCAAATGTGTATGTATAACTAGATTAACTATCAAATGTGCCTTTATTTTTTTCTATCAAAATGAAGAATAATTTGTCTATTTAGCAATTCAAAAAAAAATGAGATTTTTTTTAGAGTATTTTGAAAAATCACCCAGAGAACTCAGAGAACTGAACTGAAAGCCATGATTGAAAATGACAAATGATCTTTCAAATTATAAAGTCACTTGTGGCAGGTTCCCTAATAGTTTAATCTACTCTCCCAGTACTGCTCATTATACCTTTTAATAATAAAATATCCCTGAAGGTAATTATACCTTCCATTTGGTTTCTTAAAGCCTATCTCTGGTACACCATATGTTAAACACAGTAAAAAATAAGCAAGTCACACAATGAGCATGATCATGCTGTTTTCATGGATTTTTGACATAGTTGGCCCCTCATAAGATTTCCATCTTTGATAAATTTGTTTCTGTAGAAAAGCCAGCTCAGTAGACAAAGAACAAGACAAAACCTTCTAGAACAGTCAAAGATGTAGTTGGTAAAACAGATGCCACATTTTACACCTTGAGTAAATTTTTTAGTTCTTCTGAGTCTTAGATTCTCTCAAGGAGAATGTAAGGAACTAGCTGTTTTGTGGGCCTGGGTTGGAATGGGAAGTAATAGATACATCACTTTGTGCAAAAAGAGAATCATTTGCCACATATGATTCATTTTCCTAGAAGTTAAGGGGAAGAAAGAATGTTTTTTTATAGCTATTACTGATTTTGTAAATAAATTTTCAGAAGTCCTCAAAAATCATTAGTTCTCGTTGAGAAGCAGAAATATTTGAAGAAACAGTTTACCTTAAAGTTTACTCTTAGTAGTTGTTGGGATTCAAACATAGTAATATATGACAGGTTTCACAAGGATATGCTATATGATAAAACAGTGATGACTTGATGAACAACAGTAAGATGAGTAGATGGTGTTCTATCTCTGGTACACAGTGAAGTTTCTTTGGGGATCTTTGGATGAAACTTGGAAGCTAGGAATTAATTGCTACTGTAAGTTCAAGAGGAACTTCTTGGGAAAGATTGGGACTGTATCCTTCTTGTTGTTATGAAACAGACAACAGTTTTCAACTTCCCTCTCTTGCTGCTCCCATCTACCCAAGACACACACAGACACACACAACAGGCAAAGTGTTTCCCAGCATGATTCCAAAATCTTTTGTAATTCAAGATTAGGAGAATGGAGAGACAGTTTGAAAGATTCTTAGTATAAGGAGAAAGGAGGAGGATGCTTCTAGAAAGGTTAATTCTAATTACAAAGGAAAGGAGAAAAAAATGGTAACAGAAGAATTAAGAGAAGAGTGCTTAGTATTAGAGAGTTAAAGAACTTTAAAATAGTCATGAACTAAGCAAGAATTTGACATCTCAGAAAATGCTTCTGAAAGTGATGCTGTGGAAAAAGTAAAATGCATGTGGCAAGTGGTTGGTGGGAATTCTTAGTGATATTTCTTAGTGAAATATAGAAGCATCTGTTTGGACCCCATTACTTTTTTTGAGGGCTCAAGGCACTGAATGCTACCTAGAAAAGGGAAGGCAAAGATAGAAAGGGAAAAGCTAGGTTTGCAAGTAGGGGAGAGAGAAGAGAATGTTCAAAATGTATACAGTTCAATGGGAGATGTGAAGAGTTGTTGGGTTAGGACTTCCTGAATTTCAAAATCGAATTATGGGAGATTATTTTTTCACCAAATGAATAAATTATATTGGATCTTAAGCACAATGGCTATCCTGGAAATGAAGGTTTGTTATCGAAGACAGTTGCAGGCACCATTAGGGAAAATTTCCACACCAAAGACTGTTTAAATAAGCATCCATCTGAACAGAACTGGAGCTGTTAGCATGTTACCTGGTGTTACTCAGGGACCACAAACTGTCAAGTGATACACCCCGCCAGCCACATGCACAAAGGCAAAGGGAGTAAATTATAGTATGAAACATTTTTGATAGGATTTGTGTACAGAAAGAATTTGAAATAATAGTTTTCCTGTAAAATTCCCAAAATTAACCATTGCCTTCTGGCCAAATATTCAGCCAAATAGGGTTAGCCCAAAGGAAGTACACCTAGTCCCAAATACCTGCCACATATTTAAGGTATCTTCTGACAAGAAACCACAAAAGAATGGAAGAGACTCAGAACTGGAAGAGACTCAGAATTCAAAAAATATCAAATAACCCAGCATAAAGTCTTTGCCAAGGATCAGGAACAGCCTCCCCCCGATCTCTTACCTTAGTGTCCCGCCATGTCTCTCCTCCACGTGCATACTCCAAATCCCTTCTTCCACTTCTTCATTCCACCTCCTTTTATATATCCAACTTACTTCTTCACAGCCACCACCCTTCAGGAAGTCTGGTTCATGGCCTGTTGAGAATTGTAATCCAAGGTGGCTATAAGTAAATGGGAGCTGTCAAAATGGAACTCATCTAGTGCTTCTCTCCCTTTACAGAGATATATCTATAACAGAGTGGGCAAAATTCAGGTTATTGTGCCAGCACCTGAGTAAGATGTTACGTGGAAAGTGATTTCCACAAGTCTTTTAAATAGACATAGTGTCAGACTTCAAGTTGACTTAATAATGTGTGACCTTGGACAAATGATTTAACATCATGGTAGCTGTTTCCTCATCTATCACATGAATGTGATGAAAAAGGGCCTGTCTCATAGTTATTAATAAAATTATATGTACTTATTTATAAAGTGATTTAAATTCTTTAACAATTTTTATATGGATGTCATGTTTGTAATCTACATTTATAGTGTTTATGTTTGTAATCTAGATGAGATGGTACATAAAATATAGCAGAATTTTATTTATTTTTTTAAGAAGGTAACTGGTATGGGAATGTCAGTGTTCTAGGAAAGATGCAAATAAAGGTTAGAATTCTTTTTAGTTACTCCCTGTTGGACTGAGTCTGCTCCATGAAAAAATTCAGCCATGCAGGATTAAGTATTAAGTGCCTGATACATTGTTAGTATTTTGTAGAAAATACCATACATATTCCACCCTATGCAATGTTTACATTATGTTTCACATTTATATTAACTATTCATACAAGATGACTAAATGGTAAACTCCTTTATTGTTTCCAAATGAAGATAAAATTATGTAATGGAAAGGATGAGGTTTAATCATAAGTAATTTATTAGTAAAGTTCTATAACAATTGTGCTTTATAAATGTTCTTTAACAAATAAAATGTTAGCACAATTAAAAATGGTAAGATCTAAATGTTAGTAAATGTTATGATTAATTATATTGATTATTCCCTACTTGTATTTCCGAAAATAGTTTTTCTTATCTACAACATCTCAATAAAAGCAACCGCTGGACTTTACATTACTTAGTGATAATAAACATAAAAATTTATATTAAAAAAGCATACACCACTAACAAGCAGCTTTCAAACTTTGAAAACAATTGAATGCCAAGTAGACATTTGGGTCTGGCGTGTGTTGCCACAGTAGAATCTTTTTCAAACACCCTTTTGCTTTTGGATTGATTTTTTAAGTATGTCTGTGACTGACAAGGCTTTCATCTCTGCTTTCTCTCACAAATGTACATTAAAAGTAAAAGTGAGCAGGCAAACAATGGTTGTAATTTACTTTCAATCAAAGAATTTTACAGGTTTAAGCCTTCCCAGATTTTTTTTTTTCCATCTCTAATAAGATCTTCTCCTAAGTGGAGTCTTTGCACATCTAGACAGCAAAGCCTATGACAAATTACAGGATATTTAGGATGGGTTTGCATATCAGACATCACTCAAGTGTTCCAGCTTTACCTTACAGACGATGACCTTGGAAACAATATTGCTCTGTTTAAGCCTCATTTATCTACCTCATGAGAAAACTAAGAGTACCTATGTTGTAGATTTGCTAAAAGATTTAAGTGAATTAATGCATATATATAACTGAAATATAATTGTCAACATTCCATAGCTGTATTGAATAAATTGCATGTGAAAGAGAAAGGATAGAAAGAATTGGTAGGATTATTGAAAATTTTGGAGTTAGTTTACCCATTGATCATTTCTGTTCTTACACAACATCTTTCCACAAAGATTTATTAATGACATTTCCTTTAAACCTTTAAAACGAGTTTAATTAAACTTGTTTTATTTTCAGTGATACTTCTCCAAAAAATGTAATATGTTTCTGATAATATTAAGGTTAGAAATCATTTCTTTATCTCCCAAATCAATAATTCTAGGTCTAAATATTTTTTGGTACTGTTATTGAGGATAATGATGTATAATAATGGATATGATAATAATAATGGATAATAATGGATAGGATAATGATAATAATAAAATAACATCATTAATAATAATATAAAAGCTGAAGAATATGAAAATCTTCCATATCTATTCTTCCACCATGTTTTCTTCTTATTTCACTCAGGTCTTCACTCCTTTACCCACCAAGTTGATGATTTTTTTAACTACTTTCCTTTTGTCTGCCCCTTCAGTTTACTATATTTTTCTTATTTAAAAAGTACTTGATATTATTTCTTCTAAATCTCATTCTTTAGAAAACAGGTTAACACACAAACAAACATGAACACCTATGAACATTTCCAAATAATCATTCCTGGTCACCATCAGAAAACATAACTGGAGAGATTCTTAGTGAGCATCAGCACCTTCTTCCCAATCTCAATAAAATGGAAACTCCTGGCTATTTAAAAAACAAACCAACCTCACTTGAGGACTAATGAGAGACCCATTTGGCTTCCTCAAGTCTGATCAACAACTATTTCCAAGGTAACATGTTCAATATTTATCCAGGGGATACTGATTGAGCACCTTCTTTATGTCTGTAACTATCCCAGACACCAAGATAGAGCAGAATAAAGAAAATAACTGAAAAAAGTTCACTTTTATGTCACTTACTTGTGGAGAGCAAGTAAGCAAATGATTAACATTAAGGAAAGAGCATACATAAGGGAAAGAAAAGTTTGCAAAATGACATAGAGGGCCACTTTTGTGGTCTACTCCATCTGCTCTGTACAATTATGTTAGGCTTCATGTTCTATAGGTAGGTCTTCCCTTTCCCTTTAGAATGAACTACTGATTATCGTATGTTTAGGTCTCTCATGTGGCCAACTCCTGGATTTCAAATCCCTATTTTCCTTTATAGGCCAATTGGTTAGCTTTACTTTCATTATTAACGTGCCATTAGTCTTCATTGGACCAGTATTGAAAACGTGACACACAGTTGTCCGGAAGTTACATAGGCATAGGTAACTTTAAGGCAATTCATTAATTTCCTCATCTGCTTACTTTTCCAAAATTGCCTTCTTGACTACCTGTATTTATTCTGTCAGTTACTTCTTTCTCAGGTCTCTTTGCTCAGAGCTCATCTCTTAATGTACTTAAAGAAATTAAAAAATGGTTAGCCCTCATGCTGTCCAATAACAGTAATTTGTATTGTTCTGGATTCTAAAGACTCCTGGTATAATTTGAAACAAAGAGTTTCAGAAAGGTAAGTGATGCATTTTATTTCATTATGGTTACAAACTTGTGCCCATTCATCCATCCACCTACCCATCCATCTTTTATTCCATCTGGTATTTAATATTTGAAATACATATTTACTGTTCAGAGAATGGTTCAGTGAACAATAATCAAAAATTCCTGTCCATTTGGTAGCTTATGTTTAAATATGGTGAGTTAACTTCCTTCATTTCATTCTTCTTTTCTTCCTTTTTTATCAGCTCATCTTAAACAAGAATAAGTTAGGGATTTGTCTCAAGATGCACATTATTATTTTTACTTTTTTGTTGTTGTTAAAAAGATATTTTTCTGAATGAAGGTGTTTTTAATACAAAGGACATTTGACAAGGGGAGTTAGATTTGCTGATTAGCCTATGGGACAAATAAAGTAAATCTGACGCTATAAACTTTGAAAAATGTATACTTAAAGAACTTATATTTCGGACTTTGAGAAAATACATATTTGCAACCCTAAACAACACATATGTCTCTAGACATACATACTTTTCCAAAATTATTTTTGCAAACACACAATCTACCATTTCAAACCTCAGCACTTTCGTTTTTTTTCCATTTTAAAACTCACTGTGGATGATGAGAACCTTAAACTTACAGAATTTTATAATGCAGTGTGACTCCAATCAATAACTGATTGTAAGAGTTCAGGGAGAGCCCAAGAATCCTTTGAATTTACCTTCTAAATTATCAGAAAATCAGTACCCACTGTGAATTTCTTTCTTAAAGTAATAAATGACATAAAGTAATAGAGATTTGAAAATTATAAATGTTTTAAATTCATTACCTTTGGTTTATAGTTTATGGCATTTTTCCCCCATTAAAACAGGGTTTCAACCTTAACACTATTGACATTTTAGACCAGATGTTAGAGCATCCAACAAATTGGAAACAAAAGAATTTCAGAGTAACTTATGAGGGAAGATAGCCTGACACTTTCCATTTCCCCTCAATACTAGTTAGAATGTCTGTAAGGATAGCTCATGGAGTCTAGAAACTTATTCTTGGAGTTTAGCAGACCTGGTGGACTGGAGTCTTGATTTACCCAGAACAGAAAGACTATAGAAGAGGTTGCCTGTAATGTCACTGCATCATAGAAGGAATCATCTGGAGCCTTCTCTTCCTCAGATGAGATTAAAAGAAATTACATGGCATCCCAAGATGGGTATGCTGGCTTAGGGATGCTCCCGTGAAGAACCTCTGTCCAATGACTAGCAACATTGGCAGAAGGAGCTGGAAGGACAAAGTGACCAGTAGAACTGAGAGAGGTGTCATTCAAGTAAGAGGAGCAGTGAGGACATGTCCTAGGAGCAAAGGGGAACACATATAAAAATTGAAAAAAAAATCACTTCAAATATCTGACTTCTCCAGAAAAAATTATCACACCATTACATGGTGGCAGCCCAAAGAGACATCCATCCCCTACGTGCATTTTTTTTTTCTGTTTCATCCTGAAGGAAGGAAATAGGCCCAGTGAGTAAGGGAAGAGGAACAATAGCAGATGTAGAAAAACAAGAACGTCAATGCTACAGGAGACAGCCAGAACTAGGGGAAAGCTGGTAATAGTAAGTCCATGTTGCAAACTGATATTTGAATGATCTTAGGAGTTGGTGACTGAAGCAACAGAGTGCACAAAGTGGTGTCCAAAGATGATCATTTTTATGACTGAAATAGACTGAAGAATGGTGTATTTGAGTCAAGAGAAGCAGCTGAATTGCAAAACTTGCTCAAGATTTCCTCTAGTTATAGAAACAGAACTGGTTGTAAGAAAAGGATTTGAAGAAGCAATGAGGGGGAAAAATAAAGTTGTTTTCTGATTACATCCAACAACTCTTGCTTGTTCAACATATACATGTAAGTAAACTCTGAGCAGCTTATTCAATGATAATCCAGTGGACAGCTTTATAGTATAATGCGGTATCACTTTTATTTTGCTATAAATTACATAAAGCCTTCTCCTTCATCACTCAGACAAAAATCTTCTCAAGTCTCTTTCATCATAATATAGGAAATTTCTGCTGTAGTGCTGTACAAGATTTATCAGTCTCTAGTTTAAAAGCAGAGAAAAGTCAAACACACACACACAACAATTCAGAAATGCTTGTTTTGGTTTATAAATCTTCTCTAAACATAATCAAAATAATTGATTAAGGAAGACATTGATGACCGATGTTATAATCCAATAGATGGGCTTTGATTATAATATAAACCAATTGGATTTCTTCAACAGAAAAATAGCACTGAAATCAATCTTGCCTATTGGTGTCCTTTATACTACCTATGCAATTACACAGCTTAGAAAAATGTCAGATTCCTCAACATGTGTTGTTCCAATGGATGTTCAAGAGAACAAAATTCTCTAGAGATGTAAATTTGAATATTTGATTTGAAAGTATATTTTATCCAAAGGTAAAAAGGTGTCACTTTCTAAGGAGATACCTTATAGAGAAACTCCATATGTTATAAATCCTTAAACCTGTGGTTCAGACTTACAGTTTGGAACTAGAAACTTGGGTAATATTATTATTTAATAGAATAATCATTTACCTTTCACTACAGAGCTTCTGCAAGGATGGGAGTACAAGAGAAGGGGAGGAGAGAGAGGGAAGATGGGGAGGAAGAGGGAAAGAATCTATTTTAAATGTTGCTAAAATATTCTGAGGTATCCAGATGCTCAAGTAAATCATTTTCTTCTCTCTTCAATTGCATTCTTCATTCTGTGTTAACCTATACAACTAGAGGTTTATATTCTCCTAGCTTCAATTTCAGAGGAGAAAGTCACTTCCTTCATGGTTTTCTTCTGAGATGGGCCTTACGCAGTTTGGTATGGGCTGTAAGACCATTTTTAACATTTCACTGTGATTGAATGTATGGTATATAATGATGTTTTTGTTTCATATGAAAATAATATGCCCTCTGCTATTTATATGGGGTAGAGTCAGTCACAGACAAACTATAGGGCCTAAAATTTTGTGAGGAGAGCATCGTTAAACAAAATCTTCTCGTAAGAAGGAGAGAGAAATTAAGCAAGGTAGATAAAACAACTTCCCTTAAATGTTTTCTGTAATCTCTTAAGTTTTAACCTTTGCACTTATAAAACCAAATTAATAGCACAAGTTCTATATGTTTCCTAGGCTCATTATTATGAAGATTAAATGAGATCAGTGAAGTAGAAGTACATCCAAAGAAATGTTGAATTTTTTATTTTGTAGTATGTCAAAATGTATGCAGATAAAAAGAGACTTTAAATATCTTAATATGTTGTGACTCCTTCATGGGAGAGTTAATTTGATTTTTAGTGTACTTAAGTGATAATAAATTCATAATAATTATACCCTATTATTTATGTTTCAGGGACACAACATTATAATTCAATATCTATACATCCTACATTATGATCTATCCACCACCATACAACTGAGCATCTTTATGTAATTTTCCTACTCCCTAACCCTTCCCTCTGGTGACCAGTGGACACATCTGCAAATAATGGTATTTTCATTTCTAGACATAAAGTCTGCATTTAGATGATACTATAGGTACAGTTGTGGTTTTCTTCAAATATATAATACCTATGATTTGAGTAAATTAAAATGGCATATTGAGATTCAATTAATTTCTGGGTAGTAACAAAGAAAATATTCTCTGGAGGGTTCATGAAGAACCTTTCTTTTTCTAAGATGACTTTTCTTAGTGCAATGAAAAATTATGAACTTGAGATATGAACAAAATTGCATTTGTATTTGTACTTCATTGTTAGGTATGTGAGATATTGCAATAATGACTTACCGTCTCTGACCCTCAAGGTCTCACCTGTAAAAATAGGGATGGTAATCTGGAGAAAATGTATGCCACAAGATTTTTCACATAGTAGGCACTCAATGGTTGGTGATTTTATTCACAGTTACTATTTATAGAGTTAACATTTCTGACTTAGCAAGCTAGATCTCTCTCACAACGTCTCACCCCTCAGTTATAATGTAAACATAACACAGGACAGTACCTGCAAAATACGACCATTCTCCAATAAAATGTTACATTTGGACATTGAAAATTGAATTCCACATGTTTTTATGTGTCTTGTATTGGTTTATTTTAACCCTTTCATAATGTAAAAACAACCATTTGTTCATGAGTAATGCCAAAGCAGATGAAGAACACAGTCAACAAAGATCTGCTCTAGACCAACAGATACTGTCATTTGAGCCCTTTTTCCTCATCACAGCTTCTCTGTCACATAGACAGCACTGCTGTGAAGGCCATCTTTCAATGTTCTTTTGAACATTGTATGTGGAGGAGCAGCAGATATTTTTAACTTACATTTATAGAAACCAATTTTTCTTTATCATTCTATATTTTCCCTAAGTTTTCTTCTTGTATGTGAGTATTGTATTTAGAACTAATTTTCATCTATTGCACATTATACAATACTATTACTTTGATTAATTAATGCATAATACATCCTGGAAACTAATTTGTTTACTCCTAGTGGACTCATTAAGGCTTGCTGTATGAATGTGGGATTAGGTTTTAAAAGGGAATCACCCTAGAATGATTGACTTGCATGTCTGTTTTAAGAAGAAAAAAATTTAACAAATTAAAATGAAGTAATCTATATCCCTCTTTTTAACTATAAAAGAACATTAAAGGTATTCTAATGCTATGTGCATCTAACTCAACTTCCTATGGTGATAGAGTTGTGTGATTTACTTAAAAAAATTTGATCATAGAAAAAGCCAATTAAAGCAATGTGCTAATATTTTTCTCCATAGGTGAATGGAGCAATGAGGACTTGTATCTCTGCTTTAATTCTGCATGCCGGTGCATATTTTAAGTTTAGTATCTTGCCACCCATGTTAATGTTATTGCCCTTATGCAGGAATAATGCAGTTTCTAATAAACAAGACCACTGTTAGGTGAGCCCCAACCAGCAACATTCTCTCAGGCAGGACGACACATTTCTTAATGATATATTTCTGTACTGTGTTCTACCTTTTAGCAATAATCTCTGTACCTTGCTAGGATGCAATGGTGAGCATAATAAATCCTGAGCCTTCCCTATTTATGTTACTAATGCACTATTTTAGGCTGAGAACTAGATATTCTGACAAAGCCACCATTCAACGATTTGGAGATCTAAAGACATTTGCACCTGTCCTGCAGTGTTTCTCCAAATGTTTATTTGTCACCCAATACTTCTTCCAAGGTCTTGCCCTTTAAAAAGAGCTGAAATCAAGTTATCAGTAGGGGTTTCTGCTGCAGATGTGTGTGCCAGAGGGTTATTTTAGTAAGAACAGGTTTTGTAATTAGAAATCTTGGTGCTATGAGTGTAGTACAGGTTTGAATACGCAGACACTTCCCCTTTCTGCAAAATCTCTGTGGAAGGTTTGAGGTGGATCCTCACAGCTTAATTTGCAAGAGAGCAAGGGTATTGTGTTGTTACTGCTTATGCAATGGCAGGGTCGTCTCAGAGAGTGAAAGTGGCAAAGTTTATAGAGTTGTCAGATTTCCTGGCTTTCGGTACTTACGCTTTCATACATGTGGAGTAAACTGTCTGTGATAAATTCATTGTAGGGCAAGGTTATTAGAGCTCCTTCACTGGAGATACATAAGTGTAGAATAGGAACCCAAGCTGCCGATGTCAGTTTCAGTGCCAGCAGCTCTGGGGTTGAAGAAGATGACCTCCATAGATGGGCTGGCCTTAGGCAAAATTGTTAACTAAGTGAAGTTCCCAGTTCCATTTGTCATTTTACCAGAGTGCCCTCAGGCTCTTCCCTGCCTCCCAAGATTTATACCACCCCTGCTTTATGGGCAGTCTTTCCAGGATTAGCCCTCCAGATTTACCTGTCCTGTGCCCTGATCCCTTAACATTCCATGATTGTGTGAATTGTTTTTTTAAGTGTATCACTTTCATAATTTTGTAGCTTTCTACCATACTACAACACATCCCATTCCCTTGTCCTTGGTTCACTTTGCATTTGTGCACCTTACAAGAGGCTACTAGAACTTCAGAGTCTTCACATAAAGGTGTTACAGGGCACCCCAAATCTGTTAGAGGACATGGGGAGAGAGGGACACCCCTGAAGCCCCCAAAACTGCCTGCTCTAAGTGGGTTCTGCCATCCGCTGCAACAAGACAAAACATATAAAACTTTAATGAAAAGGGACTTGAATATAACTTCTAAATCAAATACCTTAAGTTACCCATCCCTCTTGTGGGCAAAAGTCAACCCAAAAGGGATTGGCCCAAAGTCCGCCATAAGACTAAAGCACCTTCTGGCTAGGACCCATTGGAAAAGGTCAGAAAAGGCCAGACAGGTCTGGGAGGAAAAGAGCAAAATCAAAATCAATATTAATATTGTCAAAGTCACCTCCCTACAGGTATTATAGGGCACCCCAAATCTGTTCCAGAACAGGGGAAGAGGACACCCCTGAAGCCCCAAAATCCTGCCTGCTCTAAGTGGGTTCTGCCATCCACCACAAGAAGACAAAACATATAAAACTTTAATGAAAAGGGACTTTAATACAGTGAATATACAATATGGAACACAAAGAATATAACTTCTAAATCAAACATCTGACGTTACCCATCCCCTCGTGGGCAAAAGTCAACCCAAAAGGGATTGGCCCACAGCAAGGCCTGAAAGCTGCCACAAGACTAAAGCACCTTCTGGCCGCGACCCATGGAAAAGGGTCAGAAATAGCCAGACAAATCTGGGAGGAAAAGAGCAAAATCAAAATCAATATAAACACTGCCATAGTCACCTCCACAGGTATCTCACCCACATCTGCCTTAACCAGTCCAGGGTCAGGAAACAAGCACGGTTTCTTCATCACATGCTTGCTGCTCCATGTGGCTTCCTCAGGTCTCCTTCTGGCTCTCCATCCAGCTTCCTTCTCTTCTTCTCTCTTCTCCTTTTTCTCGGCTTCCTCAGGTCTCCTTCTGGCTCTCCATCCAGCTTCCTTCTCTTCTTCTCTCTTCTCCTTTTTCTCTCCTCAGCTCCACTCTCCTTCTGGGTGGGGCAGGGAACCTGGAACTTCCCTTTTTCCTAGGGACCACCCTGTTACAAAGGGATAATTATTTTTCATATACTATAGCAAAGAGTGAGGGCAATATTTGGGACATTTTATAAAAGCAAAATTCATATGTTTGGAGGTCAAATTGGCTTCATGAAATGACATGTGAACCACCAGCATTCAGTCTAGATACTGCCCGAGGTTACAAGCAAAGGAGGGTGTTTCCAGTCAGAAAAGGGGTGGGACACATTTACAAGTCAAAAAAGAGAATGTTTCCAGTAAAACCATGCCCTCTGTAGGGCAGGTGGTTGTGGGTGGGGAGAATTCCTCCTGTTGGTTACCTCACCATTGATGACCTGAATCTGCCTACTTGGCTTAGGGTTTCATTTTGGGGAAAGGTGGAAACTGAAATGACAGTAGGCATTAAGTCTGGGTGGGGGCCTGTTTTTGTGTTATTTTTAACAGTGTCCAAGTAACTCTCTGACAACATTTTGAAGGAGATAGTAGTGCCTATGAGACTCAATGACTTCTCTAGTAGTATAAGCTTTCCTTTGCCTAAAGATGAACAAATGTTAAACTTATTCTTCAGAATAAATGTTTGTCAGGACTCCTTGACTTTGCAAATCAGTAACTAGTAAACTGCAGAAATGGTAAAATTAAATTAAAAAAAGGCAGCTTATAAAAGGCAAAGTTGAGCAAATAAAGGAATCTCAAGAAAGAAGACAATGTAAAATTACAACTGAATTTAGTTTGAAGAAACTGTTTCTAGCTGCAAGAAAGGACAAATAGGTTTTTGTTGTTTCGGTGATTGCTTAAAGTGAAACATTTCTAATAAACTATAGATCAAAGGAATAGTTGTAGAGCTGCAGAACTTTTTTTGCCAGAAGGGAGTCTCAGAATTGACCTGTCCAAGCCACCAATTTTAGAGATAAGAGACTGAAATAAATAATATTAAACAAATTAATAGAAATTTAAAATCAAGAGTTATTGAAAATAAGATAGGGGCTATCAGAAGGAAATTTCAACTTCATAATAGTATAGACCATTGTTTAGTTGCTCAAAGTTTGAAGCAGGATATATATGCCTTATGAGTTCTATGACATTGGATAAAGGATAGTATTTTGCTAACGCCAGTTTGGTATACTAACCTGTAAATAAAAAGTCACAAGTAAAAAGGACATATGAAAATATAACTACCTGAGAATCTCATCATTCATCTCTTGAGAAATATAGTTAATAAAGGTTTATACTTGAAAAACTTTTTAAAAACAATAGGCATTATTTTGATCAACTTTATAAGTAATCATTGTAATACTAATTAAATCCTGAAGAATTTAATCCATAAAGCTTCATTCATTACTATCTATTGATTCCTCGTACAAATTTAATATTGTAGGTCCTCATTCTTTTATTTAATATTTGATTTAGTCTTTTCTTACATTGAAATGCTCTATTTTTTTTTTTTAAAGATTTATTTATTTGTACATACAGAACTGGGGTACAGGCCAGAGACTCAGGGGCAGTGAGAGACTTCACCAGAGACAGAGTGGGGAGCAGAACAGGCAGATAAACGAAGTACACTGCTGAGGGGAGCAGTGGACGGGTCAGGAGAGGTCTGCCACGCCATGTGGTTTCCTCTGGGGGCAGGCGGGGATCGAACTCATGCGGAAGTGGCTTCAGCTTCTCAGTGCAGCACTTTAACCCGCTGCGCCACCAGGGAGGGCCAAAATGCTCTATTTTTTATATCACCCTACTTATTTAGTTGATTTGTCCTATATTTTATTTTCACCAACAATGTGAAAATAGTCACTCAGAATAGTTTAAAACTTTTATAATCATTTTTCTCCCAATATACATAAAATGGATGTATTTTCAGGATAACTATATATGCTGAAACTTTATACAATGATGAGGACAAATTTTATAGAGAATTCATATGTTTTTCTTTTCTTAAAATTTTAGTTATTTCTTGTGATTCATTTGTGGTTTCCTAATAAGTAAAATTACCTACACAGTGTAAATAATTTAGATTCTGCTCAGCAAAATCTTGCTTTCAATTCTTATTTCTGCCCCTTTTAGAAGTAGACATGTTTGCTCTTGTTTCTTCTCCAGTGAGTTTGTTTTTATAAAAATAAGCAAATGTGCTTGTGTGTGTGTGTGTGTGTGTATGTGTGTGTAAGAACTCTGCAGAGTTCTTATCCTTACTTTTAAACATTTCATTTAATATAACTTAGAGATCACTTTCTTTCAGAACATAAATGCTGTGCTTTAGTCTACTTTACAACTGTGTAAAACAGTCTTAGTGGGAGATAGCAGTTCATTCATGCTCTAGCTAGTACTCCAAAGCTAAACATGAATTGTTCCCAACCTTTTGCTGTTTCAAATAATTCTGCAGTGATAACCCACTTACCTTGATAGCTCATTGCTGGCATGGTTTTCCTTCTTCCCTACATGAAGTCCCCATAAGTTGATTGCTGAGATGAGGAAGCCAATCTTGGACAGTAGTATTTGATATCGCCAAATTCTGCTTGACAGGAGTGGTGGCATTTTGCAGTCACTGCAGCATCATTAGAGAGAGTCTCTTTCTCCATAGTATTGACAATAGAGGACATTATAAAAGTTTTAGATGTTTGTCAGTTGATGAAAAATGACTTCTTTTTGTGTTCCAGTTTGCATTTATTTACCTTATGAATGGAACTGATCACTCTTTTCATATACTTACTTTTCATATACTTAGCATTCCTGGAATTCTTTTTGATTATTTTTATATTAGGATTTTCAACCATTTCTTCTTCTTTTTCTTTTTCTTCTTCTTCTTTTTAAGAATCTTTTTATATGTTAGGAAGATAGACCATTTTTTCTGTAGTATTGTTAGGAGGAAAGGAGTTCCTGAAGGAACTCTGCAGTGTTTTTGTGGACCCCACCCCCTACTCCAGTTATCTGAACTGTACCCCTTACTCCAATCACTACAACTCCCAGCAATACTATGCACAGAGAGAACTGCAAGGACCCAAGGGCAGAGCTAAGCAGGCATTCTGGGACTTTGGGGAGTATATAAGGCAGCCATTTTAGATAATCTCACTCTCTCTGGATGACTTGCAGGTGGCTGGTAGGCTTTTAAGCTTTCATTGTGTTCTTGGAGTTCCAAGTCAACAGAGCTGGTAGGATGCTCTAGTTAACTTGTATCTCGACCTGTAACAGTATGATTTTCTATTTTTTTACTTCCTTTTGTTCTTGGGGTCGATTCTGGATTTTTTCTATTCTAAAATATTGTTGTGTCCCCATGCATATATTTCTGAAAATAGTATGTAGTAGAAGATTTGTAGCTTTGTAGCTTGGCTCAGTTTCTCATAGATATGTACTCCTGCTTCCACCCTTACAAATATTCATTTTTTTTTTAATTAATTTATTTATTCATACAGAACTGGGGTACAGGCCAGAGATGTACAGGGTGAGAGGCTTCACCAGAGACAGAGTGGGGAGCAGAACAGGCAGATCGACGAAGTACACTGCTGAGGGGAGCAGCGGGCGGGTCAGGAGAGGTCTGCCACGCCATGTGGTCACCCCAGGGGCAGGCGGGATCGAACTCATGCGGAAGTGGCTTAAGCTTCTTAGTGCTGTGCTTTAACCTACTGTGCCACCAGGGAGGGCCCAAATACTCATCTTTTTTATAGGTGTTTCTTCTAATTATTTTTATTTGGATTTTTACACATACAGAAATTATAATTAACTTGTCTAGCACCGGATAATAAATTTTGATATTTTTAATGATTATATTAAATTCACTAGCTGAAAGATGATTGACATTTGTATGCTATTGAGTTATCCTATGTAAAGAATATGCTTTGTCCAACCATTCACTCAGTATTACTTTTGATCTCTTAGGAAATTTAAAAGTTGTCTCTTTTATAGGGGCTGCTCTCTTTTATCAATTTTATTTCTTGCTTTTTAATTTTTAAATTTGCTAGTGGAAATGGAGTTTTTCTCTTCACTATCTCTTGAACTCTTTATTGTTTAATGATACATAAAATATATTTTCAAATTCTATATTCTGCATTTTATTGAGCTCCTTTTGTTTGTGTTATTTTAAATACTTTTGTATTATTTAGGTATCTCTGATCTATAGAGTTTGTGTTATTTATTGTTTGCAATTTGTTGTCTCTAATTCTTTTCTCTTGCCTGGTTACAATGATAATGTCTCCTACAAAATACAAAATATGTGATTCAAAATATAAAATGCATCATGGACATTTTAGCATTAGTTAATATTTTGTGAAACAATTTTCAGTTACTACTACCAAACTAGTAGTAAGATGGCTTTGGGCTGACATATCTGTGCTATTTTTAACTATATAAATAGATTAATGATTGATAGATTAATAGATTCTCATAGAAAATTATATAGTTTGCTAATGAAACATTCATAAATTTCTCTCAGATTAAATAATTTTAAGAACTTGTCTTTTCTGAGTGTATGGAAACAGTAATATGATTTATCAATTCACATCTACTAATATGGATACATACCGGTTTGAGGATTTTTTCCATCATTTACCTACAAATTAAAATTGGTCAGCTACATTCAGTGATAATAGATGACTTCTTTTATTCTTCTCCTTCACTAATGTGGTTCTTTTGAGAATTAAGAATTAAATTTAGACGTTGATCATTATCCTGTAATTATCTGCAATGCTTCATAGACTCCTTTTTTGATAAGTAATATATTTGCAGATCTGTTCAAGAGATCTTTCAGTTCATTCTCTAGAGATTAAACATAAGATGATCAATCAACCAGACCAATGTTTAAGAATATCTTGATGTTACTGTCCTAGAAATGTGGTCATGGCCTTCTTCTGCTGGTGAGTCTGAAACAACTTATATTTGCCTTGGAGGTAGATCCTGCCATCTCCCAATATCTCCAAAGAGTTTTCAGCTCTAAGTCCCAGCATGAGCAGGTTATCTCTTCCAGACAAAGCATTAAGCTTCTTGAGTAACTATCTCCTGAAAATAGAAGGTTTTGTAGCTTTTTTTAAAGTTCCATTTGATAGTGTCTTATAAAGATTCATTTCAAACTTTTTAAAAGGTGAGAAACATAACACTATTTTTTTACCTAATATTTGCATTTTAAAGCACACTATTTACAGTTACCTTTATGTGTCATCATTAGCCATATTTCTTCAAATAGAAAAATTAATCTTGCCTCCTTTGAATGTATTTTGTAATTAAGCTTTTGCATATGCATTACAAATTAAAAATTTTTAATAAACTCACATATTGTATGCAAGAAGCCATGAAAACTACACAAGTATACTACTTTTGAAGTGATTGCTGCTTCTAACAATTATTAAATACAATGCTTTCTATATTTCTATGAAAATAAAGTGTCACCATATAGAGCTAGTTGATTAAAATATATTGAAAATTTTAGAACCACAGAATTACATCTCTCATTAAAAAAAAATTGTCACTGAATAGTATTGAAAAATTACTAGAGAAATTTCCAAATCACTCCAACATTGCTTTATTCTCACTGGCAGTCACTTTTTTTTTTTTTTCCTATGGAAAGGAAGACATGCTTTTCATTTCTTTAAGAAGTTAGGCTACTGTGACCCTACCTCTAAAGAACCTTTGGAAAATGACGGTGATCAATTCCCACCTTCCAAAAGAAACAAAGCCGCTAGAATAGATTTTAAGAGATTCTGAAGTTTATTGTTTATTTCCTTTATAATATGAATTTAAACATCTTCCGAGAATAAATCCTGTCAGGGAGTATTAATAGAGATCATCTGTTGGAATGATCAAGAAGAAGTGCAAATGAGAAGAAAGTGGTAACAGGGCAACTCCAGGGTTAAAGGAGTGACCTGGGTGTGAGTCACTGCTGCATTTAAGAACTCAGAACAAGACTCAAAAGTATGCTCACAGAGAAGAGTTAACAACAGGATGATTTATGAAGGAAATGAGAAAAGATAGAACACAGAGATGAATTAAATGATCAACATGTCTTTCTGATAATGCCATCTGAGGCGGGACTCTAGGAGCAGGCTGACATCATGAAAACCAAAAGAGGTGCAAGTCAACTTGCTTTGGTTTGATACCAGATATTAATGCTTAACTCCACCCTTTGCTCTCATCAGACCCACTTTGGGAGATATATTTTTTAAAGATTTATTTATTCATGCATTCAGGAACTGGAGAACAGGCCAGGCTGAGGTGCAGGGGTTGAGAGGACTCATCCCAGACAAACCAGAGATCAGAACAGGCAGATCAACTGAAATACACTAGTGAGAAGGGTGGGGGTGGGCAGGAGAGGTCTGCCGTGCCATGTGGGTCACCTCCCTGGCTGGGAATCAAACTCATGCTACTGAGCCAGTGGAAAGCTTCTTAGTGCAGTTTTGCCACCAGGAAGGGCCACCCCTTTGGGAAATTAAGTCATCATAGATTCATGGCACTTGGGAGTTGTAGTCCTCAGCCCCAGGGGTGGCATGGAATTCAGGGCTTACTATCCCTCCAACAAAAGGAGAAAATTTGTAGATGTGAGTCCACCCATAAAGATTACTCAGTATTTTACTGTTTGTCATAACTTAGGGGACAGGGATTTAAAATGTATAAGTTACCTATTATTGACCATATCAAATATTGATGTTAATTAATCCTCAGTAAGTATACTTTGAGAAAGACTTTTCATATTTTGAGAATAAGAAATAAGGAAGGCTTCAGAAATTGAGGTGATTTTGTCTAACATATCCAGTTGGTGAGCCATGTCACTCCAGTGCATGAATGAACATGTTTATGTTCTACTTTTAATGAGGAAGATGATCTTCTAAGTCATACTGTCTAAACTTCTGTCATATACACACCACTGCCACAAGTTTTATATGGCTGTCATCTGATACCCATATATAATTATTTAATCACTTTATCTCTTCAAATTGAATTTAGTTCTATTTACTTTGTTAACTTGCCTTGTTCTAAGAATAATAACCAAATTCAATGTGACAGACTAACACTGCTATGTTTTACTATATGTTATAATATTTGCACAATTTAAATTTGTGTTATATTCATCTATACCTTAACTAAAATATTGGCACTGGTTTTATGCTTACCACCTTTTCAGAAACACTGTATTGGAAAGAAAGATCCTGACAGGAAGGTGCATTTCTCCTTAGTCCTTTTTCAGGAAACTGATCTTTCCTTGGTATTGGGCCACCAGTCTCCCTTGGGCTCTTTTTCCTCTCAAGAAACTATTAAGCAGAATAAAGTATAAGCAGGAATATAAGTAATTTAGTAGAACCTCAAGAGAATAGAGTTTCAAAGGTGAAACTTAGAAAGATGGAATAAAACAAGCCTCTAGCTGCAGCTAACTCAACTGTGGACAATTTTTGAGGTGGTGACAAGAGAAGAACTGACCTATGTTTCCCTGAAGCAAAAGGAAACATGCAGACTTTCCACTTCTCTCCCAGGGTTAAGTAAGATCGTAGAAAGATTCCATAGCTTGTTCTGCAGAACCTAAAACAGGGCCAACTTAGTTTTGAGCATTCTATAGATTTTAATGATAAGATCACCAAAAGAAAAAATATACATCAAGCATGAATGGATTTAACTCTATTCAAGCTAATTTGGGCTTTGACAATTTCAGTTCTCTGACGCTTATCAATTAATTGATTTTTAAGTATTATTAAGTGTTCTATAAAGACAAATTCAGTGAAAAGGAACAAATGTTTCTCTGTAATGAACATACAGATGACCAAAAGGCATATGAAAAGATGTTCAACATATTTTTTGTTATCCTTTATTATAGGGAAATACAAATTAAACTATAATGGATATCACCTTATGCCTATGAAATGGCTTTTATTAAAAGACAAGAAGCAGTGTGTCTTCCTAAGGATGTAGAAAATTGGGACTCCTCACACAGTTTTAGTGGGAATGTAAATGGATGTAGCCATTATAGGAAACAGTATGATGATTACTCAAAAAAAAAAAAAAAAAAAAAGAATAGCCCATATAATCTAGCTGTTGCACTTAGGTATTTATACAAAGATTAAAAAAAAAAAAAACACTTACCTGAAGAGATAATACCACTCCCATATTTATCACAGAATTGCTCTCAGTAGCAGAGTTGTAAATTTTAGAAGGAAGCTATATGCCATTGACAGATAAGTAGATAAAGAAGATGTGGCATATATACACAATGGAATACTACTTAGCTATAAAAAGGATGGAATTCTGCAGTTGCAAAACTCATTGTTGGACCTAGAGAATATTGTGTTAAGTAAAGTCAGAGAAAGATGAGCATCTATTTATCTGTTGTCTATCTATATTTACAGTTTTAAAGGACAAGTTTATTAGGAAATGGAGAAAGAAAGAAAAAAAAAACAGACCTGCATAGTTACAGATGGGCAGGGAAGAGACCTGCCACATAACATAATTTCACTTGTATGGTAGATATAGTAATCAAACAAATAAATAATACTTATAAGAAGTAGTGGTAACAAGAAGAGGCAGGGGAAGCAGGGTGGATAAATTGGATAAATGGAGTGAATTGTATGGTGATAGATGGAAATTGGACTCCTTCCCACCCCGACCCCCTGCCCCGCCCCACCCCATCACTTGAAGGTAGACTTGGAGATAAGGTAGACTTGGAGATAAGGTAAACTTGGGGACCTGTTGTGTCCCCTCCCCTTCCCTAGCACCTTTACTTTAGAGCCCTCAGGATGTTTGTTGACATACAGTAGTTTTTGAAAGTGTTTTACATTGTCACTTTGTTTATTATATGAATTTTTAAGATTTGTTCTCAGAAACTAGACCTACATATCATATATATATATCTGTGGACATAAAAGTCTGATATTTGGAATATGTAAAATGCTATGAACAAGTGTTACTTCAATTTAAGAAAAGAGAAAATTATAAATGTTAATAACATTGTACATGTCTTTTATCACTATTCTGTTTTTACATTCTGAGAATTGTACCAGAACATTGATAGCATTTAATATGCATTATATGTATGTATATATAGTATATATTATATACACATATATACGCACACACACATGCACTCCTTTTTTATATATAAATGATAGGGATTGAAATTTGAATATGCGTGTTCATATATATTTATATATATATAATACCTAACCCCCAATATGCTGATGTTCAGAGGTGGGGTATTTAGGAGTTAACAATGTTTAGATGAGGATAGGGCCACAATGATAGAATTAGTATCTACTTAAGAAGAGGAAGCAATACTCAGATTCCTACTTCCTTTATGGAGGAATCCCTGAGATGGTGACTATCTTCAAACTAGGAAGACAACTGAACTTAGCAGCACCTTAGTCTTAGACATACCAACCTCCAGAGTTGTAAATAAATGTTGTTAAGCCATTTGGTCTATGGTATTTTGTGGTAGCAGTCCAAGCTGACTCACTTAGGAGAGAGGGAGCTTGGGGAATTGTTGATTCAGAAACTAGAGCTGGGTATGAGACTAGTGGTTGGTTTATAAGCAAACAAAAGATAACTGTCTTTAAAAGCAGCAGTCTTTCTGAATGGTTGGTATAAAAGAGTATAGTAGTAAAGGTCAAAGGCAGAGAAACCCTCCTGCAAGATTTAAGATAAGGAAGTTTCTAGGGAAGCCTGAAAGCTGAAATGTAAGAGAGGATGAAATAGAACATGGTATGATGGTAAATTATATGGACTCTGGACACAAAGGTAGGTTCTTTACTCATTAGTTTTGTGAGCTTGGAGGGTTTTGTTAATCTCATTAGTGCAATTTTCTCATCTCAAAATTGGGAGAATTAAAACCCCTAATTTAGTGGTTCTTTTTTTTCAAGTGTCTATGTTAACTCTTTATAGTCTGTGCATCTTAGATAATCATTCATACAGAAATATATCGACCACTTTTGAGCTGCAGAATCAATGAATCATCAGCAGAAACTTGATTAGGAAAAAAAAAGATACATACATGGAACTACATACATGGAAAGCTACTAAATCTCTTCTGGGGATAATAATTGTTCCTGCTTAATCTAATGGCAACAATGAGTGGACTCTTACAGATAAAATATCATTTATAGATGAATCTGGTTACATGTAAGCTCTTGGTGTTTATTACAACAGCTTCATTCACCCACCTATGTTTAGATGTTAGCAGATATTGTAAGTTATTTTTTCAGTTACTGGTGATAAACCTAGATTCATTAATTTTCCCTGGTTTTAAATTTCCATTGGCATTTTCATCTGTAGTTACCCAGATTCATGTTATACTGTAAAAGACTGAAACCAGTGTGGATTGCCAACATATTTTCTACCTATCTGGGTCAACATCAGATAACCACAGATCAAGTAAATTTTTACATCCTATGTGAGGATACCTGGAGAACCATGGTACACTAGTGCTTCTTGTTTTCTAGTTAGCAATGAGACAAGAAAATAAGGGGAACTATTTTAGAATTGTAGCATGAGAATTATAATTGCCTCTGCTACCTGAAATTCATGTCTACTTAGAACCTCAAACTATGACCTTATTTGGAATAGGGTCTTTGTGGTTAAGATGAGGTCATCCTAGATTAGGGTGGAAATGCATTGATTGGTGTCTTTATAAGAAAAGAAGAAGACACAGAGAGACTCACAAACTAAGAAGAGACAGTAACCTGGAGAAGAAAGCAATGAGGACAAAGGTTGGAAAGTTATGGTGTGAGCAAAGAAATATTGATTCTCAGGAAGCATTACAAGTTAGAAGAGGCAAGGAAGGATTCTTGCCTCACGTCTTCAGACGTAGCATGGTTCTGCTGATAACTTGGTTTTTATAACTATCTGAGAATAAACATCTATTGTTATAATCCACTAAATGTGTGGAAGTTTGTTATAGCCACCCTGGGAAACTAAAAAGCACACCATTTCTCTCTAAACCTGCATTTTATGGTAAAGACTGAATCACAGTAAAGGAACTTAGATCTAACAACTAAGAGTTAAATATATTCAGGATAGATTTCTTGTCTTGGTCTTGGGTTTTCCTATGACTTAATAATTCTTGGGAGGGTTGTTTTTTTTTTTAATATTTGTTTGTTTAGGCATACAAAAACTGGGGTATAGGTCAGAGGTACAGGGGGGTAGAGGGGGCTCACCAGAGACAGAGTGGAGAGAAAAACAGGCAGATTGACTTCCACACATTTAGTGGATTATAACAAGTACACTGCTGAAGGGGTAAGATAGGCAAGGTCTGTGCCATGTGGGTCACCTCTCTGGCTGGGGATTGAACTCACTCTGCAGTGGCTGCAGAGAGCCTCATTTACTATGCTTTAACCCCTTCTGCCACCAGGTACCTAGCTGTTTCTTTTTTTTTTTTTTTTATTTAAAAATTTTTTTTAAAGATTTATTCATTTATTCACACAGAACTGGGGTACAGGCCAGAGATGCGGAGGGTGAGAGGATTCACCAGAGACAGAGTGGGAAGCAGAACAGGCAGATCTATGAAGTACACTGCTGAGGGGAGCAGCGGGCAGGTCAGGAGAGGTCTGCCACGCCATGTGGTCACCTCTGGGGCAGGCGGGGATCGAACTCATGCGGAAGTGGCTTTGACTTCTTAGTGCTGTGCTCCAACCCGCCGCGCCACCAGGGAAGGCCTGTTTCTTTTTTTTAACACATATTATTTCATTAAAGACTTTCATTGCTATCTAAATTATGGCTTTCATTGCTATATGCCTGTTATTATTTTTAAATAATCCCTGCCCATTTTCCTTTTATTTCCCTGATCAAGGTCAATGAAAAGAAGACTTCAAAATATTTGTTAACACATAATGCCTTTCTGTTTTCCCCAGCTATCCCTATCAACCTTAACATTCTGAGATTTTGTCATTATGCAACTTTCACAAGGACAACTTCACAAGATAAGGAATCCTCTTAAAAGACAGTGCTTCAATCATAAAACCTAACTCTTTAAAAATTCTGTTTGATCACAAAGACATTCTTGGAACATTATCTTTAGTAATCTCATTTTTAAAAGACCGAGGCTATTTGTTACTGCCTTTGTAAATTAGGAATAAATTGTTTTTGATTTGCTCCACAGTTCTATTTAAGGAACATAACAATAAATCTTTAAGTAGTAAAAGATAAATATAAAAATGCTGTCAGGGTAACTGAGTTATGCTGAGACATAAGTATGCAATTTGACAGTAATTGAGTGGCATCCTTTTAGAGAAAGCATAGGACTGGAAGTTCCAGGAAATGTTGACGTATGTTTTTTTGGATGGTAGCATCTTAGCATGGGTAAGTTACAAGGACTGTGACACTATGGTGCTGCTCTCCAGGAGACTACAAAGGCAGGCTGATCACATATGTAAGTGTGCACAGACATTGGGAAAACATGTTGCATTTCCACAATCAGAGTAAGCCATCATGTTAACATATATAAACAAGAACATGTATACTTCTAATTGTGCTTATGGTGTGCATGAAAGTAGTCTCTACACTTGCATCATGTTGTGCCTGGGCTCTGAATATTCTACCATAGTAATATATGTTGAAATCTTTTATTTTTATCCAGTTATCTTAAATATGACCCTTAAAAAAATTGTTTTGGTCTCTAAGTGTTATCTCTAGCATCACGGCAAAGGATGAGGAGGAGTGAATAAATAAAAACAGTGAAAGTTTGGAAAGAGGGCAGAACAACTTAGGTTTATTTAACAACCAATGTCTTCTGAATAGCAATGAATCTGTTTTTCCTAAGCTCATGCCCAGGTTCTCAGAAAAATCTAAGTCTCCCGACAGCAGTTTTCTAGGGTTGAAGTGGAAAAAAATCAGTATGAGCTGTGTGGCTTAAGACAACAGAAATGTATTCCTTCACAGTTCTGAAGCCAAAGGTCCCTATCAGAGTGTCTGCAGGAACTCGAAAGGAGAATCTGCTCCATGTTTCTTTTCTAACTTCTGGTGACTGTCAGTAATCCCTGGCCTTCCTTGGTTTATAGAGGCATTACTCCCATCTCTAACTCCAACTCCCAGTGTCTTCCAATCTGTACTTCTGTGTCTCAAACCAACTACTTTTTCTTATAAGAATACCAGTTACCAGATTTAGCAGCTACCCTAAATCTAGAGTATTCTCACTTGATGATTATATCTACAGAAACCATCATGACAAGTACAGCCACATTCACAAATCTCAAGGATTAGGGTAAGGCATTTTGGCAAGACACTATTAGGTCTATATTAGTTGTTTTTATTGCAAGGCAGTTGTCTTCATCGGTATGCAGATGTATTTTACAAAGCAACAATGGTTTATCATAGGTTTTTAAACAATCTAAGAGCACAATAATTAGTAGAGCTCAACAATCAAGGGAAATTTGAATCATTTTATTTAATTTATGTATTATAGTATGAGAAGATAAAGTGTGCACCTTTTCTTTATTTTCTATAAGAACAGGGTAGCTATCTCATTTCTTTGTAGCTTATCCAAACTGAGTTGCCACATTGTAAAACAGGTATGCTCCAGGACCCTTTAAAGATTCATCTGGACACCCAGATGAAAATTCTTCCTGCCTAAATAGATACCCTAGTTAGATAATATTTATGTTGCTTTTTAGGGCTGCAGAAGTAGCCTGACCTGTCCATTCTGTTATTTGTTAAAAGTGAATTGTCCTTGTAAAGAATATTAATTATAATCAACTTTAAAATTCAAACCTTCAAGAGGACTTTGGGTGAATTTGGAAAGCAGGGGTGAAGGACATATAAAAATGAGCAGCCTGTAACTCCAGTGCTTCATTGAGAGCAGATGGCATTCAGAATCCGTCCGCTTATTATTACTTCATAATAAAGATTAAAGTGTCACATCCCCTTCCAGAGGTATGCTCGCAGGCTGCTGATGTTTGAATGAGTTCTTGGCCCACTTTGTAACATGTTTGAATCCCCCCCCCATTTATTTAAATCACTCCATATTTCTACTAATGAATCTGTCCATTAAAAACTCAAAATTTTTAAATCACTAATTTAATGGCATCACTAGTTTTCCATTAACAGACTAGAAAGTTGTTTATTATTTTTGGTTGAGATTTGAATTTTATAAAAAAATGTTTTGAATTGTACAGATGTTTGTATTATAGTCTGTTCCCCAGGTATGGGAAGTTGATAATTAGCCAATGTATAAACAGGGCATTTATTATTTTTCTTAAGCAGGTTTTGTGAATCAAGAAATGAGAGTATTATAACAAGGTAGCAGCTTTAGCTGAATTTCTAATGTACAACAGAGGGTCTGATACAAGCTTGTTTCATTCTTCTCATGAGTTGGCTAGAAGCCATTATTTCAGGGGAATGAAGTAATACATTGTTCCAGTCCATGACCACTTGTGAGTTTCAGTGGACAGCCAGTACTAAACTTTGAATAATTATACACACACAAAAAGCAATCAGTAGGCAATTTTAATGCAATTTGTAGAAGTGCAAACTCTTGAATTCAGACAAAGTCAAAAGAATATGTATATTTGAGGAATCACTTTAAACCAAGGGTGTAATTAGCTATAAGAGAACCTAATTTTTTTTATTGTCTTAGAATGCTAAATGTAGTAAGTCTAAGAACAGGCCTACCTGATAGGTTCACTTGTATTTGCTCAGCATCAACTCATTTCCTTGTGATTATTTATTCTTCACTACGTGTAAATTTTATAACTTTTTGTATTTAAGAATAGATACTTAAAAATGTATCACCCAAGTATCTTACAGGGATGGATTTTCTCAAATTAATTACATTCAGGTAACTAGCAGATCAGGGAACATTACTAGAACCCAGAATTATTTCACTACTTCTACTAGTCACCGTCACTCCCCAAGTATCAGTCAAGTTACTAGGAATATCCCAGTGTATGTTTTGGTGACTGTACATTTTGTTGGTCATGTATATCTAAAGAATTTCAGAAATACATGTAATGCTGTGCCATTCCACTTTTGGGGAAATGGAATATCATTTTAATATAACTTTATCTCCTGTCTGATTTTTATTCTTGTTACACCTTATATTTACTTAGAAAATCAGTACTTTTTGTGGTAAGACTTAAAGATTATATTTGAAAGGGTGATTGACCTTAGAGTAATTGGGTAGTTTAATGAATTTCTCCCCATTTCATAGTGATTATTATAGTTATTAATATTAGGTTTGTAGTCTTTTTTTTCTCAAATCCTGCCCTTTTATGTTCCTTGTTATGTCCTAGCTCAGACTCTTATGCCTTATTATATCACAGTAGCTTAGTTAGTTCAGTGCATTCTGCCTCACACATTTCCCTATGCATTCTATGGTGTGCATTGAGTAATCTGCCCAACTTCTTTTTGTTCAATATATGCTTTGCATCATCCATCATCCTTCATTTTCATACAATGTATGATTTCCCCATGAAATCCCCACCACCAATTCACTGTGCAACATCACCACAGTCCCTTGTGTTCTTCCCACCCCTGTCCTGGCCCTTCACCCTCCCCCGCCCCTATGGAATGTCTCTGATATATAGTTGCCTGATGATTTTGCTTTTTCCTTTATTATAGTTACGTTTTTCTGATTCCTTATTTGGTTTCTGTACTTTCCATCCTACAGGTGTCAGATATATTAAGGTTGGATAATAATTCATTTTTTCAAAGTATTCCTAAATTACATCAAATCCAGGATTTTTAAAATCAAGTTCCTGCCCTCAGGTAAAATTCACCATTTTTGATACCTCTCTGCCCTGAAACATTCTAGTTTTATTTATTTATTTATTACTTTGCTTATTTAGACCTTTTTGATTTAGCATTGTTCCTTATCCCATCTACGGAGTACATCAGTTATCTAGCATTCATTCTTTTCAGATACTTTTTAAAAGTCTATACATATTTATATTTCCATGTATGATATCATAAATTTGATTTGTTTTCCAGACTAGAACAAAAAACTACACGTGGACAAGGGTATTTTTCATTTTATAACCCATGTAATTTGCAGGTTTTTATACCTGGTATACACTTACATATAAAGAAAAAAAAATCTGATAACTGCTTTTTGTGTACTGCTAAGCCCAATAGTTGGATACTTTATCGGTCATTTTCCTTTTGCCTTGCTATAGATGTCATGTAAATTCAACTGTGCTACTGATTTTCAAAATAAATTCTCAGCAGGGCTGATTCTTAATTATTCTTTTGCTAGTTCTCATTAAATTCTATGTTCTTTTGCTCTTAAAATCAACTTAAGTGGAAATATTGTCCTCACAGGAAAAAAGGGACATTAGACAATTTTTAGAGGCATGGTTATGTTTATACAATATTCAATATACAATATTCATACCCTTCAAGTGTCAGAATTTATTTAGGTAGGAAACACCATTTCCATCTTACTGATCACAATCTTTACAGCAGTGCAAGGGCTCCATTCTACAAGCTGGTCAGTGACCTCACCTCCCTGCAGGCTGATTACCAATGCATGGGCTTTTGCTGACTCTGCATAGAGCCCTCTAGAATGCTCATGTTTCTGCAAGATAAATTATCTTTCAGTTCTAAATGTGAATTTTCAAAATGCTTAGCAGCAAGTCATATGCATGCTCGTTTCCTTCAGCTTTCTTTTTACTTTTCAAAAACTGAACAGCACATGTATCAAATGTGTTAAATTGATGATTTCACTTGCTGTTATAAAGTACCTGTAGAGCTTATCCCATCAAGCCCCAGGGCCTGAATTTACTTCACAGGATTATAGGTGCTGGAGGTTTAACTGGTGCATGTGCAAAATGTTTGTCTTAAACTTGAAAAATCCTGAACTCCTGTTCTTTCTGAAGCTATCAATCCTAAATTACAACTTCAGTTTTATGACACTGAGAAGGAGCTGTTGTAAAACACAAATGTTGTACAGGTTTTATCCTTTCTACAATGAAAAGGGAAAAAATGTATCTTCTAACCTTCAATAAACATTTAGAAGATTATATTGAAGGCTCTCCAGTCCTGGTAGAAATATGTCAGGAAAGCATTGCTGAGTCCACAACCTACAGGAGAGAACTAATATGACTGGCACACTTTGTTTCTTAGTTTTTAAATCCAAGTAAAGATGTCTTACAAAGGACACATATACTACTGCAAATGTAAAGGAAGCCCAAAGAGATTTCTGACTGACATAGAAAAGATAGATGGAAGGAAGGGATATTATCATCACATTATATTATTCAGAACATATATATCATCTCTAATATTGAAGTTCCAGTGCTTAATGAAATCCTTTTGACTGTAGTCTGGAGAGCTGTGAGATTTTCACTGACCAAGCCTAGATAGACTCCCTTTTTTTTTTCAAGACTGTATTTTGTTAGCCAAGGCTCATTTTCTCTTTGTGGTTCACAGGAAAAGATATTTGTCATTTATTTGACAGGTCTTAACATTCCCTCTTAAAACTGCAAATGAAAACTCCTACAAAATTAAGGAAAGAATATGATCCAGCCAAATTTGGCAAGTAAGCTATTCATTGTGAATATAGAACTTATACTACCAAGTCAAGGACTGTGGTTGTTGCTTATAGCACTGAAGCATCACCCTCAACATTGATGGCAATAGTGTTCCTCTAAATTTGGTACCATGAAAAATGTCTGTCCTACATCAATACATATTTTTGAATTAAATGAATCAAGAAATTGCAAACATGTGGGATGGAGGAAGCAAAAAATAAAATAAAACTCAAAGAGGAGAGACAGTTTAGGTTATTGGAAAGTGACAACTTCTGAGAAGAATAAAGACTATTTTTTGTTGTTTTCTTTTTAAGTGATATTCAGGTATTCTGACTCAAGGAAATAAATTGCCATTGATTTTGGTCAGAGTGAAGTGGCTCAAGAAATACAGGAAAATCATGTAATAAAATTTCATTTAAAAATACTATCAGGAAGGAAAGTTTTAGAATTTATAAGTGAGCATTTCTTTAGGTTTTAGTGATATACTGCTAGTTTTTTTTTCTCCCTATATTTAAAATATTTTAACTGTTATACTACAGTAAACTATCTTACTTATAAATTGGGGGCAGTTAATTTCATTTAATTTTTGACTCATATTTCTGATTAGTACAGGTGTCTCTCTCCATCTATTAATTTTTAATGCTCAAGCTTTCTTCAATTGATAATGTGCTTATTTATGTTCATGGAGCTTATAAACCTTACTAATATTTAGAATTATCTTCACATCTTATGGTGAGACTAGATGCATAAATTCTAAGCATTTTGTTAACTTTCCACTTTGCAGAAGTAATTTAGATAAATGATAATAAAAATACTTAAAACTGCAAAGTTTTGGAGATGGTTAGGAGCTTTCATGTGTGATATGGATGATCAGGAGATTGTTTGACATGGTCTCATGTTTTTGAATTGAATCAGTTCACATTTTTTCTCTTTTAGTCTCTCCTGACCCAGGTGTAATACATTGTATGTTTTAGAGTTCTGGAAAAGATAGAAATACTTCTTTATTTGAAACAGCTGTTTCTGAAGTATTCTTGCTTTTGTACAATGAACAACAGCTTTAATATGTCATGGTTTGGTGTTGCACTTTATAATTTTAATTGTTACCTCTTCTATTTCTTATGCATTATCTCACTGAGTATTGCCAACTATATTGCAAATTAATTACATTAATTTACTTACCATGAGTAGTTAAAGAAAATGAAACTCAAAAAGACCAAGTGACTTGCTTAGGATCCCTAAGCTAATTTGTAACAGATGTGAATTAGAAATTAGCTCATCTGAGTCAGTGTTTATGTTAGAATTCTAGAAGAACAAACTTTTTCTGTTGCTCTATAACAGACTAGGGCAATGCTGTCTTGTGTCTCCATTATTAAGTAGAAACTAACAATTTTTAGGTGATCAAAAAACTATATTCAGCTTTATCAAGTTACCAGATTTTCTACATGGCAGTTTAAAGCACTCTCCAATGTCTAGGGTTAACATTCCTCCATCTATTATATCTGATAACTTCCAGGATACAATAATATCCTTAAAATTATTTAAATTTCTGCTTTGTGTTTTTTATATTCTTTTGTTTTTTTTTTCCCAGCATTTTTTAACAAAAATAGCCCTTTATCATGGATAGAGCTTCGGCATATCTAAAATATTTCTGCATCAGAGCTCACATTTATTTTTAGACATCCAAATTGTGCATAAAATATGTGGACTGGTCATAATTACTTTTTATGTCTTAGAGATAAAGTCCTTCAGTCTCAGGTATTTTCAGGAATTTTTTAAGTTCACAGAGATAGCAAGTGACAGAAGCAGAATTATATCCAGACCACAAGTCTGGCTCCCCTGTTCCTAAAAGGTGGGCATGAGAAATCCTTGGCTGCAGAATGATTTGACAATATCTGCAGACATGCGTGTTTGTTAAAACTGGGGGTGCAGTACAATTACCATATAGTCACAGAGGCCAGGAGCCTGCTAAACAGCCTACAGTGCTCTAGACAGAACTCACAGCACAGAATGACCCACCCCAAATTGTTAGGAAAGCCAAGGTTGAAAAACCCTACCTTACAGACATCTCTATCAATACTCTCTCTGCCCATATTTCCTATATATATAAATTAGTGTGACTTGAAGGGTAGCAAATTGAGCATTTGAACCCAACAAATATAGATAGCAAAGTTATTATCTGATAGGTTGCAAAAGGAAAAGTAGGCAGACTTTGAGAATAGATAAAACTGCATTTGATGGCCCTCCCTGGTGGTGCAGCGTGTTAAAGCTCTGCACTGAGAAGCTAAAGCATGATTTTGATTCCCGCCTGCCCCGGATGTGACCACATGGCGCGGCAGACCTCTCCTGACCCGCCTGCTGCTCCCCTCAGCAGTGTACTTCGTAGTGGATAGTGTTCTGCTACCCACTCTGTCTCTGGTGAAGCTTCTCACTGCCCCTGAGCCTCTGGCCTGCACCCCAGTTCTGTATATACAAATAAAATAAATCTTAAAAAACAAAAAAAAAAAAAACAAAAAAACTGCATTGGAACTCTAATTCTGCTGCTATATAGGTATGCCCTTAGAACCTACTGCTTAAACTTTTTTTTTTTAATGCATTAGTTTCTTGTGGTTTAAAGTAAAAGTAAACCCTACCTTGTAGGATATTTTGACAGTATAAGAAATAAGAATATCAATGGCTATTATTTTTATTTGGAAATAATGACCATTATTATTATCTCTTTAACTGTTGTCATTATTATTCCTCCCTTCCTACCAAGGTTCTATCTTTAAGAATGTAAGGTATTTCCCAAATGTCCCTGGTTCCTCAGCCTGATGCCTATGAATCTGGCCTGTTCTCTGAACATAGGTGCCATCCATGTAACCTGCTCAGTAAATTGTCTTTTACTGATAGACACACACACCAGTTGGAGCCTGCTTCTTTCAGTCAGTGCCTGATTTTTGAGCCTCACAAGGATTCTCTTGGAAGGGTAACATAATTAACAGAAATTATGATTTATTGATTCACTTTATCCTTATTTGTCTCCCTCAGAATTAGAATGAGATCATGTTGTGTCATGCAATTTCCACTAAAGTTCTGAAAGGAGAGAATAAGTAAACAGGGAAGAAAATAGATACTGTAATTAGTTAAGAAAATATCCATTTGCATTCACATCTTTTCTAGCCATTTTTTCCCTATAATCCACTAACATTTCTGAGTCTCAGTTACCTTTTTTCATGAAATAGAACTGTCTTATGCCTGAAAACAATGCTTAACAAATGTCAGCTAGTTATTGAAATTCACAAGTGCTGTATACATGCTTACTGGCAAATTCTAACTATGTATCATGATGTTCACTCACTATTTCATTACAGTAATCTCAGAAGTACAGTTTTTCAAAGATATATTTTGTACTTACTTTTGTATGCTCAATCTCTTTTTTCTGAAACCTCCAAATTAACATGACATTATCATTTGCTAGATGTTTTATATTTTTGTAAGTATTCACTTACATGTGGCTCTTACAATAGAAAATTAAGCATTTTAATGCAGTTTAATGCAAAGGCAATACTCATCTTGTTTCTGGTAGCTCTGGTTCCTAGAGGATTGTGATGAACATTTAGCATCTTCAGTTATGTAACTGGCAGAAAATCTAGTCCCATCCTTCAAGAAGAGGTGTAACTAAGATGAAAAAAAATCTTCTCATTTCAAACACTTCTTTCTTACTGTGTATCTTCCTAACTTCATCAAAACATCGTTGTGAGCATATAGTAGAAAATATTATCAATAGAAATGAGAGAAGAGAATTTGCCTGTAAGATCCTTGTTCTTAATTCAGTGATATTTGTTCTGAGGAACCCTCATTGTTCTCTTCCATATTGCAGGAGAAAGAAAAATGTGTTCTGCCCCCTTTTAGGTTTTTTGGATTGTCTAATAATAATATTGACATAAGACCTAGAGAAATGACCAGACCATTTTGCTTTTATATCCTTTTTAGACAAAGAAGAATTGCAAAGAAAAAAGTGTACTTTTTCAATGGGGAATTCATCTCCTGCTTGGTTTGTAACAAGAGTATCTCTGTGTTCTCTTTGAACCAACTATTTCATAACTCACGTAGTACAAAAAATCTGTATGCCTAGGTTGCACCTGTTGAGGCCACCTGCTCTGAACTCCATCAGAGGCTTGCGACATTTAGTTCAGCACCTTAACAATTGAATCTAGCATGAATAGATCTGATGGCTATCACAATGACATCAAAAAATAACTAGGAATAAAGATATCCCTTAATCCATAAGGAAATAAGAGAGTCTAAGAGAGCATGAGGGAGAAATATTAACTAGAGTAGTTTCAAATTCACATGTTTAATTGCTTTTCTGAAGAGCTCAGAATCCAGTCCCAGTTTTAGTTCATTATTCCTTGTTTTAAAACAACCAGGCATTTATGTTACTTGGAACCGATCACTAACTTGGGATTCGGGTAATATATCCTTTCCATTGAGTATTCATTCATTCAAGCATTTTTAAATTGCATATATTTTTATTTACATCATTCTTCATTTTCATACATTGTATGCTTCATCCACTCATGTTTGGTCCCAAGGAGTCCCCATCACCAGTTCACCCCTGCACCGTTGTCATAGTCCCTGTGCTCTTCCCACCCATTTTAAATCATTTTCTTTCCCCCACCCCCAAAGAATGTGTGTGGATTATAGTTGCCTGTTGATTTTGATTTTTACTTTGTTAAAATTATAATTTTTCCCCTTGACCCTCATTTGTGTCTCCAATAATCCTTCTATAAGTGAAACTATCTGATATTTTTCTTTCTGGCTTATTTCACTGAACATGATCCCTTCCAACTCTATCCATGTTGCTGCAAATGTCATGAGCTTATCTTTTTGATTGCTGAGTAATATTCCATCAAGCATTTTTATTTAGCTGTAAGTATTGAAGTGACCTGGTGGACATGAGAGGCTAAAGTATTCCCCTTCACATCCAGCTCTGTCCATGCTGGAGGAAGAAACATTTTTTGGTCACATGAACTGAACTTAGACCCTGATGTCCTGAGTGAGGGGGGCTGTTTGGTATGGAATGAATCTGAGTGGCCATACTGGGAGACTTGACTAGGGAGATGCATATAAGTACACTTTCTTTGTCATCAGAATTAAAATGGATGAAAGCAGTCCCACTGGCCTGGAGGGGGGCAGGGTAGCAACCCACCCTTTTGCCACACCCTGTGGCAATTGCAGTGCCTCCAGCTGCAATTCTATGTCACACCACTGGTTGATGGTTGGTAACTGTGCCTAACCCCATCTCCTTTCTCCCCATAGTGAGTTCTCCTTTTCTTTCTAAACAGTCAATTAACTTATTTTTGTCCTTGGCTTCACCACTTTGTCTATATTTGTGCATTGAGTGCATGGATTCAGAAACAGTAAAAGTTTTTAGAAACTTTGTCCAGTAACATTGGAATTCTGTCTGGTACCACAATGCTTTCATAACAAAAGCATTGTCATGTGAACAAGAAGTGTAAAATCTAGTGTGGGAGTCATTAAAAACCAAGTAAATAAGTCAGAGAATAAATGATTGTATTGCTATGAAGGAAACAGAGTGTGAAATAGAGAATTATAGGAACACACTTTAAATAGAGTGGTCAGACAAAGCTCCACTTAGAGGTGATAATTATGCTGGGGTGTGTGTTGGGTGGGATGCAAGCAAGGAAAGCATGAGTGTTTTTCAAATCAAGTACAATCATCTAAAAATGTAAGATCCTGTATGATCGCATGGCTCTCCATTTCCTCAAAACCTTACTAGATGCCTTGGGGGATTAAGATGATAAATTTCAGATCCCTGTTTTATCACATAATGCATTGATACTGCAGTTAAGGTACCTAACAAAGGACCTATCTTCCACTGCTATTATTGAATGCAGGGACTCTTGCATGAATTATACACCCTTTGGTAAATAGGCAGGAGGCCTTATTTGATTTTTTTTTTCTTATAGTGTATGTGTCTCCCAGTTTCCTTCAAACAACCCTCATTGACTGCTTCCAACTTGACTTGCAGTAATTTAAGAATCTAGCTCATTTAATGTTGCAGTGGAATATGAAGTTATTATAAAAGATAATGCATAAACTTTTTTTTTCACACACAGTTCTCCCTTTGAGGAACAGTAAAATCTTTACATTTCTTCATTGACCTTTCCAGATTATCTTTTCACCCACAATACATTCTCAAACTCCACCATCCCCTCCACTCCTCAATTACCTTGCTTTTTACTCTGCAGTTGTGCGCTTTATACCTGTCTCTGTGCTTGTGTTCACAGCTAGAATGCAAACCCCTGGCAGGCAACCACAATGCCAGGTGTCTACCTTCAAAGCCTTGTTAGTGTCTGGATTAGAATGGGAGTAAGTGTTTGCTTAGTAAAAGAATATTTGAGCAAAGAATTGAATGCTGAAATAATAGACTTTGCCAGGACATGAAGGAAATCATTCTAAATATCTCAATCTCAGTATAGTCCTTTAAAACATATGAAAAAAAAAATCACTTAAGAAGTCTGGTTATATAAAGATTAAAGTATTTTATTGAAATTTTAATTAAATTTGTAAAATTTAAATAAATTAACATTTAAATTTTAAAATTTAACCATTGACCTTGTTACACAAACAAAAAATAATAATTTGGTAAGGCACTTTCAAGTTTGAATAGAAAATATTGTTCTATGAGTAACCTGGTTTTCCTAAGCTAAAGAAGATCCTATCTCTTTTCAGTCTGTCTCTGGTATCTTATGTCCTATATTAGCAAAAGATGTTTTGGCTCCTCACCTGAGGATGCAAATTATTAGAAGTAACTGGTGAGGTAATTAGGAGTATTTATCATTTTTTTTTAATGAAATGTCCCTTCCATTTTGGTTGTGTAGTATGATCTAATAACTAAATTGACACAAGACAAAGAGCAGAAAAAGGCTAATTTGATGCACAAAGAGGTCTATGAAAAAGGGAAGGAAGAAAATGACTGGAGCATTTTAGCTTTTTAGATCTTTTTAGACAAAAACTTTTGAAAGGAAAAAGCATTTTTTACATTAGTCAATAAGTAAAGGTTGCTTATATATCTTTCATGATCCTTTATCCCTGGAATTAAGAATACTTTCTATCCTGTTACAGGGAACATTTTTGGTTTGTTTGTTTGTTTTTGTTTTTGACAAAGGTAATGCATTTCCATCTGTTCTTATACCAACTACTTCTAAGTCACTTTAGAACAAAATAATCTGGCAGGTAGCATACTTGGGGTATACTGCTCTGTGCCCCATTATCCCTAAATTTGGAGGAACTTGGGGAGGAATGGTAGAAAAGGGACTAAGTAGGAAAAGAGAGAGGAAGATAACCTACTATAAGTCCGAGATTATTTTGCAGTCCATCTTTTGCACATACAGAAGGCTTTATATAGTCCTGGTGCATGAGTTCTCTTTTAATAAACAGGTTTTTTCCTCAATTTTCAAGTCAAACTAGCAGTCATTCATCCCTCCTTTATACTATTGCCATTCATCTCTCCTTTATACTACTTTGAGAAATTGTGCAAGAATGCAGGTAACTGTGTGTATTTGCTGGAATAAAAACACATTAAAATCTCCAAATATTTTCTATGAAATAAAATTAAAATTAAAAAGACATATATGGTGAAAGTGTGAACCCATAGGCGAGTGAAAATACTGGGATCTAAAGCTCTGAAAATAATTCTACTGTTTTTAACCAGCTGTCTTCTTTGTCCAGAAGCTTCCAGATATTTCCAGGTGTTTGTGCATAGGTGGGAATTTTTTTCAAGTGCTGAAATACAGACATTAAGAGTATTATCAATGAAGGCTATTTTTCATTGTTTTTGATTGCTGGAGAAGAACACACAAGCCTACAGCTGAGATTCATTGAAGCACTATTCCCTTCCTCAGGGAGCTGTTATTTCAATAAAAACAATGGAATCAGTTAGCATAGGTAATAAAATAATTATAGTAATTTATTTTGGCTATTAAATGTTGCATCCCCTTAGCTAATCATCCACTTCAAGCTATTATTCAAAGTGTTCTGCTCTTTTTGCCTTTAAGTTAAACATCATGAATTTCTATGCACTGATAAATCCAAATCTAATAAATTCCTGATGTGTTTCCTTGCGCTGTGACTACCGACAACTCTCTCTATCTTGTTAATTCAATGTTACTCAACACCAGTTAAAGATGTTTCCTAATGCAATATAAAAACAAAGAATTACTTGTTACCTAACTTTGAAACAATTTACCAGTATATTTAGCCTTCATTACTTTTGGACTACAAAGCTCTCTGTGTTATAAACAAAGAAAGTATCTAAGAAGATTTTATTCACAGGGATTTAGAGAGCTGTTCTTTCTAGAACAACCCCAGACATCTCCTGCCAACATTTAGCCCATGAAAGGATATCTTTCAGGATTCAAAGAGCCTAATGCATGTTTCACCATATGACAGAGCTAGGCTTCCAATTAATTTCAGTTCTATTCAGTTTCACATCCGTTTCATTTTACTAAAGTCTAAACCAGGCATCTCAAATAATCTGGAAGTACAAAGTTTTTTCCTGTTCTGCAGGCATGTTCTGTTTTGTTGTGAGAAACCAAACCAGCATTCTTGATTCCCATTTTCAGACTCCAGATCATCTAAAAGAAGCAGCAGAGGTAACTTCAAATGATTCCAGTAGGGATTGCATATTCAGAGTTTAAAACTCAATCTATTTCTGTATAATGTTAAAAGAAGCAATACATTCTTTAACCTCCCCCTCCTCTTTCACATTAATGAACTCAACAATTAAATGTATAAGGATATGACTAGTTAAAAATAAAGTAGTGCTGGAAAACCTTGTCTTTTAGTATGGTTCAAAGAATAATTTTCAAGCTGAAATTTTAGCATACCTGAGAACATTTTTTTATTATCCACATTTGAGTTTTTAAAAATTACTGAGTTGGCCCTCCCTGGTGGAGCAGCGGGTTAAAGCACTGCACTGAGAAGCTAAAGCCACTTCCGCACGAGTTCCATTCCCGCCTGCCCCGGAGGTGACCACATGGTGTGGCAGACCTCTCCTGACTGGCCCGCTGCTCCCCTCAGCAGTGTACTTCGTCGATCTGCCTGTTCTGCTCCCCACTCTGTCTCTGGTGAAGCCTCTCACCGCCCCTGAGCCTCTGGCCTGTACCCCAGTTCTGTATGTACAAATAAATAAATCTTTGAAAAAAAAATTACTGAGTTTATGAGGAGAATCAACAAGTGAAGAACATCTTAAAAACTAATGACATTTATGATTGTAGTGAAATAATAAATTTCAAGAAATTTGTCTTCAAATCTAGTTTGTCATTGAGATTATAATTATAAAATATGTGGAAGAAAAATATGTACAAAAATAAGCACCTATTGAAAAAAAATAATGTGAAGTAGAAATTGTGAACATGTTTATCGGTTTTTACTCAAGTAAAGAACTCAGCTATATATACTTATCAAATCTGAAATTCTTTTGCATAAGGGAAAAAGAAACCCCCACCACACAGTAGGACTTTTCTAACAACATTAGATAGTGCCCTTGAATTAATGTAGCTTTTCAATAAAGGAATATAAACTCACAGATACACACAGACACAATACTTATAAAAAAGGATTAACTTGCTGAGGTATCAGTGTATATTAGAATGTATCGCCCTTGGTATTATAGCAGGAACAAAGTGTCCTGCAAATAGGAATACCTGGACTTGCTTACAGAATGACCACAGTGTGATAGACTGTAACACTGGATAACTGATAACTAATAAGATAATCAAAACTTGCAAAATGTATTGTAGAACCTTCTACAAACTGTACTCATAATGTGTGTTTGCTATTTTTCTTTAGATAGATCTTTATATAAAAACCAAAATTGTCACTAGTGAAATAATGATTTAATATATTGCTATAGGTAGGGTTGACAGTGGTGCAAGTAACACTACTGAATATCTATTCAATAAAGCTGCTGGCTTGAGTACTCAGGTGTGAGTTGGAGCTTAATCCAGAGGAAGGAGGTGGGGAGAACAACAGGTGATGTGCGTGATATAACCCCTCCTCCAAATCTGCACCAGAGTTCAGGGTGAAAATATTTTCAAGTCACTATGAATTTTTTTTATTTTATTATTTTTTTAAGATTGATTTATGCCTAAAGAACTGGGGTACAGGACAGAGGTGTAGGGGTGGTGAAAGGTTTCACCAAAGACAGAGTGGGTAACAGAACAGGCAGATCAACAAAGTACACTGCTGAGAGGAGCAGCAGGAGAGGTCTGCTGCACTATGTGAGTGGCCTCCCAGGCTGGGGATCAAACTCGTGCTGACAGTTGTGGTTGGCTTTTTACTGCTGTGCTTTAACCCGTTGTGCCACCAGGGAGGACCTGGTACTACCAATTTAATGGCTTACCCTTCTTTGTCATTAAAAAAAAAAAAAACGTGTCTACTTACTAAGTGTCATATCTCTTCAGCCTCTTGCCCTTTTATGGATTTTCTTGGTATTAGCTTTTTGCTGTCGTAGAAAATATGTTTTACTATGCTGATGGTCTTGAAAGAATGAGTCTTCCCAATTTGTGAAAATGCTCCGTCAGAAAGGATTTTTTTTAAGACTTTATGGACCCAGTGCTGAATTAGAAATGGTTTGTTGGACAGACTGTTTAAGTTAGATTCTTTTGTTAAAAAGCTATGTGTTAAATAGTTGGGAATCAGGAAGTAATTGTACAAAGAAAATATAGATGTATTGTGATGAATTTAAGTAGTGCAAAGAATGCAAAAAGCCTTGCATATAAATTGACTTTATAAATTAAGATACTATAAGCTGGTAATAGAACATAGTAATACCCGTGGACAAAATTCCAGTCAACATAAAATTTGAGCTCTTTGAAGATATGGCCAAATCTGTTCTCTTAGAAGTAATAGAAATTTTCTGCCAGTGATGGACTTAACACAGTGGATAACCTTTTCATTAGGCAATTATGTGTTTCAGTCCACAGGATATTCAGTATATATTTTTGTTGTACTTTTTCAGATGTCAGTGACCCCATTTCATAAAATTTAAGTCACCCAGAGGTTTTAAACATCTGAAGAAAATCAATAGATGAAACATTGAAGACTATTATGTATCTACTGAAAATATTTTTTTTCATTCTCTCTTAAAAGAAAAAAAAAAGAATATTGCTCAAAGCTCACCTAAACATCAAAAAAAAAAAAATCACTGAAAAACCTGGGTGATAATTACCCTTGTCTTGGATTTCACAGTAAATCACTTTTGTATTTTTGTAGCATTTGAAGCTCTAATCCACTTGGTACAATACTCTGGAAAGGAGGTAGGGAATGTAAAACCAAGCTAATCCATTGAGCAATGTTTAAAAAAAAAAGGAAAAAAAGGTATTACTCTAAGCCAGGCTTTATTACCATCACAATCAATGGAAGCAAATTTGTAGTCACAGTTCACCTTAAGTGACACTAATTAAAAAGAAAATGGTGTGTAATTAATGTGTAATTAAATTGCAATTCCTAATTAGTTTATTTGAGCTATTATTAGGAACTTACCATGTAGGCTTTCAAGAGAAGCTAGTGGATTTTGTCTGAGTCTAACTTAAAATATGTTTTAAAAGTACAGAGAGTTCTTTTACTTTAGAGAGTCAATCTGAGGTCATCTAGTAGAAATAATAAAGGGGTTATGAATGAAATTAGAACATTAAAAAATAGACCCATCTGGAAGTGAAGGGAGCTACCTGCTGTAGGTGGGTGATCTCACCACTGGAGATAAGCAAGGTGAGATGACCATTTAATAGGCAGGAGGTGGAAGGCATCAGATGAAATGCAGACTAGGCAACTTTCAGGCTGCATAAATCATAAACTGCTTTGATTGTTTTGTTCTAGTCACTTTCTCAGGGATGCAGGTTTTGGACTGAGAACTCGGTAGCAATGGTCTTTATCCCCTGAACTAGCCTTTCACAATACTTGTTAAAGTTACAAATAAGGACCTTCTTTCTCCAGTTTGAAAATAAAGCATCTCAATGTTTCTTCCTACTACCTTTACTGAAAAGATAGAGAAAAAGGGAAACAGAAATGATTTTATGGATATACCCATTTGTGCTTCTTTTTATAAATAAGCTCAGATCTCATTTGCTTTCCTGGGCAACTTCCAGCAGCAGATGGGAGCAGGGGTTTGTCACATTGCAGGTTTCCCTTGCTATCTGAAAGTAGAATGTTCCTGCTTGGTATGTTTTCCTGGCTTATTTTTAGGATCTGAGAAAGCTCTCCAGCCCTCCCCCCACACACACGCACACACTAAATGGATACTTATTGTGTTCTCAGACCCAAAATATAACCTCCCAAGTCAAACTACTGATATATAGGAATTTTGTACTTTTCAATAGGAGACCTGTTTACATAGGGCTGCTTCAACAGCTCTCTGATTTGCTCCTGGGTCTTGGAAACAGGGATTAGTTCTTTTCAGCACTCACTGGTAACTCTCTAAGTCAGAAAGGCAGGCAATGCCTTAACAGAAAATTATCAGAAATTTGTTTCAATGTGTTTATTAGAAAATGCTTTATAAGCACCAGGGAATAATAAACCTAAATGGTAATGAAGGACCGGTAAGGGAGGTCTACAAATTCCAGGTCTGCTAAGAATGAATGGCCCTTTGGTCTTGGAAAGAAATAAAGTAACAAGTTTTAGGGACTCCCAGGTGAAGGAAGTGTAGACCTCTGACCAGAGTTGTGAAGGATGGACACTGCAAATTGTTATGTTGTCTAAGGGATTCCAGATAGCTGTTCTTCAGAAGAATACTCATAAAGCTCTTTTGCTGCAAGAAAATTGAGATGACAAAGATGAGATTCTGTTGTTTGGTGTTGTTAGTGACCAGGGGGTGGAATGAAAAAGAGAACTAGAAAATGTGAAGTAGTTGAGCTCTGGGAAATAAAGGAACCAGGATGATGCTGCTGGTTGCCCCAATAGGGCAAGAAAAGCAGCTGTGACAATGTCCCCCCTTTGTGTGATGCCACTCAGAATTCACATGTCCAGGACATGCAGTGTGACTGGTCTCCGGTGGCATATTTAGCCACTGACCAGGCGGGATCATGCTTTTCTGTGCTGAGAGCAACAAGACCTGTAAAGACTCAGGAGCAGTTCTCCTAGCAAAATGACATGCTCTTTTTTGGGGGGGTGCTCTTTTTTGGGGGGAATCGGATGCAGGCAGGAAACATCAACAGCCCCCATATGAACAGGAAGCAAAGTAAAATAAGAATTCTTGTTGACTAGTAGAAACAGCAAAATAGACTTTCAACATTTATTCCACATTTATTGATTATCTGCAGAGTGTGAGATACTCTGCTTGCATTAAAACAAGCCTTTCTTTCATATAACCGCCTGTCAGTATGAAGATATTATGAAAAAAGACTCTGCTTTTAGTGGTCATTTCACAGTAAGACTAAACATCTGCTTCTTTGTTTGTGGTATTATTTTCCTCCCGTGAAAGGTTTTTCTCCACTCATTTTGAATTTCAGGTTTAAAAAAAATGTTCATGTTTAGATGACTAAATCACAGGATAGAGAGGGTCTTAGATTTTTTCTTCGGGATGCAGTGTATTCACACACACACAGAAACACACACACATCTTCATGACACTATCATGGCAAATGCTGGATTATAAATCCAAATTTTCTGGTCTTGTTTATGGTTCTTTGCTATGAATGAAAGACTAAGCTAGCTTATTGGTGCTAAAAACAAAACTCATTCAAATGAGATGGGGCCCCAAAAGATAAATTACTAGAAGGGTATAAAGTTATCTCATGACAACTAAGGTCAAGATCATAGCTGAGTCACATGATAGATAAAGAAAAACTGAAATCGCCACCATGTAATGCCCAGGATTATTTGTTCCTTCATCCTCTCTGTGTCTCAGATATATATTTCAGTGAGGAATCTCCTGATTCTCTTATTTAAAAGCAAGATACTCCATGGGGCACTTTCTCTCTTTTCCTACCTTTTCTTACAAAGCACTTAACATCTTCATGAACACCCTGGTACGCTAGGCTGTGCTGCCATAAGAAGTGAATTCAAGAATCTTAATGGATTATAACAACAGCTGTTTGTGTCTCACTCATGTCTATCACAGCCCAAGTTGCCTCTGTCCTATGTCAGAAAATATGCACACACATATACGCACATATGTGTGTATGTGTACATATGCATATATACTCATGAATATAAAATTCAAATTTGAAATATAAACTTAATTATGTTCAGCTTTTAAGTTGTAGTGTTTGTAGCAGAATATTGACCACAGCTTTTCTTGTTCTCTAGACTTATGTCTGAAGAGAGAGTCTCAGTGAAAATTCAAAGAATCATGCACTTTGTATACTCAAAGGAGCTGCTAAGGGACCTCTAACCTGTGAGGCCAGAAAATATAAACATTAGTATAACTTGTATTTCTTTTATGATAGCTTTCTCCCACCTCCATCCTTATGCTCAGAGATACAAGAAGTATATAGAAAAAAAGAACGGGAGCACTGGGGTCACAGGCCTTGTTGGTAATGCAGCACTAGTAGTATAATGTTTTCCTTTCTTCTAGACAGGGTGTTTCTTAAAAAGTCAAGTATGTTTGTGCTTGACATGGGGTGGATCTCTGCTTAGGCAGGATAGGTCCTGGTCTGTGGACATGCCAATCTGACAAGAGAACAGAGAATTAGAAATGTATTTTAGGTGAAATACTCTTGAACAGCCTGTTACTACCTTATGAGAAATGTGGATATCCAGTGACTCAAGTAGGAAGGTCCGCCAGGGAAATAGTTGCCTTAAGCATGATCAAAGTATGGGGGAAATCCCCCTCCCATCTGGGTTCCTCTGAGGCTCAACAAGTAATCCAAACAGCAAACACCATTAGATTCACTAGCAAAGGAAAAATAAAGCTGATCAAGAGTACACGATGGAGCAACAATGACTATGCAGGTCCTAATTTCTACTACAGAGAAAGGGATATAAATCCCAAAGTAAGAAACCTGGCATACCACGGAGGGAGAGTGGAGACCTCATATGGCTAGGTGGGTTGACTCTCTCCATGAAGATGAGATAGATAGAAAATAATATATTTACAAATGAAGCTACATCTTCATGAAACTTCCTCCAAGTATATTCTTTCAGGTTACACAATGGATAATAGTGATTGTTTCTTTGATTAGGGAAAGGGAAAAGGCAAGAGTTTGATCAGACTTATTTTTCCTTGGCTAGTGCATGGGTATTGTACCTTGCATAGCCCTAGTCCATATATCAAAGTGGAATATATCAGAAAAACTGTCTGATTCCTTAGGGTTTAGGCAGAGACTGATCCCACATCATCAGCTGGCTCCTCACTCTCAAGTGAGCTAATTGAGTTAAGGCAGGAGAAGAATGAAGAGATGACACAGAGCGAAAGCTCCCCTGTCAAGAAAACAGTCAACTATGGGGGCTATGTGAGAGTTCTCTGTGCAATCCATTCATATGCAGGTGTGAAAGCCAGGTTAGGGAGGCAGCCTGACAATGCAAGGCCATGGAAGGCTATTGCTGAAAAATAAATGATGAGGTGAAGCCTGAGGAATTAAAGGAAAAGGTTGGCTCTTCCTCACTTCTTCTTCCCATCCTCATATTTATTAAAATGTATTTGAACCTGCAAGAAGGTGTATGTATCCTGAACAGATTGGACAACCCAAGATTGTAATACAAGTTATTAACAGAAGGTACCCAAGATATTATTAAACAGTTGTATAGAAGGACTTTTCCCTCAGAAGTCAGAGGGGAAAATAATTTTAATTGTACATGTCAATAATTTGAAGATTTCTCAGTAAACCTGTTATCCTCTAGGTTCTTTGTGGGCTGGATAATGAATCAAATTAACATTAAACAGGTTAGTGAGAAGAACAAACTAATTTGATTAGGCTACTCTAAAGTAAATGGGAGCAAAATGAGGGTATTTGTATCCTGAGCAAAGTAATAGGAGAGAGGAGAGGACGTATGTGATGAATAGAGCATGGTCCATGTGATGAAAACCAGTTCCTGTTTAATTCCATGTGTGCCCTGCCATATCAATAGATTTCTCTGGCAGAAAATTTATTTCTGGTGAAAATCCTAGTTCTCAGAAATAGCTCCTGTCGGGTAGGTTTTCCAAAAATCAAATAGGCTTAATATGCCAGAAGGAGACCTTTCAGATAGTCACCTTCATAAGAACTAGAGGCCAGTGAAGGCTCTGTGAGCCAAGAGGTCTCTTACCATTTCTTAAAGAATGCAGATATTCTTAGAGCATTGAAGGCCTTAAGAGCTTTTTGCCCTTTACCCTGTTTTCTTAAAGAAGTAATCATGTTTCCCCCTTTTATGACCTAGAAGAATATTGTTTGGGGGTTGTCATCTTGTGTAGGCTTTTTAGTGAATGTGTCCTTTCTATCTGAGAATCTCATCTCTCTCTCAGAGTGAAGATGAGGTCACACAAAATCTCCCACCCCCATTACCACACCTTCCTGACAACTACAGGTCCCTCAGTATAAATATCCCCTCTATTATTCTCTGGAATTTATAACTATATATATTCCCCATCATGTATTCATCAATTGATTTTTTTTTCTTTGCTAACCCATCTGATCTGTTTTGATGAATCATTCAGCCTGAGAAATCAAAGGGATGGGGAAATGTCCCCTGCACCCCAACACCCTGAATTTCACTCTTCTAGGTAGTTGAGGGAGTAATAAAGACTTTCCATAAGTCCATAGAGACATAACTGAATTTAGCTCAAAATAATGCACATGCCAGAAGACCTTTCCTGAACATCTTGAGGAGGTTTACCTTTGAAAACCAAATAAATACCATAGTGCTCAAAATCTCATAAAGCTTTTCCACCTTCTTTGGAATTATTTTTCTGAATGGTATGCGACACAGAATGTCCCATAATGAGTTAAAATAAGTCATTGCATACTCATCACCAACTAGGCTTTTAAAGACTCTGAAGAGCCCTGCTAAGATATCTGATAACTTGGTTTGACCCCTACTTTCTCCCATTGATCACAGCTCCTATTTTTGTAGAATTGCTATTAAAAGCTTACTTCGCAAATACCAGCTACTTTAAGAAAAAAAGTTGTGTTTAGTGTCATATAGATAGCTCTCCACTAAACGGTCATTCACATACCAATGCATTGCCCACATAAGACTGTTTCATTGTTCTGTAAACACAGCCTTAATTTCTACCTCTATGACTTTTTTTCCTTCTTTTGACATTTTTATCTTCAGTATTATCTCTATTCAAATCCTCCCCACTCTCCTCTTGAAGTCCTATTTCAAGTACTAGTTTGTAATCCATAAAAACTACCCTACTCTGAATATGGGTAGAGGGAATGTCTACCCATGTGGAGAGAGAATGTCCGTGGCCACACCAGAGGGGAGGAGTCATATATTGTCCAAAAATTAATTAAAAATAAATTTTCAAAATGACCCCAATTTAACTAAGAACTGCTCAGTGCTCCTTCCTGTTTACATTCACAGCACCTTGGTATATCTTTAATTAATCTACTTACTGCAGACTATCTTTATTATTACTGTTGTTTCTTCTAGCAATATTATTACAACAAAGAGATTCCTCTGACTCACACAGACACTGCTCATTTCTTGTCAAAACACCCCTGTAAGTAAATGCTACAATCACCATCTTACAGTTGAGGAAACTGATACTTTAGATAAACCACTTGATCAAGGTCTTATAGCTAATAAATAGCAGAGCAAGGACATTAATCCAAATCCATTTGAACTCAAATCCATGCTCTGAACCTCTATATAATAATTACTGTGCCCTTTTGTGTATATCTTTCTCCTCCACTTGATTGATTATGAGCCCTCAGAGGGCAAAGATCATGTTGAGTTCATCTTTATACACACTCTGTGCTTAATAAAGTACCTTCTGGATACCCAGAAAACATATTTGGAATTAAAACCATGTGCCCTCAGGATCAGGAGGTAACAGGAGGGTGTTTTCTGGTGAATCACGTGCCTGTAATTTCAAGGTGCCAAGTTCTTTGCATCCCACCTGTCATTTCCTCCGTTCAAATTCTCCTCCTAGATTTTCTCATTATGATGCATCACCTACGTTCCTCTTAGTTACAAGTAATGCAACATGACTAGCGCAACATGAGCACTAAGCCCTAGAGAACTAAAGAGTGGGAAGGTTGCTCTCTCCACACTGTGGATTTAAGGGAAGTTATAAAAAATATATGTTAAAGGTCAGAAGCAAACCTGCAAGTTAAGAGCCCTGCTGTGCAAGGCTTCCATCCCTCTTCATAGTACATCAAACTGTATAGTCCCATGAAAATTAAGTTAAATAAGTCATGCAAGCAGCCCCATTTATTTTCCCAGGAAAATTGCCTTATTAATGTGCATTATGGAAATAGTGTTCCATGTGAGACCTAACAAGAATTTGGACTGTTTGTGCACATGGAAAGTTACTTCATGTGCTTTTCATGCTACTAGATCTCAGGGAAGTTTTTGAAACTCATTTTCAGGCTGTGCCTGCTTTTTCAACAGTCCCTCTGAAAACAGTCCCCTCTGTAATGACCTCGTTCCAAAAGACCACAGATGCCAACCAGACATGGCAACCAGCTCAGCAGTTCAGTGACTCCAAATAAATGCTTCATGGGGTCTAGTTCTCCAGGCCAGGAAGGAATCAACCAAAAATAACAGGAAAGTCAGTGGAGTGCAGTGGTTAGCTTAGCCATGGGAATAGTGGAGTTTTCAAACAGAGGCGTGGGTTCTGACTCTTTTCATTAGTAACTGTGACATGGGGGATTAATACATGCTTTCTAAACCTTACTGTGTGAGTAAGTAGAAAAGTGAATAGCAAAATTTTCCCTTTTCTTAGAGTTAATGGGATATTAAATGAGATACTTGTAAAAGTGTTCAGCACAATATATATCCAACACTAAATAAGCCTCAATAAATACAAGGCAATAGATTTAGTAATCAAAGTAAGTTTTGTACTAAAGCTTAAGCAATGTATTATTTGCAGAATGCCTCCTTTTATAAAAAAAGACAGTGGGAAAATTAGCTTACAGCAGATGCTTATCAAATGAATCTATAGTGGCAGAATTTCATACATTGGAAATACCAGCCCATTTTTAACATTGAGGCAGGGTTGCTTAATCAAGTACCAGAGTGTATTCCAGGGACAAGCTCCTCATCCTCCTGTATATCTAAGATAGTATTTTCTAAGGCTATAGCAAATTAAAGAAATAAAGACTGATATGTTATTACAAACTGAAAAAAAAAAAAAAAAGTTATCCAGCAGGCATTTTCTTAGACAGCCTAGCAGAAACAACCCTGTGAGTTTCATATTCCAGAGGCTATAGATTTTTGCTTTTCCCTGGTGAATTTTCTTTGCCCATTTCTCATATGACAGCAGTAAAGTCATTAATTACACATTTATTTTAAAAACAAACTACCATAAGCATATTTTAAATGTTCTAACTTTGTACATCTGAACTCAGGCTTTCTTCCAGATAGTCTGGCTTCTGTGTATAATTTTTTAAAATGTTTTTACTGACATGCTTTGAAACTATGAAACTGTGATAATCTCCATAACAGAGATAGTCTATCATTCCAAGTTGTCTACCCCACATTTAAAACTTAAAGGTAAGTCTTCAGGAAACATCACAGAAGATAACTTCAAAATTATTGAAGCTGGCAACTATTGGACTTTATCCTCCCCACTTTTTCTGTTTGTGGCTGAAAACCAGAAAAGAAAGACACAGACTGATAGATCTAAGGACATGATAATCTAACAGAAAAATTAAGAGGGAGAGGGCAACTAAAGGGTAATATGAAAGATTTTTAAAATACAGTAAATAATTTTTTTAAAGGGAGGAAGATATCAAAAGACATGAGACAGAATATGGGAAAAGATAACTGTACTGAACACATTGCCATTCAATTTTTTTTTACCTGTCAGTAAAAGTCATTGTGTTACAGGGCAAGGAGAGAGGCACCCCAGAACACCCAAAACTGCCCATTTTAAATAGGTTCTGCTATACGCTGCATCAAGACAAAACATAATCTAGTGTGTAAGACCTTTGATGGAAAGGAACTTAAACACAACTAGTGTGCAAAACAGAAGAGACAAAGACTATATTTTCCAAATTAGCTAACCAAAGTTACCCAATTCCCCTCATGTGTAAATGTCCAGGCAAATGGTGTTGGCCCAAAGCAAGACAACTGAAAGACTGTCACAAGTCTAAGGCACTTTCTGGAAGGGATTCATAGAAAAGGGTCAGAAACAACCAGACACGTCTGAGAGGAGAAGAGAAAAATCAAGATCAAGGTAAAAGCTGCCATTGTTAACCTCCCCACAGTCTCTCCCAAATGTGTTTCAATGATCCAGGACTGTTTTTCACATGTCTCTCTGCTCCATGTGCCTTCTCCAGTTCTCCTTATTTTACATCCTTCATCCTTAAGTCCTCTCTCCAGCGTCTCTCCTCTCTTCTCAGCTTCACCCTCTTTGGGTGGGTCAGGGAACCTGGAAATGTTAGGGGGTAAAGGATGTCTTGAACGAACTCTGCAAGGTTCAGATTTTGTGGACTCCTCCCCGACTCCATTTATTGAAACTACAACTTCACCCTCTACTTCAGTCACTGAAACTACAACTCCCAGCAATAACAAAGGGAGAACTGGGAGGACCCAGGGGTGGAGCTAAGCAATCATTGTGGGACTTTTGGGGATATATAGAGGAGCCATGTTGAGCTGAGTCTCTCTCTCCCTTGACCTGTGCTGGTGGATGATCGCTTGGCTCTTGATGAACTTTCAGTGTACTGTTGAGATTCCAAGTCAGCAGAACTGATAGGATGCTCTAGTTAAGTTGTCTTTATCTCTCTGTCTTTCCCAGGATTGTTCCTTTTCTCCCCCCTTTGTAGGTAAATCCATTATTGACCTTTTTGTGTGTGCCTGCAGTACAGTTGAATCTTAAGCATGCCAGTGAGGGCCCACAGATAGGCAACCCAGTTCACATTGAGTTGCCCTGTAACAGAACCTCACTTTTGCCTTGGACAATCCCCCTTAAATTTGTATGCCACACACTAATACAATCCCCCTTTAATTTGTACGCCACATTTCTCAGAGTGCAGCTTTAGAAGCGATCCTTTGCCAGGGTTCCAGTGTGTGCAAGAGAAATAGTTACCAGGCATTGTCTAATGTGGAAAAAAAAGACATGCTTTTGAGAAGTGATTGGTGCATATATGACTTAATAGCAAAATCTTTACATTTTAAATCTTGGAACTGTCAGTCCCTACTATTTTCAACTAAACTTCAAGTTGTTTAATTACAGACTGCCACTACTAATTTTTTTTTTTTTAATTTTGAAGGACAAATCTTGTTCAGAAAGTTTTTTTTCATCAGCAGTAGATTTTTTTTTCTTTTTTAATATCCCAATTTTTAGAAACTTATCTGCTCAGGCTTATGGATGGGTACCCCTTTTGGATATCTTAATCTTGAAATAGATTCAACTTGCTTGATCACTTAGAAAAATGTGGTCTCATTGACTCTTGAATAAAATATAATTTGGGTCACCGTCCCCATTTGCTCAATAGCATTAAAATGATGCATTTCTGTAGGTCTACATAGGCTGGTATCCCTGTCTGTCCTATAGTTCTTTACTGGAATTGAGCAGAAAAGGTCAAATGGGGGGTAATATGTCAAAAGGCTGTAATTAAGATTTAGAAAGATTAATACCGATGGTATTTAATGAAATTGGCTTTTAGAGGAATGCTCATCTATTACTTTGATATTTAACTTTTTTTTCTTATTAAAATGTTAGTGCTGAATAGAAGCACACAATCAGTGGTAGAAATGTGAGTTTATACAGCTATTCATGGGGGGGGTCACAACTAATAAACAGAGTTTTTTGTGTGTTATACTGATGATAAAATTACTTAGCTCTTCCACTTAAGATATAATTTTGTTGCTCTTTCCAGAGCTTGAAGAAACATTTTTTTTTCATTGCAGTAAGCAGCAAACTCTCAGAGCTGTATCACTTCACTGCATTGATGCAGTTTGTTTTTAATTAGTCATTTCAGATGTTTATAGCAATCTCAAATAGACATAGAAAAAAGATCTATCAGTTTTTTACAGACAGGGGTAAATTTTGCTTCTAAAGGAAAGACTGTGGCTAAATCCAGCATATCACATTGAAAAGAGACTGTAAGTCTAAAGTAGTGCTGATGCCTTTTGGTGTTTTGAAGAAGGAGCTGTTTCAAATTCTAAGGAAATTTCCATTTCAAAAATAGCTACTGAACTATCACAATGACTGTTTTGCATATATTTTTGGTCACAAAAATACCATTGTTATTTTTTTACTATGGAAATGCAAATGAGATGTTGATAGGATTAAGTTCTGCCACCTTCTGAGACAGTCTTGTTCTTGCACTATTGAAGGTTTCCTGCCCTTCTCCACTGTTTCCTTCACAGTTAATTAAAGGCATCAGACTCATTGTGCTCTACATTCTGTCTAAGATTTACCTCTCCCTCCTTATTTTGGCCATTTCCTCATGATTGTTTCCTGAATCTTAGTACCGCTTCAGATTCACTCCAGCTTGTGACTTATTTCATTGCAGGGCATGAACCTTCTATTTTCAGCTAAGAAAACATTGTTCCCACTTTTATTGAAAATATAAGAAAAATGCAGTAATTCATCACAAGCTTGTTTTGGCTGATTATTTGGCTGATTATTTTTCCATTAAATGTGTTAGGTGCTTGAAAAGGGAGATCCTGTTCCACTAAGTCACACATAATGTTGTACACCAACATTGCCTCAAAAAATCACTGTGATACCATATAGAATGATTCATTGTTTATGGATGAAAACAAAAAAATGCATCTTAGGGAGCACATGTTGCTATCAAATGTGTGTCCAAGTGTGTGAAAAACAACTAATACTGAGTTGTCTCTGTTATGTTTTCAAATCCCACCACACATCCACGCTTTAAAAAAATATACCTCACCAACACATAAGCTCTTTCGCTCTGATAATCATGTTTGAACTGGAAAAATGTTCATGTTATACCCCATTCTTGTAAACTAAGTAAACATTAATAAGACTTGAATATCCAGCATTAAAAAAAGGTTGTTTTTTCATGAAAAGTAATTTGAATGAGAATGAAATAAAATAGATTCATTGAATTAGAGCTACCTCTCTTTCAATGAAAAAAGCTGTCACAGCTGAGGCATTTCAGACAGGATTTCTTGTTGGTGGCTAGAAAGGGATAACCCATTTCCTATAAATAGTGTGGTTATTCATAAGTCCCAAATTGATGATGATTGAATAAATTGTTAAATTATGTAATATTTTACTCATTTATGCATGCGTACACATATTACTATTCTACAAGTCAGTATATTTTTGTCAGAAACG
>NW_004567127.1:23602093-23650274 GCF_000260355.1 Condylura cristata | reverse complement strand
TTTAAAAAAAAAAGTCTTCCCCTAAAGTTAGAAATTATCTGTGAACTATCTTAAAACTATATATAATATATTTTGTTGTGACATGAATATTTAAATATTAAAATGTTTGTGCCCAACTGAAGACTGAGACAAATGGAGACAAGTATACTTAAAACCAAAGAAGGAGTAAATATGTTTGTAAAAACTCACCAGTTCCACTGAATTTTCTGTCTGGAAATGAACAGAGTGTGACTACTCACTCAATATTTTTTTCCCAATTTTGAATATGCAAAACCTACCAAATGATGTATTTTAAATAAGAAGTTAGAATTGATGTATGTAAGTTAACAAAACAATTTTTTAAAAGATTAGTTTATTTATGCATACAGAACTGGGGTACAGGTCAGAGGTGCAGGGGTTCTGAGAGGATTCACTAGAGGCAGAGTGGGGAGCAGAACAGGAGGACTGATTGATGAAGTACACTGCTGAGGGAAGTAGTGGGTGGGTCAGGAGAGGACTGACATGTGGTGTGGATCATCTCCAGGACAGGGATCGAACTCATGCTGAAATGGCTTTAGCTTCTTCTTAGTGCTGTGCTTTAACCCGCTGCGCCACTATGGAGGGCCAACAGAACAATTTTTTAATGCTTAGTATCTTTAGTATCAAGGATTTTAGTGTGAGGTGTTCAGTTATCTTGGAATTTTTTTATCATCCGTCATCAATATTTTTGCTATATATGTGGAGAAAAAAGGAAATTACCTCTTTTGATTTAATTTTCTTTGAAGTCAGATGCATTATGTTATAGAAGATGCATATCTTTAAAAATATATAATACCGTGTAATGAAGTACTTTAGAAGTTAGAATTTAATGAGATTACTTTATAAATTACTTAAGTGAAGTGAAATCTTCATTTATGTATTCTTTACTTCCTCCCTCTTCCTTCTCTATCTTGAAATATTTTTATATGAAGGCTTAATAATGCACAGGGCAGTTACCTAATTTGGAACAAAGATTGTTGATAATTTAGGTTGATGCAGGAATGCAATTGTTTTCATGTACTCATGTGTACATGATTATATGGAATATCAGGTTACAAAACAATACATATGACACTCTTATTTTATTATAAATATATAGTTATAGCTATAGTGTATATGTGTTTGTATATATATATGTTTGTTTATGGACATGTGTGTGCAGGAAGAATAGTGAAAATGTAAAAATCAACATGTCCTTGGTTGTATTATTGACATTTTTTTCCTCTGTGCTTTTCTATATTCACCAAAAAAATCTATAATTAATGAGTCTGTGTTTAGTACTAAAATAATATACTTTTAAATTAAAAAAAGTAAGGAGAGAGAGAGGAAGAGGAGTGAAAAAAGAAAGGAAAAAAATCTTTATGATCTTGTGGGAATGTTTTTGTGAATCTGAGCAGATCTCTGTTGACTTCCGTGTTTATCAACTATTTTCTGTACCTAGGTTTTATAAAAAACTTAGAGTTTTCAATAATCAGATTGTATGTGTTAAAAAAAGAGAATTGATTGCCTAGATATACAAAAAAGAGTGAATAATTGTTGGGGGCCAGGCATGAGTATCTATTTTCAGATGTTGTTTTATGACACATAGTTTCTCATTTTGTCTAGTGTGGTGTTATCTGTAGTTTGCTTCCTTGTGGTCTCTGACATTAAAGAAAATGGGTTTGTAGCTGTAATCTAAGTTCATGGAAAGATGATATGTGATTGTTAGCTCAAGACCAGCAAGGTTTCAGCATATACATAGTTATAACTTAGATAAAACGCCCCCTGAGAGATTCACAGGGGCAGGGACTATGTATTACACTTGATATATGTCTGGCACTTATAAAGAACACTTGTCTCATCAGAGGCTTATAATGAATGTTTGCAAGTCTATGTATTGTTAACAAAATTGTTTAGCGTTTGAAACAAAACCAATTATTTCTAATCTGGTAGAGTCTCACTAGCTCCAAACCCATGATTTTAGAAGTAAAAATTACATGATGTTATTCTCAGACACTACAGAATGATGCAGGCTCCCACTTACACAGAAGTAGCACTCGCAGTATAAAGATTTCAGGGATGTCATTTTAAGTACTTCATTGTCAAAGCCTGCCATCAGTCTCCATGCCTAGATTGTCCACATTGAAGATTCCAATATTTTGACTTAAAGCCAGTCTTTCCTGAAAGACTATATGCATCTTAATCATCATATATGTTGGTAAGTGTACAGATTCTTAGAACATACTCCAAACCTAGTATTATATTTATACAGTGTTTGAAAAAATTGGGTAATAGTAATATTCCCAAATCCAGACTCTCCAATAAAATTTTAGCAAAACCTCAAAATTGGGATTATATCACTTCCATACCTTCTGTCTCCCAAAATCTCAGTTGCAAGTAGATTCGTATATAGCATACAGAGTTTGTACTGTATAGTGGAAGATAGTATGGGACAATTGGAAAATGTTAAAAGTTAAATATGTATATTGATTGATCAGCAATATTGCATGTGAATCTTTGCTTATGAACTCCATACTAAAATTTAACACATATACAGAAAAGTATGTAAGTTGTCAGTGAAGAGCTGATGAATTTCCACAAATCTGATTTATTGGTGCAATCAGAAAACTGCTAAAAAATCAGAGTATTTCCAGCATCCATCAAGTCCCTGTGTTCCTCTAACTATAATAACCTACTCTCTGACCCAGAGTAACTAATAGTGTTTTTTTCTAGTGCTATAAATTGTTTTTGTATTTTCTGGAACTTGATACAGGATTTCTTCTTTGATTGGTTTAGTTCACTGGACATTGTGCTTAACTTAGGTATATTTTTGATACAATTATAGCTCTTTTATACTCATTCAAACACACTTCCTTTTGACTGGATCAAGAAGATGTGGTATGTATACACAATGGAATACTATTCAGCAATCATAAAAGATGAACTGTCATTTGCAACAACATAGATGGAGCTAGAAGGGATTATGCCCAGTGAAATAAGTCAGAAGGAAATATATATATATATATATATGTCAGATGGTTTCACTTATAGGAGGAATACAGGGGAACCAAATACAACTAATAAATCAGAGACATTCTGCAGGGTAGCGGGGAAGAAGAAGGATCAAAATGAGGGTGGGAAGAACACAAGACTGTGGTGATGGTGCCAAGTGAATTGGTGGTGGAAATTCTATGGAAACTATACCTGATTTAAATATATATGTAGAGAAAGAAGTTATATATAAAGAAATAAATTAATTTAAAAAACATGCCATCTTTTAGGCTAAATTGGTCATGGCATCCTAACCTGTAGAGAGTCAAGGGTGAGTACTTTAATAGTTCCCATTTGAAACTATTACAAAGAATATAGCTGTGAACATTTAATATGTCCTTCAGGAAGGATATGCATACAACTGAGCTAAATATGTACCCAGGGTGGGCTTAAGATCATCTTTAGTAGACACAGTCAAAGAGTTTGCTAACTTGATCATAGCAAGTTTCTCTCTAGTGTGGTGAGTGTTCTGTTTGCTCCAAGATTTTGCTGATCTTTTGTCTTTGTCTTTTAGTCTATAAACTCAGGGCATTTAAGTAAGACAGTACAAAAAAGTGCCGAAGACAGAACTCATACCAGTGCCAAGGGATACTGCTCAAGGTGTGGGACTGTTCATCCCAGAGTATTTTCACCTGCCACAGCCCCAGCAAAGCTGCTTTGCTTTGCAGCCTCTGGGTGCTGCCGGGACTCAGTTACAGTTGGACTACATGTAGATTCAATTTGCATTTCACATCAGAAGTTGATGTTGTTTGTCTTAAATACCTGTTTCCTGTACTTCAGCTTCAGCATTCTAATTCAATAAGCCTAGAACAGGCTTGGGACTCAGTATATTTCAAAGCTTTGCAAAGCGATACAGAGGCCCGTTAACATATTTGAACAACTAGTTTAACCAACTGGACTTCAAAGGTAGGGAGGGGAGTGGGTGCCACAATGGAGTCACTCAAAACATTCCTTCTGGAATGTGAGCATAAAGAACTCATTGATAGTTGCTTTAATGAGAGATTATTATTATTTTTAATTTGTATCGTATCTTTTTTCCATCCCAGGAATAAACCTTTTGGTTGATGTATATGGTCTCCTTTTAATGTACAGTTACATTCAATTTGTTAATATTTATTGACAATTTGTGTATCTATATTCATCAGGCATAATGGCATCTTTCCTTTCTTCTTTCCTCTTCCTTTCCTTCTCTTTCTTCTCCTTTCCTTGCTTGTTCCATCTCTCTCTCCCTCCCTTCCTCCTCCATCCCTCCTCCCTTTTTTTTATGGTACCAACCATATTAATGGGCAGAGACTTTGACGATGATTCATCAAGGCAGGTTTGTGCCTGAAATATTCATTTCTGTATTTCCAAGATAATTTAAATGTGGCAGAGGACTCTAGATTAGTCACTATTCAAAAAAACAGAAGCAACAGGAAATATATGTGGTTTGTTATAAGAATTGGCCCAAATTTTGGAGACTGAGTAATCTGTGATGTGCTGTCTACAAGCTGGAGAACCAGAGAGTATGTGGAATAATACAGTCCACTTCCAAAAGCCTGAGAACCAGAGATATTAGTATCTGAGGACAGAAAAAGAGAAATGTCCCAACTTAAATAAAGATACCACATTCTTTTGTCTCTATCTTTTTGCTCTACATAAGTCCTCCGTGTTTCTATAATGCCCACCAGCACTGGTAAGAGCATTCTTCTTTACTCAGTATATTGATACAAATGTCAGTCTCTTCTGGAAACACCCTCACAGACACACCCAGAAGTGATGACTTTGCCAAGAATCTTTCAGACCAACAAGGTTAACACATATAATAAATTATCACAAATTCTATATAATACTTATCTTTGGAAATCTATGGACATAATCTTTTAAATCACATCAGGTACCTTAGTGAGTTCTTGTCAAGCTTTACAGGATCCACCAAGAATAAGGTAACAAAGGTAGAAAAGTATTAACCCCCATGATATCTGTATATTAATAGCTCATAAAATGGTTAAGGCATAAGAAGCTAAGCTCAGATACTGGCAACCACTCCTGAAACCCTGAATGAACAATGGATATTTTTAACCTTTCGATTTTAGCACTCAAGGGAGCAATGTTAGCAACATCAAATTGTCTTATCTATGTCATCAGATCATGGGCCTTTATCAGACAAATAAACAAATTTAAATCTCATCCAAGGAGGAATTAGAGAATTAAAGTTGATCTAGGTTCTTCCTTTGTACCATTTGTTCATATACTTTGAATGAGCTCAATTGGCTATATTGACGATACTTACATTTGCTTTGGTTTCAGGCATTAAATGTGTATGTTTCTTCTATTAAAGCCCACCATGCCTATGTGAGTATAATAAAACAACAGGGTTTGGCACCATCCATCTTTTATTATGGATTGCTGAAATGATGTTGGAGAGTATATTTATAAGTAGTGCATACTAGTGTTGCCAAATATTGACTTTACTTGCTAACGCCATCACATAAAACTTCTCACGACAACCTAAGTAAAGTTCAGTTGAAGATAAAATATTGCAAAATAAATGCCAAAAATGGAAACCATTTTTCAAAACACTAAATTAGGAAGTTAAGGAATCAAGGCAATTAATCAATATTTCAAAATGATGAATATATTTTACCAAACAACACTTAAAATGAAAAGCTCAAAAGGGAGGTTTTTCTGTATGTTTAAAATAATATTTATTTTAAGCAGCTGTGACATATTTCAGGTGAGGTTTTTTGAAAAACATTTTACCTAAAATTTTTACTACAATTACATTCACCAAAATGATCTGAAGAAATGCATGTAAATCATTTCATATTTGATGCTAATAATTATACTTGTCACTTATTGAGCATCTATGTTCCAGGTGTTTTACCTGGAACTTATTCAATTCTCTTTACAAGCCTATATTAATATTGTACTGATTTTAAAACATACACTGATATTAAAACTACATCAATTAAGCCATTCTACCAACTTTATTTTATATTTGACTTGCCCTTTAACAGGCTAGCGTTCCTGAAGCTCATAGGTTTACATTCCTTCAAGGAAGGTGAAATGGGAAGAAGTCAGTAAATACCAATAGATATGGAAATAAGTAAAAAACAAAATGGGTTGCAATGAATCAAAAGATAAGGGAGGAAGTTCCTGGTTGTTTGTCAGAACAGAGGAGACCAGAAAAAGGATAAAAGTAACATTGTTTGTTAGCATGCAGAGTTTCACATATGAGTACACATGCCATATCTAAAATAAAAAAGAAAGCAAACAATATAATGTAACGAGAGCTAAGTTTAAGTTTACTTGGAAAGATATATTAATATAAAACATTTTATATGAATTCAATGGTGGTTTTAAATACCATCTCTATACCAATGACTCCCATATGTCTATCTCTAACCCAATCTGGTCCCTAGATTTATATACCCAAGTAGGAGGTGATGCTTTGACATAGATTCCACCTAGCCACCTCAAACTTTGACATGGTATTTTATAAATCTGTTGCTTATCTTTTTAATTAGTATGAGTCATTTTTCATTGATCCTTAATAATTATAGTCCCATTGAAAAGACTGATTCTTAGGGCTTGCCAGAGGACAGGGACTGTGACACACAGGGACATAAAATAACATTTTTTTAAAGACCAAAACAACACAAACTGCTATGAATATGAGTGCTATGTAATACTGCCTTCAAGTTTTATGCTAGCAAGTTGTATTAGCTGCCCCCCACATCTGCAATATAGAATTTGTGTTGCCAACTAAGGGTTAGGAAATGGCAGTACATTTTCTTTAAAATTTTATTTATCTCCTTAATTGGGTAGCAGTAGTTAAGATGGTTGCTAATTTAGACATTAAACCCATCTTACCATCTCATTCTTTTCTTTCCAATAATCGTCCCTGTATATTTTAATGGTAATTAGTCAACTTTTATTATTTAGCATTTTGTAATTACAAAATAGCTTGAAGGCATCATTTAGTTATTCCTAACAACATTCCAATTATATTACTGGAAATCTGTTCCTTGCATGCTATATAGAAAAATATTAAATTTCTTCCATATATTTTACTATTTTCAATGAATACCTTTAACTATCTCACTTCAGTTGCATTGACTTAACATCTACTTATTTGAATGTGCAAATCTTGGTGCAAAAACATCAGTTTGTAACTTAATCTGTGATTAGAGAGGTAGAATTTTTTTTTTCCAAATATTAAAAGGCTATATTTTGGTGGCATTTATCATTAGATGCTTGCATGATTTTACTTGTTGATTTTATAGCACAGAATTTTGGGGAAATAAATAGCAGTTTCCTACTTCTTAATTTTGTTTTTACTTTTAGTTATACCATTTCAAACTACACAATTTTTCACAACTTAATGGAAATCAGGAAACTCAGTTCCAAAGTGAAATCAATTCATGTACTTCAAGTATAGGAAAAACAATTCTAATTAACAATCAGGAAAAAAAAAATGTTCAATAAAAGTGGCATCAATAGTGTCTTCTTTTGTGTTGTCTTAGATGAATATTTGATTAATTTCTTGTAATTCAAAATCAGTTTATTGGAGTCTGACTCTGCCATGTACCCATTGACTCTCTGTCTTCTCTAAGCCTCAGCATCTTCAGGATCTGTCCAGTGAACTTGAGGACAATGGCTATTGCAAAAGATTGCTAAGGGGGTGGTAGAGGTGGTCACAAATACACAAATGTTCCTTTCTCTCAAAGCATAGGGAAAACCTTTCTCCTGATAGGTTACCTTATGTAGAATAGATCTTAGTGGTAGAGATACCGTGAGGTTGTTTCTTGTAGAAATAAGTAGATAACACTCCTGACACTGAGGTTGGCACTTGAGAAAGTCCATGTTCCACCCTAAACAAGTCATAGAATTCCCAGTGCAATAAACCTACAGGCCAACCTAGAATAGTGTGTGGCTGTTATTATAAAAGAAAGGCAGTTTAAAAAGCAGAATCCACCAGTTCTTTGGATCAGTTAAGACTTTATTGTAGCCACAGGCCCTTAAAGGCTCTCTTTGTAATCAGCCACTTCTATCATTTAACAGCCTTGTTCTGTGTTTTGGCAATAGACCCCAAGTGAATGGGCCTATCTAGGGATGGGAAGAAAGGAATCCACCCCAAGGCCCTTTTTGCCTTTGCAAACTGATGGTTTCCAAGCCGTTTTCTGGTGTTTGGAAACACTGCCTACTAACTGGGGGAAGAGGCAGCTGTGCTTTGGCCCACATGAGGTAATTTGCAGACACATTTTAATTGCCTTTTAGGGAGCATGAAGGAGTTCCAAATAGTCTAATGAGTTCCAGCAAACACCTGTGAAATGCTTTTAGACGGCCATGTAATACTGAAATTAAGAATGTAATGCAGCAATTGGAGGCATGGTTGTCAATTTTTTTTCTCCTCCTCTGAAAAGGATAGTGAGAGATGTTTTAAAGACCTCTTGCCTATAGTAGGTTTCCCATTCACCAAATGACATTATTTTTTCACCCCTTGAACTAATACAGTAAATTCAAAAATGTTTGATACATTTTCACATCAAACTTAACATTTAAAAAATGAAGACTTGATCAGATAGCAAAATTTAAATGAGAAGGATATCAGACAATTATAAATCTAAAAGTACATGCCATTTAGCTGATAAACTAATTTAATTTGAAATATGAAAGAGATGAAAATATGGTTATAAAAAGAGGCTTTGAAAAATGTCTCACTGTTTCTCTCCTTTTCTTAATCATCTCTTTCTTTCCCTACTTCCTTCCATCTTCCCTCGTCCCCTTTCTAAATGATTTATTGTCAATTTAAGCGAATGTATTTTTGAGAGATGAATGACACTGGAATCTTCCTTGTATATACTTGGAAACAAATGAACTGAAATAAGAAATATTAGTACAATTTGGAGAGCAAAAAGATGATTTTCAGAAATTATATCTTATTGTAACTTTAGATCCATGTTTTCATTTTGTGAATTTGTGTGTCTACCATTATTCTCCTGAGAAGCAACAAGTATCTTGAAATGTTTATTCCTCCTTTCTTTACACTTTTGATCACACACACACACCCTCCAAAAAAATAACAAAATCCTTTCAAATGAAATCATACTACATTGTTCTTCTGCAATACTATTAGCATAATTGCAGGATTTATCAGTGTTAATAGATGTAGCTGTAATTTTTTTCATGGCAATGCAATGTCCCACTGTAATATCATAAGTAATTTTCATTTCTCCTGTAGACAATTAGGTTACTTTAGCTTTTTCAGTATAATAATCAATGCTTCTCAGGCCTCCCAGGTAGCACAGGTGTTAAGTCTTAGTGCTATCACAATACCACCAGCCACTGCAGCATGGGGTCTATCCCAGGCAAGGGAGCTGAGCACATGGCACAGCAGACCTCTTGTATGAGCTGCTTCTCCCTCAGCAGTGTATTTCAGTAGATCATCCTGTTCTGCTCTCCACTGGGTCTCTAGTGAATCCTTCCACGTCCCACATCTCTGGCCTGCACCCCAGTTCTTGTATGCATAAGTGAATAAATGTTAAAAGAAAACATGCAATCAGCGCTTCTCCCATCTACATTTGTAAAAGTATTTCTTTAGACCACTTGGAAATGGAATTGGTAGGAGAAAAAGTATATGCATTTGGAGCTTTTCTAGAAATATCCTTACTACTCTCTGAAATGGTCGTACGGTCCAAATGGTACAAAATGGTAAAATGGTTTTGATTTATTTTGGTTAAACACGATTTATCATGATTAATGACAGTCTGCATTTTTTTTTCAAGATTTTTAAGATTTTATTTATTCATACAGAACAAGCCAAAGGTACAAGGGTGGTGAGAGGATTCACCAGAGATAGAGCGGGGAGCAGAACAGTCCAAATGGTAAAGTGCACTGCTGAGGGGAGCAGCAGGCAGGTCAGAGGAGGTCTGCCACACCATGTGGGTCACCTCTGGGGCAGGCGGGGATCGAACTCATGCAGAAATGGCCTTAGCTTCTTAGTGCTGTGCTTTAACCCTCTGTGCCACCAGGGAGGGTCATCCTGTAAATAATTTAATCTACATTTTTATTTCTTCAAAAATTTAAATGAAATTTTGGAGTATCTTTTCTTTAGAATCCAGGAACTTTCTTTGGTTATATGTGTTACAAATACCAGTTCTGTATCTAAAGTTTACCTTTTTTTCTCATTTGACTTTTAGTTACTATTGCCACACACAAGACTTAATTTTTATGGGATTTTTTTTTTAAATGCCTTACTTCAGAAAGCTTTTCTAAATAATAAACTCAGTGCTCTTATAAATGTCTAATGTAAATAAATAATAAAGATACTTTTATCTACAAAAAAAGATTTTTCCCATTCTATTCTTGAGGAGACAGGACTGTGAATTTTATGAGGAGGGATTAATATCTTTCCCATATGGTAAGTCCTTATTATTGGCACCTATTTTGCTCATCTGTTGTGACCCCTATAATATAATAATTTCTGTATCTTCATACTTGTATAGCTGTACTACCCAGTGGGAGCCAATGGTTCCAGAAACTGTTACATTTAAATAATTAAAATAAGTAAAATAAAAAGAAATTCAATTTCTTTGCAGTATTATCCATTTTCAAGTACTCACAAGCCAAATGTGACTTAGTCACTACATTGCACATTGCAAGTATAAAATTTTCGTTCTCACAGATAGATCTGTTTATGACACTACTAAGAAATTATTATCTTCTACTCAAATAACCTCTAGCTACTGCTGCCCCTGTGTCACACTATCTTAATTACTATATTTCCATATTACTAATACCATAAAGCAAGTTATTCTTCCTTATTTTTAGTTTTCAGAGGTGTTCTCTTTACTCTTGGCATTTTATTCCCATAGTTCATTTTCACTATCATACTTAGGAAATTTGGCATTTTATTGAGCTTATATAGAAAGCTGAGGCTAATTTAGATCCTCATATTATTGGACTTCCAGTCCTTGAACATTGCATGCCTTTTTGTTAATTTAAGATTTATTTTTAAATCTTAATATTTTCTCTCTATCATGTACACTTGGAATAGCTTACATTATGTCTTAGTTTCCATTGCTGTTTTATGTGTGAGTGTATTATGTTTATCATTAGTATATTGCTTTAGTTATACAATAATTCAATTTTTTTATATATATTGGTCATATATACTGTCATCTCACTGAATTTTCATTAAACTGCTTTGTTCTATAAAATCTCTGAAGGTTCTAATCCAGGTAATCATATAATTTGTAAAATATGTGTACCATACGTTTCAAATTTTTAATCTGTTTCTTTTTCTATTTTTATTGCTTTGAGAGAAATTTGTAGTATCATGTGGACTAAATCATGTAGGTAATAATGGTGCTAAATTATGATATTGGTTTCTTTTTAATTAATGACTTCCTATAAGATTTAGAATATTTTTACTTCTCTATTTTCCTGAACATTTTTTAATTGTTAATTGCTATTCAGTTCTGTCAAGTTACTTTCTTAGCTACATTATAATATTTAATTATACAATTAATATGTTAAATTAGTGGTAAAACTTATATAAAATATTTTGCATACTTATACATAGCCAACTTATTTATGAGTTTTATTTTTATTATCACTGCTATTATTATTTTGCTAGTTTTATTTTGTGTCTATGTGTGTGTTTATATTAGTTCATTTTGAGAAGCTATGCATTTTATCTATGCGATTGAAGTTCAACTTATATTTATTGTGACTCCTGATAAAGGTTAATTTGCTTTTATTTTCACATTTTAAGCTATTTTTTCATCTTTGAAGTTCTTTGTCTTTCATTAAATTCACTCATGTGTTCAGTGATTGATTCAAAATTATTTATTAAGTGATATCAAATGAATCTTATCTTAGTTTTTTTTGGGAAAATACCATGAAAGTCCCTGTCTTCAAAGAACATAAAAGTAGGAAATGATGGATAATAAGCACATAAAGAATTATAAGATGTTGCTTGTCACAGGTTAAAGTGAAGAATATATTCTTCACTAAGGTGAAGAATAAAGCAGGAAGTTTTCAGTAATTAATGATTTTTGGCCATATAACTAAAGGTCTTAAATGAAAAACGTAATGATTCCTTTCAGTGAAAGTAGCAAAGTTCTAGTCTAGTGTACAGAGGCAGGAAATTTTGCTCTGCTGTAATAAAGAAGGCCCATTATTCTTATCCTAACTTTCCCTGATCTTCCTCATTTTAAAAATTTATTTACTTATGCTTAGAAGAACTGGGGTATAGGCCAGAGGTACAGGATTTGAGAGGATTCACCAGAGACAGAGTGGGGAGTAGAACAGATAGATTGACTGAAATACACTGCTGAAGGGAGCAGTGGGTGAGTCAGGAAGGGTCTTCCAAGCCATGTGGATAAGCACCCTGGCTGGGGATCAGACTCATGCTATAGTGGCTGTGGAGAGCTTCATAGTGCTGTGCTTTAACCCACTGCACCACCAGCGAGGACCCTGATCTTCCTCATTTTCATAGCAGTATGAAATATTCATCCATTCAAGCCTTCTATTGTATGGAGCGTGCATATTGGAAGGTGGTGAGTTCCCCTATTATCAGTGTTCTTTAAGAGTGATTATGAATTTATTCTGGAAACAACTATGTATCCTTTAGTCAGCATCTATATATTCAAAAATTGCTAGTTAGATTTCATAAAATATGCTGTCGATCTATATCACAAGAAAACTTTAGTATTGATACAGCTATATTGACAAATATCATAAATCATTTGAAATGCTGTCATTCACTAATTTTTACCTTTATACATGGGTATTTACATCAATATCAAACCATAATACTCTTGTGATATTCAGACTTATAGCTTAGTGTGATTATTCTACATATTGTTATTGTTTAAACCTTAACTTGATTTTGTAAAAAGGGATAAATGATATGTGATTCAACATGTGATTTCTGCTTTATTTGTGCAATGTGATTTTTTTCTACATCAAGCTTCAAGCAGTGTTGCTTATTGTTAGCTTAGAAAAAATAAATAGGTGCATTAAATATACAGTGAATACTATCATTTTAGCAGATAGAAGTATAGATTTGACATTTCATATTTTGTCACTTGATCTTACAAGATTGATTTATGACAGACAATAAAGTTGTCAGAGGCCTTTTGTTGTTGGCAATGTTTTATTTCTCAAATTATGAGAACACGGAGAGTTTTGCTGTACGGGGAAGAAGTAGTTCTTTGGTTGATATGAATGAAATGACAGTTCAACCTAAGAATAATGCTTGGAGCTAAGAATCTGGGGTGTCATTACATCCTTAGCAATGAAAAATCCCATTAAAAAATCACCTTATCACACATTGGGCCATATAGTGTACTCAACTTGGATACCAGGGCAAAGCTGTTTAGAAAATGGAAAATGAGGAATGGAGTACTTTACCACTGGTTCCATGTAGTATAATCTATTTGCCCTTAACACCTCTCGTTGCTCTTATCTGAATAACCCAGCACATTATTTTACTTTATTTCAGGTGTCTTGACACACTTAGAAACTAAGTTATTTCTTTTCATTCCCTTGAAATTACCTCTTTTTTTTTTTTGAGAAAGGTGGATATTTTATCTCTTTCACATTAATAAATAAAGTCTAATCAGATCTTTTTGCTAGTGCTCTTTCATCAGAATGAGACTATTCAAACCAATAGGTGAAGATCTTAATATAGACATTCAGGACATGTCGATAGCCCAATTTATTGTGATACTAGGTGATGACAATTTTTTTAAAGATCCTGATTATAGCTTAAGTAACATACATAGTGAGGTATAACAAGTAGCATTTGTTTAAAAAAGAGTTCATTTGATTACTCTTCTTATTGAAAAAGAGGAGGATCAGAGATCATCAAGATAGGGAATCTGATAGCAATTATTCTCACTCTAAATGTTAATTATGTCCTAGAATTTCTCTGTATCTTGTTTTACTGGAATTATGTGTCTTTCCCACGCTGGAGTTATGAAATAAAATATCTCCACTCCATCCACAAATAAAAAAGTTAGTGGGAGTTAGGGAGGTGAAGGGGAGACGTTATTTTTCTCTTTACATGTAAGAATTACAAAAATAGAAGTAGTGGATGACAAAGAAAAGAACCTTAATTATTTTGCTGACTCCAGGGAAATTGATCTTGACCATCCTGGAACAAGTATCTGACACTTAATAAAATAACCAAAATTGAAAATACCAATTTTTATGTCTTAAAAAATATATATATTTATGCCTTTGAGAACTGGGGTGTAGGTCAGAGATGCAGGAGAGGAGATGGTTCATCAGAGACGTAGTGGGGAGCAGAACGCATCAAGATTTTACCTCTGATTCTTCAAACAGAATATGTGATATTTTAGTAAAGTCTCAGATATCATTTTCTTCTCGCCATTGCTTTGCAAGTTGTATGAGATGTGACTGGTTGCACACTTTTCATGTAAAGATAAATCTGCTTCTGTCCTCTAAGAACAAAGATTATTTACTTTTGCCACATGAAATTAATATTTCCCAAATCTAGAGCACATTCAATGGAAATGGCAATGCTTGTTTTTTGTTTAGTAGCTTGTCACATATAACCATTTCCTGGGATTGTTCAAGATAAAACTATAAACCAGGATTTGTGTCATTAATTTATTCATTCTAGGAATACTTATTTAGCCTATAATACACTCCAAGGTGATTAGTTTCATCTTACCTTTTTCCCAATTTGACAATCTTTTTTTTAAAACATCACAGCTGTTATTTTGCTATTTATTTTCTAATTTTTCTGTTTTTTTTTCATTTTTCTCCCATCTCTCTTTTAGAATAATAAATCTGTACTATTTTTTAAAATAGTTCATACTTATTTCCCTGGAGATTAAAAGAGATATTCTAGAAGTCTTAGCATCTGCCTTAAACTAATGTCTTTATAATGCCTTCTACTCTTAGAATGTCATACTTCAGTTTGTACCACTTCTATTTCTGCTGTTTTGGTGATGTGTTTTGATAATGCATATAGTTTGTTTATTATTCCTTTATGGAGGTGATATTGGTTTGCAACACTGTGTATGATGTAAGGGAATAGGTTCACACCTGCTTAGATGTATAATACCACACCGCTCTCCATCAAAGCATCCATATTCCTTCAGCCAATGTCACTGGCTACCCTCTCTTTGTCCCCATAACCCTAACCCTCCCCTGAAGATCTGAGAGGTACGTTCTCATGGCTACCATGGTATCTTTGCAAATTTTACTTTTTTATATTTCATTTTCTCCTTGGTGAGCTTCCTCTAATATAGCTTCCAATGATACCTTCCTTTTTTATTCACACTTTTATGGAATCCCCTTCCTTTGTATATGAGCAGGATATAGAGGCTTATTTTCAATGGATAGAATGTGGTCAGAATAATTAGAAGACACCTTGAAGATTAAATTATAAACAGGCTATGTCTTTTGTATCTATTTTCCTTTGTCTCATTTTAAGAAAATCAGCTGCCATGAAATGAGGTATGAGTTGCCTTATGGAGGCCTATGTAGTAAGTAACTGAGTGATCTAGTTGATAACTGGAAGAGAATAAAATCTTTTAGTTTTAAAGTATGTGAGGAATGGAATTCTGCCAATAACCATTCTTGGAAGCAGATCTTCTCCCTGTCAAACTCAGAAGAGACCTTAGCCCTGTTTTTCACTGTAACTGAAATCTAAGGAAGGACTAGAAGTGAAGACAGCCAGCTAATCCTTGTCTGGATTTCTCATTTATCACAATTGTGAATTAATAAATGCTTGTTTTTACTACCTATTGAAGCAATTTATTATGCATCAATAGGGAACTAATGCTCCTTCTGTTTCTTTTTGGAATCACACTGAGACATAGGGTAGGTCATTCCAGCATGTCACATGTGTTTCTTGCTCTTCTAATCTTCAGTTTTACTCATGTACTTCAATAAAGGTTATATTGGTCTGTATTTCAGCTTGTGAATTCTCTCTTCTGCTATGTTTAATGTAATGCTAGTTCATTCATGTTTGAATTTTGTAATTCCTATTTGATTTTTAAAGATTTACTTTATTTATATATGCATACAAGAACTGGGGTCTAGGCCAGAGATGCTGGGAGTGAGAGGATTCATCGGAGACAGTGGGGAGCAGAACAGGAAGATCAACTGAAATACACTGCTGAGGGGAGAAGGGGGTGAAACAGGAGAGGTCTGCTGTGCCATGTGGGTCACCTCCCTGGCCTGGTATTGAGCTCATGCCACAGGATTGGCAATAGCTTGTTAACACTGACTTACCCTCAGCCACAGGGAGGTCCCTGTTTGATTTTTTTTTTTAAAGATTTTATTTATTTGTGCATACAGAACTGGGGTTCAGGCCAGAGGCTCAGGAGTGGTGAGAGGCTTCACCAGAGACAGAGTGGGGAGCAGAACAGACAGATCGAGGAAGTACACTGCTGAGGGGAGCAGCAGGCGGGTCAGGAGAGGTCTGCCACGCCATGTGGTCACCTCCGGGGCAGGCGGGGATCGAACTCATGCGGAAACGGCTTTAGATTCTCAGTGCTGTGCTTTAACCCGCTGTGCCACCAGGAAGGGCCCCCCTGTTTGATTATTTTTATATGGATTCTAGTTACCCAGCAAATGTCTGTTTTTCAGCTATTGTCAATATATATTCATCTTAGCATTTTAATTGTCTTCATATCTGATAGCTCCAAAGTCAGTCACATATGGTTCTATATATATTGTGTGCTGCTGACCCCTTCATCATTTTGTTCTATGTATGATACTGTTCTATATATGGAGTCATTTTTTATGTTTACTAAATGATGCTATCTCGTGATTATCACTTTATACATACATATACATATACACACAGACATATCTAAATAAGAAGCAAACATCTTCATATTGACAGTACACAGTTTTATAAAAGCTTTTTTTCTTGTTTTAGATAACCAAAATCATATGTCTAGATTGCAAAATTATATCAGTCCTTTCCTAGGTGAAATAAATTGCCTAAATCCTATTGCAGAAGAAGGGTTACATAATTGAGGTTTATATAAACTATAATAGATAACATTCATTGCTATTAGTAGAATCATAACAAAATGTATAGTCATACCTTATTTTACCAAATTATCCAGTGAAGTAGGAAATGCTGCATCAAAAGTTATATATCCTTGTCATTCTTCTGAGACTTTGGTTTATATTCTTAGATATAATATATAACTTAGTTTTTGTTTTTTTAATCTATAGCATGGCTTATTCTCTAGTACACCTTTCATAAATTTCAAAGAGAAATCTACTTTGCAAAGGAAAACAAAGAACAATACATCAATGAATTTGAGTCAGAGTAAGAAGATACTACAGCAGTGTGGTTTTATTTATTTTTAAAGATTTATTTATTTATGCAAACCGAACTAGTGTACAGGCCAGAGATGTGGGAGGTGAGAGGATTCATCAGAGTGGGGAGCAGAACAGGAAGATTGACTGAAATACACTGCTGAGGGGAGCAGTGGGTGGGTCAGGAGAGGTCTGCCATGCCATGTGGGTCACACACCAGGCCTGGGATGGAACTCATGCTGAAATGGCTGCAATAGATTTACAGTACTATGCTTTAACCCATTGCGCCACCAGGGAAGGTCCCCCAGTGTGGTTTTAAACACAGATTTTGGCTGTTACATTCAATTTTTAACTGAATCAGTCATCTACTCTGTAATCTTGATGAGTTATGAAAAATATTTGCTTTAATGTGTAAATCTGATTAACTGGACTAATAATAATGTAATATAATAAGCAATCTATGGTTGCTTATAATATATAGCATGCTATAGTTCAAAAAAGTTCATCTATCTTATATATATATTATATAGTTACATATAATATAATGACTCTGAACTCAATTCCAGACTACATCTGATCTTTCTAAACTACGTTGAATAAATGGCACTTGTCCATTCATAAACTTTCCATTCTCAGAGTGAGATGCCCACAAACAGCCGAGTGCCCATCATTGATTACCTAATTACACAATCATTCCATCAGTAAATCAGCACAACATCTGTGACCCTATATGTCACCAGCACAGCCCCCTCTGTCTAATCCCCTGGAGCTTCACTGAGGCGGTTCTACTGACATAATATATTCATTATCCATTAGATCTGGCACACGCTCTGCAGTGCTCAATTACGATACAATCGAGCGAAGGGTCTGGTGTCGGCCAGTGTAATGACTTTCTGATTATCTGTCTTTAAATGATGAATGAAATGAAAATGTACTTCTCAAACCAAATATAAGATTGTTAAGATGCCAAATGAAAATTGTACATAGTCTCCTTTATGGCAGAGTGGCAGGGCCTTCCTTTTATCTAGCAATAGCTCACTAAAGATAGTTTTCCAAATCATTCCTACCTTTCAGTTGTAAAATGATGATGACACCACTGAATCTATGTCCTTCATCCACATTTTGGGGTCATTCCAATACCCTTTCACTAAGGATTTAATTCACCAGAATTCTCCAACACTTTTATAAGTGCCTTTTCCACTTTACTTTCTACTTTACTTGCATAAACTGACCTCTCTGTACTGGTTTTATTGCTTCTAGTTTGTCACCTGGATCAGATTAATTTTTGAGCTGTTTTTGTTTCATGGAGAGCTGTAAAATAATTAAACAGATTGATACATAGACAGGCATTTAAAAAAACATGCCAGGATTATAAATAAGTGGGAGACTCAAAAACATTTTGTTGTTCAAATAATTATGAAGCAGGTGTTTGATAGTACAGTCATTTCTGTTTCTGTTTACATCTTTAGTTATTATTCTGTTAATTATAATTGAAAATCCAATAAAGCTTCATATTGGAGCACTGACAAATCTGACTTAAACTACGGCTACTCAGTTTATTCTGTTAAATAGAATGTGTAGGACTCTTGGTTATCATAATTTTTTTTCAAATATAGTTTTTTAAACCCAGCCCTCTTCCCAGCTTTTTAAATCCTGTATAATAATAGAAACATTTGAAAGTTGAAGGAAAGAAAGAAATTGATTTATTGATTTTCCATGTGACAATTAGCCAACAAAATGTTCTTGGATGTATGGGAATTCCCCACAGTTTGATTCCACCATGAAACATCTTTGCCAGCTGGGGCAACACCCCCTGGCATGCTCTGTGTTTCAGTTTTATAAAGATCTTCTAAGTTAGACTTTATAAAATAAATTTCTAACTGTCATATTCTTAAGTTTCCCTGTTTGAGATGATCTGAAAATCAGCCACAAGTTCAAAACAGAGTTCACTTTGATGTCATTTATTTAGAGCAAAGAGCTAGACTACGCATGTGGGAGATTGATAACTCCTGGCTAAGGGATTGATAGTTCAGTGACCATTGAGAATAATTTGAGAGCCATGTCCTCCCTATTTGTTTTGATTTGCAACCAAATTAAATCTACTCTAGGGTGAAGAAATGTGCATGTGCCTGCAAGACGTCCCCATTCCTAAGGTTATAACAGCCTCCTTATCTTTTACTGTAAGGACTGACTATACTGGATATTGGTTAAATGTCTTGAGACCTTTTAGGTAAAGTAAAAAACAAGAAAAATTGTCTCTAAGGGAGCTGTTTAAATGAGCTCACTAATTAATTAAGTACATCTCAGCATTCTTGATTTGGAAACTCTAACAAGAATCTTATGAGCTTCTAAGTTTGTAAAAATACATAGGGAAGATAAATATTATATTTTCCTTTTCTCCTCCTGTCAGAATGGGAAATATGTAAGTGGAGACATAATAAAACCTCTACGGTAATGAGAATTAATTTTAAAGCTATGGATAGCTTTGTTTTAACTTTGTATTTGTGCATTTATTTACAAATAGCTATTAATTTGAAGGAGGTACTGTATTTTACTTAGATAATTAACATAATAATAATAAGGTCAAATTTTCCTTTTAGTTTGTAAAAACAAATTTCTGGAGTATGTTTTAAAAAGAGTATAATTTTACATAGTATTCTTTTCACCACTATTCAACCTCTCACTACTTCACATATAAATACAAACCACCTCAAAATTAGAATTGTGGATGTGTTTTTCTTTGGCCCACAGAATTCTAATACATTAGAAAGAGATAAATTATCTGTAAGATGTGTACTAACTTTTTGTTCTTAGGCTAGACTAAGCACAAATATTTCAGGGATACCATCTTAATTAAAAAAAAAAAAAATTTAGTGTTTATGTTAAACTCATGGGTCCAAGAAAAATAATTTTATTTACCATAGAAAAAGCAGTAGTACATTAGCATTGCCAGTGCCAGGTGTTGTAACTTACTCCAAGTTTTACAAAATGATCCCACTTGACATCTGCGTACTCAGTGGGGTGGGTGCTATAAGAGAGGAATCCTGGTTTTAGGAAACCCAAATATTTTATTATGGAAAGTGAGCATGTTTATCATTTATGACAAAAGAAGTCACTCTCTCTTGCAAAGTTGTAAGAAGTTTATCCTATTGTTCCAAAAGTAAACATTATTTCCTATTCCAAGTGTTTCCCTGTAAACACCGTTGGATAGTTCAGGGCCTTCCCTGATGGCACAGCAGTGTAAACTGCTTTCAGCAGGAGTTCGATCTCAGGCCAGAGGTGATCCACATGGCGTGGCAGACTTCTCCTGTCCCACCTGCTGCTCCCCTCAACAGTGTACTTCATTGATCTGCTTGTTCTGGTCCCCACTCTGTCTCTGGTGAATCCTCTCACTGCTTGTGAACTGTACCCCAGTTCTGTAGGAATAACTAAATCTTTTTAAAAAAAGATAATTCAAGCCAAAAGTATACTTCAGAAGATGGTAAACTATGACACATTCTTGAAGAATTGCCTACCCAACAATTATCATTTTTAAATTTTCTGGAAAATAATATTATTGATTTCTTTATTTAAAATGTCGTCGGTTAAAAAGTTCATTCAGAAATAGTCTATGTGATGGCACACTTCTGAACCACGTTTTACTAATCCCATTTTACAGATGAACTCACTGAATCTGAGAGACTATGCAAATTACTTCAGATCCCATTAGTTGGTGAAACAGAGATCTCAATTCAGGTCTTCTCCAAATGCTTGAGACTGTAGTCCTCCCTTTATCCATGCTTATTTACAACTGCCTAGAAAACAATCACCTCACTGTTTGATATGAGTTCAGAAATGTTTTGAGAGGCTTGTCATCAAAAATAAAACAGTTTCCTCTTTGCCCTGTTCCTGTACCATAAAATTCACTCTTGAGAGTGTTTTTCAGTTGGAATACTATCGTAGGACCCTTCAGACTTTGAAGATTCGGGCAATTCTCTGTAGTTCATCCAATAATACCGGATAAATAAAGAAGGCACAATTTAAAAATGCTGAGGTCAGGTTTGTAGCTGCCCTGTCCAGGAGCTGATAGTAGGAATAGTCTATTCTCATTTGACAACTAGGGGCTTGTAGAAGAACAAATTGAGGAGAGAGATGAGAATGTGCAGAAAATGTGTTCTGTCTGTCTATGACCTTCTGAGTCATGACTTGCATCTTAATCTTGATCTGAGCAACCTCCTTAGAGTCTCATTCCTTTTCCAACCTGATAATCGACTGTCTTTTGTATAGTTTTTATGCAGTATAGGCTTTTTACTTGTCCTAAAAGTTAAAGAAAACTTTGTTCTTTATAATACTGCTTATACTATATCTACTTAAAGAACTACTTTCTCACTCCAAATGATAATGAGGGAAGCATCAAGAGGGGTCCTTGAGTAGATTTGGGGAAAGTGGGAGGAAGTTTTATGTGTTTACATAAGGGTATGTCAGTGGGTTTCACATGGCATTGTAGCTGTGAATCTCTAAGAGAAGGTTATAGGATGCAGACTTTTCTGTCCTATAAGGGAGCCCTTTTCTCATGGAGCACACTTGAGAAATGTTACCTTAAAGGGCATCTATGGGGGTAAAAACCACAGAATGTTATTCAAACCATTTGTTTGAACACCTTAAATATACCAACTGTTGGGCCCTCCCGGGTGGTGTAGCAGGTTAAAGCACAGCACTAAGAAGCTAAAGCTTCTTCAGCATGAGTTCGATCCCCCGCCCCAGAGGTGACCCACATGGCGCGGCAGACCTCTCCTGACCTGAGCTGCTCCCCTTAGCAGTGTACTTCGTCAGTTGGCCTGTGCTGCTCCCCAATCTGTCTCTGGTGAATCCTCTCACTGCCTCTGGCCTGTACCCCAGTTCTGTATGCATAAATAAATAAATCTTAAAAAAAAATTTGTGTGGTCACATAGCAGAAGATAAAATGTTGCCTCTGACTTTAAGTTGCTTAAGTGACAACACAAAAAATAGGTAGTCTGGACAAATAGTCCAGATCTTATACATAAAAAATCTTATGCATAAAAAAGGAGGTCAGATATACCAATCCAGTCAATGCCTATGGTCAGATTTAAAATGTCTAATTCTTTATTTTGCTATATTTAGGCTATCAAGAATTTAAATTTCCCTCTAAAGAAAATATAACAGAGCTGGTTAAGTTCCTAGACAGTATAGTATTATGTTTCTATTGTGCTGAAGTGATAGAGAACTACCTTATAAATTATTATGCTAGCTTTAAAGCAGACATTGGAGACCTTAGCATTTTCTCCTTAGGTTTAATCCCTGTGTACACTCACCTGTTCTCTGTTATAATACAAAGTACTCATTTAAACATTTTAATGAAGTTTCACTTCTAACTATAGCAATGTAACTACACTGAACTGGCCTTCATGCTAAAAGCTATTATAAAAATGGGAAATTGTATAAAGCTAGTGTTTTTAAATTAGGCATTTCTCAGAGCAGGGAAACCTTAGAGAAGCCCCACAGTTGTCTTAGATTTCCGCCTAAAGTCAGTTTCCACAGCAAAATCCATGGCTGACTGTACTGGGCTGTGGAAGGTGAGATGAGTTTGAGATTGCTGAAGTCACTAGAAATCGTGGTAGAGAAGGAGCCCTGCATATCTGTATTTGTACTGCTTGATGTTTCTGGCTAAGTACAGATTCAGGCAAAACACTAAGTGTTCTTTCAGGTAAGAGAGATTAAAGAACTCTGACCTGATGAATATTCCAGAGCCCACATAGTGCTTGGAGACTTTTGATGTCTATGTAACAACAAGGATTTTGCAGATCACCCTTGTCATTCAATCCAAGTTATTCTCTGCGGTACTTCAAGTGCCTCGAATGGACATGCTTTAGTCTTAGTGCAACTCTAGATCCAGAATAAGGAGGATTCTCAACTCTCCCTAATCAAGTAATACCAAACCTTTATAGAAATCAGGCAGTGTTAAATAAATAGACTGGCTACCTCAATAAATAACTTCCTTCAGGAAAGACCGCCCAATAATATTCAAAATGATATATTTAACAGTTTAGAAGTTTAAAAAATTATTACACACACAAAAAGACAGTATAATGAGACCCAAGAACAAAGGCAGAGTAGCTAGGTAAAATAGAAGAATGAATCAAAAAGGATAATATAGTCAACAGAAAAAAGACTCAATGATTAGAGATGTTGGAATTAAAGAACTTTAATGATCTTTCTAAATCAGTTCAAGATTTTAAATGAAAAGACAATGGCTATAAGAGTATATAAAAAGTAGACAGAATCCATGATGTTTAGAATGAAACCAAATAAAAAATATATAGTAATTTAAAAAAATTATGAAATAAAAATATGCTATGTTGGCCTTTTAAAAATTTGGGCACTTCGGTGGAAGACATTGATATCCCAGAATATGGTGACACAAACTCTTCAATCTCATGCACAAAACAGTGGTGCTACAGGGGAAAGGTGAAAAGCACCTCAGTGAAACTCCCACGTAAAACTCCCACATAATATCCAGCAATAGAATATACATGTGATTGGAATCCTAGTAGGAAATGGGGATACTCAGGTGCACACATTAAAAAATAATAATAATGTAAGAGAAAAGACAAAAAAAGTAATGGCTGGAATCTTTCCTAAATCTGATGAGAAATATCAACACAATACACCAGATGGAATGATATTTTTAAAGTGCTATTAACCTTGAGTTCTATATCCAATAAAAATACCCTTCAAAAATGAAGGAAAAATAAAGACATTTTCAAATAAATAACAGCAAGGATTGTTTACCACCACTAAGCCTCTTCTATGAGAAATGTTAAAAGGCATTCTCTAGGCTGAAGAAAAAGGATTTAAACCTAGGAATGGAGAGAGGCATGTTACTAAACCTGTGGGTAAATACTAGATTTTTACACCTTATTTTTAAATATTTTAATGGATAATTTATTGTTTTGAAGCAAAAACAGTAGAAACATATCATGCAATGTTTGATTTTATGTAAATAAAATTATATTACAATACTGTTACAAAATATGGGAGCTATAACCAAAATTACAAATTGGGGACATTTTTATATTGTACATATAAGTGATATAAGTGGTATATTTTACAGGTGGTGCAGTATTAATATATGGTAAACTGTGATAAGTTAAACTGTGATAAGTGTGGATATATATATCCACACACATACATATATATGTCCCTAGAGCAGCCACTAAAAAGTAAAACACAGGGGTATTGCTAAAAAGCCAATAGAAGAGATAAAAATGGATTCTAAATTTCCTTAATGAGACTTCTTGTTTCCTCTCCAGGGGAATAATGAATAACAAGATCAGCAACGTAGGAGACATCTTAAATTGTAATCTTGGTTTATATATAAATCTTCTGTTGTTGTTTATTTCAGAGTCTTGAAGTGGCTTGAGGTTATGGGAGTTTCGTATATTTCTTATCTAACTTTATTCTTTTGCTTTCTAGTGTAATAGCTTTCCCAGAACTAATCTAATCATAATCCTGGAAGCGATCCTTAGTAATGAATCAATCAATCTGAGTAGCTATAAAGGAAAAGTTTAAGAACAAATGGGTAAAATTTACCCAATGAAGTCTATTTCAAACCTTAATCACATATTTCCATTTTTAATGAGCCATTGTGCTGAATACAACTTTTGTTTATCTTTTAATTGTTAGAACAAATAACACTACCATATTTTCCTTCTTTAGATGAGTAATGTGATCAGATGTCTCAAACATTTGTTAGTATTGTTGAAGGCCTGGAATCATAATTTTTGGCCATTGAATCACACATGAAAAACATCATATGAATCACCATGTGTAGCACTGACTTAGTTGTGATTCCCTAGATGTGGAACTTGGTTATCTTTACCATTTGTCTAATGAATCTTATTTTCATTCCATGTTTTCTACTTCTCTATCATTTGTTTCTTTTTCTCCCCATAGGCTCTGTTTTCAAATTATTTGTATATTCATTAGACAAAAAATCATTGTCAGTTTGCTATATGTCTCTAAAACTTTAATTTCCCCACTTTACTTCCTTTACTGAATGCTAGTTGTGAACAGCTTGGGGACAATCACTGATTAATGGTCTACACTTGCAGTGGCAAGGGTATAAACCTCTCCAGATGACAATGATGTTGTTTTCCTGAAAAAAATATGATCTACACTACAACATTAACCCCTATCTGCCACAGACTCTAGCCCAATTTGTTAGCATTTTTTTTCTTTCTTTCTGAATTTCACTAATTCATAGAAAGACGTTTTGAAACCCCATACTAGTTAAAAAATAGTCCTTGCATTTACAGAAAATATTCTTTACCTTGCAACTATACAGAGTGTGAAAGAGGACCAGTTTCTTCACATAGCAGAACAAAGATAAATGACGGGGTCGTCCTTTAGAGGTTTTGTCTAATCGACAAACATATATTTTTTCCTTGGTGGATTAGACCTTTGAATATCATAGAGTCCTAAAAAAATAAGCCCATTTATTCTTGATAAGCAAAGTTCATTTACCTCACTAATTCCAATAGGCAGCGCAGGAATACTGCATGGCCATGCCTGGGAGAAGAAAGTGACCAAGTCAGTCAGTCTGTAGTAGGGAAAGATATACAGGCATTGATTAAGCCAATATCCCACTGAATAATTCTTTTTTTTTTAATTACTTTTACTTATGTATACATGAATTAGGGTGCATGCCAGGGATGGGGGGATTCATCGGAGAAAAAGTGTGATCAAAACAGGCAGATCAAATGAAATAGACTGCTGAGGGGTGCAGAGGGGTGAGATAGGAGAGATCTGATGTACCATGTGAGTTAGCTCTCTGGTGGGGATTGAACTTGTGATACAGTGGCTGCCACTATAGCATTATAGTGCTGAGACTTAACCCCTTACACCAGCAGGGAGACCCTGAATTATTCTTTATAGTCTAAAGACAGGGTCCAAAAGAATTTCAGAGGTAACAGAGAGGACAAGAGAATTTCCACACAATGCTGCCCAGTTCTGGAAATAAAGCTCTGTGTAGATATAGACAGGCCCATCAAGTAAAGATTAAGGCACAAACAGCTAAAAAAAAAAAAAAAAAAAAAAACTCAGGATTTTCCTAATTGCATAATCACCTGATTAGTGTAGTCTGAATTACATAATTGCACAGTGAAACTTGACATTTTAAGACCAAGCACGCCATTCAAAAGGAAAGTAGGGAGGGGCGTGGAGATGGAGTTAACAGGGAATTATCACTGTTTGGCCAAACACTACACCTGGGAAGCTGCTGAATGCACCAGTTTCATCACAGCTTCTTATTTCCACCTTTGCCAGGTGAACAGATCACCATGGCAGGCTGTTTCTCCACTTAGGGAACCAGAGAAAGTAATTTTAAGTTTTGGAATTTCTATGCTATTACAGAAAGGAGAATATTGAGTATCTATTCATCCATCCATTCATCTATCAATCTGTCAACCTATCTACCCTACCTGCCTCCTGTATCTTTCTATCATTTCTATAGGTCTCACCACTACAAAACCTCCTGATTGGGTTGAAAATAACAGATAAGTTACTCAATTAATGACACTTTCCACGTTAGAAAACATGTTCATTTGTGTTCTCTCCTTTCCTTTTAATTTTCCCTTCACTTTGTTCTGTATTTTGAATAGCCTTTATTTGAACCAGTCACATATTCATGGTTGAAAGTATTGCTAGCAGGTAAATGTTTAAGATTTTACAATCCCATATGTAGCTATTTAGTCTTTACAGTTTTTTTTTTTTTTTTAAATCTTCACCATTTTACTCCATGGTTATTTCTTCATACATTTTATAGAATTATGTTAGTTATTTGATTCTTTTCCCATAAGATATTGTGCTATTAATTCCCAAGATAGCATTCACTATTTCCCTAATATGAATACTGAAATACAATCGTCTTAACTTATTCCTTCACCTAATAGAAGAAACAGAATATTAAGTTGTATGTTATGGATCAACTTATATGCACAATATATGTTTCTCTATCTGTGTTTCTCAAGATTCAGGTTTCTAGGTTTTTCATAGATGTGTTTTATATATAAACAATTAATTGAGAAAAGTCCATATTTTAATGAAAGTGCCTAATTATAGTTCTCCAAAGAAGGAATCTTTGTAGTCAACTTGAAATTACTAATCTGGGAATGTCTTCTGCTTCCAGCCAAATTTTCAGAAACCCCCCAAATCATATATGTGTCAATTAAGACAATTAAGCTTTTGTTTGAAATTAAAATCTCAACTAACACTGACTTAAAACAATAAAAATGTTTATACCTTGAATATGTGAAAGGCAAGATACAGTGCTGACTAGAGGTAATTCCTCAGGCTTCATAATCTACGACTCCATATTTTTCCTGAATATCTTCTTCCTCTGATTATACCACATTTAGGTCATTAATTACATGACTGACTCAGTCTAATCACATGCAGGCATGAGGATGTCCGAAGAAAAAAAGGACCATTTCACCTTCTCTTTGTAGCAAGAACTTTGCCATATGTAGTTCAGATCTAAACATGCTAGTTTCCACAAGGGTGAAGTTTTAGTTTTAGTGGGACTCAAGTCGTTTGCAAACATTATCCTGAAGTCATCATGGCCATTGCCAAAATCTAGAGAAAGTTTTGGAGACCCATGCATGTGGAATCTAAGCAAAAACGTATTCCTTTGCTTGTATTCCTTTCACAGGTATATTGTTACCAGGCAAGGGTCAAAAAACAAACAAACAAAAAAAAACAACAGTATGTCAAGAACTTCTCACTGGTTTTGGTCCAGCCATTTGCCAAAAAACAAACAAACAAACAACAACAACAACAACAAAAAAAAACAGTATTCTCTAAATAGCAACTACTATAGGAGGTAGAGAGAGAATATCTTGTTCCTCACTGATGCTATGAGGTAGAGTCGCAGACAGAGGGGCCGACAGGGTGGGTCAGAGGCCTGTCACTGCTAAGGAGGTTTGCTACTCCCCCACCTCCCTCCCATAGGAGAAATAGTGTCCAGGCAAAGATTTATCATCCAGTGGTGCAGCTGCTCTGGTGAGAAAGTGAAATTCCATGCGTCTCACTTCCTTGTAAAGACTCACAAATGGCCACTTGTTTATGTCCCCTTACTGTACCTGCTACGGTCAGTACATCAGGGACAGAGTTCATCCTATGGGATTGGACATCAGACTGTCTTGCCGGGTGGTATTCTGACATGAGAGATTACAGTGTGGCCCTCCCACTGCATGGGGACACACAAGCACTCTCAGGAGCACCTGTCAGTCTTATTCTGATCTTGAACTTTCAGCACAGCTTTGCTTTTATCTATTCTTGCTTCTTCCTTATCTGCTTGCAGTGTCTTAGTGAACATATGACTTGTTTATTTGATAGCATAAGTTGCCTCTTTTCAATTATACCCATTTTCCTGTCAGTTAAAGTCATTGTAAGATCAATACATACAACAAAGTCTTTTGCAGGATCCCATTTCTACTCCTAAATGACTAAGTTCATGTCTCACTTGTCAAAATTAGTTTATATGCCCATTTCTAAACCACTTACTAGCCAAAGGGGTGGGGTTATAATATTTGTCCTGGATATGTCTTGATTTACCCATGGACTAAGATCATATCCCCTGAAACACATGGAGAAAGGATGAATACACTAATAAAGTCAAGGTTCACCTATGATTTGGGCAAAAGCAAGGAGTCAATTTTAGTTAGATAACTAGCAGAGTCCTAACAATAGGACACAAATGAGCAGTCACTTCATGTCACAAATGAGCGGTGGGCTTTTGACCCAATATATTCCAAATGAGAGTCATTCTTCAGTTTTGTTAGAGGGAAATAGTCAGATAAATGTGTTTTCTACCTAATCCAATTAATCATGAATAAGGCAGAGCAGAAATTAGGAAGAGATAGTGATATAGAGGAGAGTCATATTGACATGAGTTGAGTTATGAATACAACCAGATCTGAAGAGACAGATTTAAATCTGGACTTTCCGATATTTGATATAATAAGTTTTCTTTTGTGCTTGATCCTGTTTGAATTGGATTATTAGCATATATAACCACCTTCACCCAAATTATTTCAAATACATACAGAGAATCAAAATAAAAAGAAATACTGCCCTTCAGACTGGGTCCTTGAATATTTAATTTAAAGTCTGCCATGAAGGAAAATATGGCCAAGTTCAAATCTGTCACACCATGGCAAAGTTCAAATCTGTGCTATAAAATAAAAAGCCTAATTGTCATTTTCTTGAACTACAGTAGAAAAAAAAAAAAGGTCTTTGTATTTTTGTGGGGGGCAGCGATGGAATTGCACATCAAAAGGATGGTGGTGGCAGTGAACCAAAGACAAAAATCCAAAAATACTAAGACCTAGGAGGTTCTAGTGTTTATGTTACATTCCTGCATGAACAAAGGGCACAATTGAGAATGAACCAAAAGAAGGCAAGTTCTGGAAAGGAGACTGAGTCAGAATTCTGCTGCTGACTTGCGTTGAATTTGTAGTGACAGTTTTAAATGTAGACATGATAGAAATATTTCAAGATTCCTAGACTAGTTGAGCAATGAAGAGTTACCCATATGACCCAAATATGACTTAATAAATATGACAAAATTAAAGTCGATTACAGTAGAAAGAGATTACAGGTAGGGAAGTAAGTTAGGATATTGTATTATAGTTGAAATGCATGATAATGGCTGACCTATGTACTGATAGAAAGGATAAATAATATTAGTGTAATACGCCTTGAATTTATTATAAAGGGAAAAACATTACAATGAGTGGCATAAGATTTGATTTTTACTTTAGAATCTGGTGACAGTTACATAATCTGGACTAAAGGGACAACAAAATGTTTGTGAATAGCCATTAAGCTACAGAATGTATAAAATCTCATGTTTTATCTTTTTTGCTCATTATGCACTTCCAAGTAGAAAGCAACTGTTGTGTTTCCTGCACAGAAAACAGAGCAAGTAACTCAAATATTATGGCCCCACCCAATTCCATCTACAGAGTAGCACAGCAATAAGAGCCATTTAATGTTAGAGTGGCAAGTACAACTGTTCAAACCTTTCACTGCACTAAGAATAAATGCCACTAAAATTAAAATACTTAAAAGAAAAATATGTCATTAAATGAGTTCATTGTTACTACCATATTAATTTACATCTGTCAAATCTACAATCAGATGTATTCCACAGAAGCCAAGTGTAATATGACTCCATGGAGACTGTTATTTTTAAAAATATTTATTGTTTGCTTTTTTGTTCAAATGTGAAGTGAATAAGCTGGCAAAAAGCAACTCTGCCAAAATTAATTGAATAAAAATATGAGAAATGTGCCTTTTCTTGGCTTATTATAAACTAAAAGCTGCCATCTGATCTCTAAAAATTTAGATATAATCAAATATGTGATAAAAGTAGGGAGAGTTCTCCAGCATAAATTGGAAAACCTTTAAGATAGTGAGGAAGTAGGACATCTTTGAAAAGTTATGAAAAAAAAAATGTATGCCAAAGTCAAAGCATTCCATCAGTATACAGCAGGTTAAAAGGAGCTTCATTTAAATTAGCACTTATATGACACTCTTGTCTCCTTTAACATAGTCTTGTTTAGTACAAGGAAGTTATATTTTTTACATGTATCAGAGCTTCACTTTTTTATTGTTTCCAATTATTTATCCCCAGTGTCTGTCAGAATGGTGAATGAATGAAATATCTCATTTAAAGGGAAGGGTTATCAGAATGATAAAAAAGAAAACCTGACCATAGTAAAATGATGGGAAAATTATGTTCTCCAAGCCTAAGTATTTAAAAGAAAGAAAGAAAATGCACAGTTAAATTAATAGCCAACGAAATTAATTTCAAGATAAAGAATATTTCAAGAGATAAAAGAGGGTATTGAGTACTGATTAAAGGCACATTTTATCAGAAAATGTTGGGGGCACTATGCTCTCTGAGAGTAGTAGGGAGGATGCGTCATTTTCCTCTTCTATTTGTTGGCATTTGCTTTGGCTTGTGATCACAAGCCTGTGTCTTTGAATGATCTTTTATCTATGTGTGTCTGTGTACAAAAATCCCCCTTTTATAAGCATATTAGTTATTTTGGATCAGAGGGTAATTCTGATGACCTCATTTTAACCTGGTTTAAAGCTGCAAAGATCAATTTCCAAATTAAGTCACTTTCTGAGATACTGAATATTTGGACTTTAAACATATTTTTTTAAGGGACACTATGCAACCTATGCCTTCTCTTTGATGCTCCTTGGTTTAATTCTGTACTTGCTCTTTCTCCTCCTCTGAAAAAATTCTCAAAGGGGATTGGCCCTTGGGCCTCTGATCTGGTTTACTATATTCTCTATCTGGGCAATCATATAATTTAGAATTCTTCTCTTGTTAACAGTTTAGAAATCTTCATTTCCAACCTATCTTTTGAGCTTTAAATTGTCAGCTGGAATGCTCCAGTGATACCCTCAAGACATACAGAACCAATATTCCCTAAATGTAAACATTTCCTTTTCTTACTCTTGTAAATTTGACAATAGGAGGAAATCCTTGTCCCTTTTGATTGCATATCTAGAATATTATTCAGCATGATTTAGAATTGCTGTGAGCTGGGTTCAGGGATCATATTATCTGACTTCAAGTCTTGGCTCTTGCTAGGTGTGGCCTGGGTACCTCATCTCCCTGCATACAAAGTAGGATAAAATTCTATACCTCACAGGTCTGCTTTGTGGAAACAGTGATGCATTAGTGTTCTTTAACACAGTGTCTAGAGCAATAAATGATTGTAATGGCTGTATTAATAATTGTTAATAGTAAAAATAATTGCTGTATGTCACTATATTTGCATTTTCGCTCCCTTTAGTCTCTTCTTTGATTTCATTTTTATTCACCTGCAATTTGTAGCTAAGTTCTCCCCTTACCGCCACTCTCTCACATTGTAATCCAGTCGGCAGACATCTCCCAGATGAATCATTCTGTACCACAGCTCTACTCATTCCCCAGGGCACCATCCTTCACTGACTCCCCATTGTCTACAAAATAAAAGTTAAACTTCTTAGAATGAAATAAAAGGCCCTCTGGTCCCAAACCTCCTTTCCAACCTCATTTTCCATAACTCACCTTCATATATCACATACTTCGACCAAACTGAGCTGTTTGACATGCTTCATGCTTGCTGCATATTTTGGCTCTTGTGTGCATGTGTATGCTGCTCCTCCACCTCAGACTCTGTCTTATTTAAATCCTGACCATGCTGGTAGGCATAGATGGAATGCTGTCTATACAAAACAGCCTTCTGAATCATCCCAGTCACTCTACCTTAAAAATGAGTATCAGCTGCCATTTATGACCCACCTCCTGAGTGTTTATTCAGCCTGATTATATATCAAAAGCTAACAGCAGTGTTCAAGAAAATAGACATGGCTTTTGTCTTCATGATGCTTGCAATTGAAGAGTCATTTATCAAATAAATTTAGAAACTGGAATAGAATTTTCATCTGTGGTAACTACTGTGAAGCATCATTTGTTTTTTATTGTGTTAATTTATTTACTAGAATTATTTCCCAGAACATGAATATAATGTACTGAGGACAGGTCACATATGCATATGTAAATTGAAGAAAACATGTTTTCATTTTCAGTTGAAGGAAAAAATGAAATGTGTGAAGGCAACATAGTAGGTTAACATTAGAACCAATGTTTGGTCAGTTCTACCTAATGAGATATTTGATTTTATTCAGAATGCAAACCACTAAGTTATCATTAGTATACTAACTTCTGGTACATTTCAATGACTTCCATTGACTGTAAAAACAGAGCCACATTAGAATTCTGTAGTCAACATGACAATAATCTATAAACAGACCATTGCAAATAGAGAACAAAATCACCAAATAAGCAATTAAAATATTTTTAAATTACTACTGTTTAGGTAATCTAGGTCATATAATTTCAATTATGTCATAATCTCATCATGTCTAGAGTGGGATAGATACAATGATACACAATGGTCTTCCAAAATTACGGTTAAATGTAACAATGCTATAAATGCCTTCAATGCAGTTATTCGACAGAATCTAACTCAAACGAGCTTAAACAAATGAAGTCTTATACAATAAAAGATATAGGTGAGGAACTAGCCCTAAGTAATTTTTCTTCTCTGGCTTTCTGTCCCCTATTGGCTTTGCTTCTCTTCCTTGTCTTTAGTACATGCAAATTCCAAGGAAGAGTACCAGGTAGCCTGCCATATGTCTTATATTCACACCATTGGCTAAAAGGTGGGGCATTTGGCTTCCTTTTACTTTTTATTTGAAAGATGTACTTTATTTATTCATGCATACATGAGCTGGGATATGCCAGAGATGCAGGGAGGTGAGAGCACTCACCAGAGACAGAGCAGGTAGAAGAACAGGTGAATTGCCTGAAATACACTGCTGAGGAGAGCAGCATACAACATAGGAGAGGTCTACTGAACTATATGTGAGGTAGTCCCCTGGCTGGGGATCAAATTTGTGCCACAGTGGCTGCCTTTAGCTTCATGATGCTGAGACTTAACCCCTGGCACCTCCAGGGAAGCCCCAGATATTTGGTTTTCTAAACTACATTTTCATGCCTATGCTTAACATTTATAACTCCATTAATATAAAATGGATTAGGTGAAGGACATTTCCCACATGGGAGAACATTATTTTCCAGAAAGATTGAATACCATTCCATCAAAACCAGTAGCAATCTAAAACATTTACTTATTTTCCACAGCTCATGTATTAAATATTTTGAGAAAGCTGCAGTAGTTGGAATTCTTCAAACATGTTGCTTATTTTGGCACCCATGTTCTCTTGTTTATGCTATCCCCCTTTCAATCATTGTTAAATTCTTCCCCCAAACATAGTTGAATTTTTTTAAGATTTATTTATGCATACAAGAACTGGGGTACAGGTCAGACTGGGTGGGGGTAAGAGAATTCTCCAGAGACAGACTGGGGAACAAAACGGGCAGATTGACTGAAAACACACTGCTGAGGGGAGCAGAGGGTGAGACAGGAGAGGTCTGCTGCACCATGTGGGTCAGCTCCCTGGCCAGGGATGAAATTAGTGCTGCAGTGGCTGTCCATACCTTCATAGTGCTGAGATTTAACCCATTGCACCACCAGGAAGGCCCCATATCTTAATTTATTACCAAAAATTTAAGGCAGTAATTAATAAGTAGGAAGTTTCAAGATGTGGCAAACTTTCTCAAACAGTGATAGCTGAGAGAAAAGTTCTTTAGATACCCAGGTTGTTACTTAGAAGCCAGTGGCTTCTAAGAACTAGATATTCAGTGCAAAAATTGAAAGTAATTCCACTGAGGCATGCTAGGCTTTCGTCAAAGATACTGCAAACATTCTTGAAAGATTGAGCAGGCAATAAAGTAAAGAGAGCTTTGCTCAGACACAGAAATTTGGATATGGAACTGTATAGATTTCTATAGTGGTCCTAAAATATGTGAAACTAATAATGATTGAATTTATTTAACAATGCAACAAAACCTAAAGTCAACTCTACTAAAATGTTTGGAATGACTGAATCTCGTCCACTCTAAACTATTATCTGACAGAAGCAAAGGCATGTTCTTGGGATAAATACTGTTGTCTTAGATCTCTACTGTTTGCATGCCTGCAACATATAGCACACAGATCAAAAATTATAAATGTAAGGAAACAACAAGATGTGACTGATTGTCAAAGAGGAAACATTCAACAGAAGCAGATCCCGAAATGGTTCACATATTGAACTTTCATGTAAGAATTTACAATAAATATAATAAATACATTAAAGGAAACCATGATGATAAAAATTTTGAAGAACTTAGTCAGAAAATGTAGAACACATATTTTAGCAAATAGGAAATTTTAGTAGAGGTGATATTGTATTGAACAGTATAGAAGAGCAAGAAGTGAGAACACGTTGGAGAAACTTCCGATAGATGTTGCTGAGTAGACATGGAATGAAAACGATTCAGTTAATTAGTTAATGGATCAATATATATATATATATATAATATCCCATTTGAAAACATGGAAGTGCCACATTAATTTGCCAGGAGTTCCACAAACTGGGAGGTTTAAACAAAAGAAATATATTTCCCACAATTCATAAGACTAGAAGTCTGTGATCAAAGTTGGAAGGGTTGTTTTCTTCTAAGGCTTCTCTCCTTGTCTTAAAGATGGTTCACCTTTTTGCTGTGTCTTTCACTAATCTTTCATCTGTACTTGTCTATGCACAAACGGCTTATTATAAGGGACACTAGTCATATTGGATCAGGTCTATTTACCTCACTATAACTTGATTATGTCCTTGAATGCCCTATTTTAGAATGCATTATCATTCTGAGATACTGTAGGTAAGGACTTCCACCTATGAATTTTGGAGGACACAATTAAGACCATAACATACACAGAGGTAAAATATTTAATGGTCTAATATATATGCAGTTATAGTCATAGGAGTAATGGAGACAGACGTTCAAGTATAAGAAATGTTTAAAGAGACTATAGGGGATCATTAATGAAAGACATTTACATAAAGACACAAGTGCAGAGAATCCCTAAACCAGATAAATAATCCAGAGCATCAGTAGTCAAACTATTAAAGTCAAAAGTTTAAGAAAAAAAAAAAATGTTAGGCACTGGTGGGTGAGATAATGTATATGGGAAAATATTTATAAAATATTTATAAATGATGGCTAATTTCTCATCAGAAAGGAATTATATTAGTAAACAGCTGAAGGGGAAAAGAGAACTGTCAATTTAGAAGCCCTCATTCAGCAAAGTCATTCAAAAATGAAGGCACAATAAAATTTTTTAGATATTAAAAGGTGGGGAAATGTTTCTTTAAATATTTTACCTATAAGAAGTGTAAAAATAGTTTTCTTTTAGGGTGAAGTGAAATGATAGTACATGGAACTAAAGAACAATGGGAAGGAAGGAAAAACACTAGGAAGAATAAATATGAGGGTAGATGTAAAAGATTACTAATTTTTAAAGCATGAACTATAACCATGTGTGGTGAGGTTTATAACATACATGGGTGGGGGAAGGAGTTACTCAATATCTAGGTGGTTTATGTCTTCCATAGCTTGTGATTTCTATAAAGGATGTGTTTTTTTTTTCCTACAAGTTGCAAAATACTACAGAACTGATATCAAAAGAGAATGTCTGTTCTAAATTAACCAAAACATGAAAGATATCCATGCATCCTTATTTTTTTACATTTTCCTTCTTTTTATAAAAAAAAATCTCCTGTCTTAAGCTTTCTGCATATCACATAGTATTAGCTATATTTTGTGCAATATTTTACATATTAGAGTGTATCTGTATTTATCTAGCTCTGCCTCCTTAGCTAAATATATGTGTGTATATGTGTGTGTAAACGTGTGTGTGGGTAGATATATAGATCTATGTAGACAGATAAATAGGTAGAGATAGCTATAGAAAAAAATATGTTTCATGAGTAGATGCCTACAAATGCTAGAAAGTGATCTAATCAGTTGAACTTTGGGAAAAACCTCAGGAGTAATATCAGCATCAGCCAGATGCTGAATTTGAACACACACAACTTCCTATTGAAGTCTTCTGTGGAAACTCTATATTTCTTTGGATCAGTTATCTCTCGTAGAGCCATGGACTTTGCCTCGTCTGGACACAACAGAGGCCTCATCATCCTTCCTCTTACATTGGGCACTTATTATCAAACACCCTCTGTTGTGCTGCTTGAACTACCATCCAATTCCCCTGCAGTCAATCTCAAGTAAAACTGAAAGGCTATGTTAAAAGAGCACCAACCTTCAAAGTTGCATGTGGAAAATATTCATTTTCTCACTCTGTGATTGAAGTCAGAGATGTCTTACTGTCAGAATTCTCAAATGTCACTCCTTCTATGAGAGAGTAGAGGCCATAGGAAGTGTGTGAAACTTTCCTTTTAAAAGAACTCCAAGTGAATACTTAGTGGCAACAGAAGGTGCCAGGTTGAAAAATGAAAGCAACATTGCCTTGTAAAAAAAAATAATAATAATAAACCAAAAGTCAGGCGCTAGGATATCTGCTGGCCTGATTCTAATAATGATGATACCACTGGGTAATGGGGCATTAATATCTGGATCCCCACTTCAAAACTGTAAGTTAAAATGGTGACCTGGCTTAGGGGTCAAATGTTGAAAGACTTGATCTGTTAAGGGTGATAAATTAGAGATGAGTGCTGGCACCGGCATCCAGGAGGTTTGGCTCCATGTCTCACTTCTTTCATGATCCGTCTCTGTGTCCACACATTTCACATCTCTCAGGTTCCAATCCCTTGTCACAAATGAGGTGTTGAAATTGAGGAAGGCCAGAATTCTTTTCAAGGCTGAAATTTTATGAGTGAATTTTCTTTTTCATGGAGAATTCCGATTTCATGGGGGAGTTTTACATAAAACAAAAGAGTAGCTTATGGTCTGAATGACCTTTGAAGATTCTATGTTGGAGAGTCATTTAACATGGATTATTTTTATGTAATCTCAGTACAACCAGGTTTTTCTTAAGTGTTAGAGGTTTTGGGCTTTTTGTTTTGTTTTGTTTTGTTTTCTGTTTGGGACTGTGGTCTAACATAAGTTGGAATAACTGGCTATGTTTAAGGGCTTTATGTCACAGATACTAATCCTTCTATATTTAATTTTAAAAAAATGTCAATGGGGCCCTTTCTGGGGCTGCAGTGAGTTAAAGGGCAGCACTATGAAGCTATTAAGCCACTAACTGCAGTACAAGTTCGGTCCCAGGCCAGAGGGGTGACCCACATGGCATGAAACACTTGCCTGCTGATCCCCTGAGCAGTGTATTTCTCTCAGTCTGCCTGTTCTGCTCCCTACTCTGTCTCTGGTGAATCCTCTCCTCCCCTATACTTCTGGCCTGTGCCCTAGTTCTCTATGTATAAATAAATAAATATTTTTTTAAATGTCAATGATTTTGTTGTCTACTGTGGAAAATTGGACTATGCAAATTTTTCATGAATTTATTTAAATTAGAAATTAATGAATTAATAACAGATTCATTCACTTGGTCTTATACTTTCCAAAGCATTATAGAAAATTTAGGGTTTGATTTATAATTACAACAGATTTAAACATTCACTTTTAAGGAAAACTAATTACTGTTGAACCCATGTACAGATTTAGCTAACTAAAATACTTCAAACTTTTAAATTTAATGTGTGCATTTAATATATTTGAGTTTCTTTTAGTTGTTTCAATTATTTGATGAGCCTTACTATCAAGTTAATAATGCTTATATATTTTATTAAAAAATTACATAAATACAACTATTTTAAGTTTTCTTAACCATACACAAGCATAGTAAAATTTCAACTTAAAACACACCTAAATTAATTCCTCAATTTTACATTTGAATTTGTAATTGCAAGACTATACAGTGACTGTTAAATTAAAAGCTGGCATATTATAAACACATGAAGAAATATATTCTTTGTTTTTATGATTTCATGTTCTTAAATATTTTTATGTATCTTACTATTCATATGATTGTGGTTAAAAATATTACCCATGGGCCCTCCCTAGTGGTGCAGCGGGTTAAAGCACAGCACTAAGAAGCTTAAGCCACTTCTGCATGAATTGGATCCCCACTGGCCCCGGAGGTGACCACATGGCACTGCAGACCTCCCCTGGCCCACCTCCGGCTCCCCTCAGCAGTGTACTTTGTTGATCTGCCTGTTCTGTGCCCTGCTCTCTCTCTGGTGAATCCTCTCACCCTCCCCATCTCTGGTCTGTACCCCAGTTCTGTACGAATAAATAAATAAATCTTAAAAAAAAAATTACCCACTAAGAAAAGTATTATGAGACCTTATGCAGTTTAGAAAATATAAGCTAATGGAAATCAAGTAATGAAAAAGATACTCATACAAGATATGCATAGATGTGAAGATTTGTGGATAAATTATCTTGACCACATTTGTTAGATTGAATCCATTAATATAGTCACTATAGTTTAGATAACTTAGAAAAGGAATGGGTCATAAAACACTGTCATTATAAAGCAGAGCCACTAGCCAAAGGGTGAAAATATTTCTACACAGCATATTCAACAATGGGCTAATATCTAATACCTGCAAATAACTCATTCAACTTAACAAAAAGAAAACATAAAATCCAATCAAAAAGTCAAGAGAAAAGGGCCCTCCCTGGTGGTGCATCAGGTTAAAGTACAGCACTGTGAAACTTGCAGCAGCCACTTCAGCATGAGTTCCATCCCCAGCCAGGGAGGTGAACCACATGTTGTGGCAGAACTCTATTGACCTGCCCACTGCTCCCCTCAAAAGTGTACTTCATAGATTTGCCTATTCTGACCCCCGATCTGCCTCTGGTGAATCCTCTCACTGTCCCTGCACCTTTGGCCTATACCACAATTTTGTCCATAAATAAATCTTTAAAAAAAATCAACAGAACTATTAAATAGATATTTTTCCAAAGAAGACATAGAGGTGGCCAACATTTACATGAAAAAGTGTTCATTAGCAATTATCATCAGAGAATCACAAATCAAAACCACAACTAGATTCCAGCTCATGGAATGAAAATGTTCTATTTAAGAAAGAACTGAGACAAATGTTGTTTGGAGGGTATGGAAAAAAGTAACCTTCATCCACTGTTAGTGAGAATGTGAACAGGTTCACCCCCTATGGAAAACAGTCCAAAGGCTCCTAAAAATATAAAAACAGATCTAACACATAATCTAGCAATGTTATGTCTTGGTATTAATCCAAAGATCCAACAATTCAACTCGTTGGTATTTAATTGAGTCCAGAGAATGAAAAATCAGTGATTGAAAGAGGCGTGCATATTTCTATGTTTGTTGTATCAGTATTTACAATGAATGATGAGTGATAGAAATAGCCTAGGTCCCCCAAGGGAAAATAAGTCCAAATAAGGATAAAGATGATGTGGTGTAGATACACAATGGAAAACTACTCAGCTATAAAAAGAGATGATATCTTGTCATTGGGAATAACATGGATGGAAGTGGAGGAGCTTATGCTAAATGTAATAAATATGAACAACAACAAACATCAGGTCACTCACTTACATATGGAATGCAGAGAAGCACAACAAAGGATGGGAAATAAGGAAGATGCACCTCAAAATACTGTATCTTTTGAAAATTCAAAAATATATATTAAAAAGGGGAAAGAGAAAACAAAACACTTGTAAAAAAATAATACATGATTTTGCTTTCTGTTATTGAGTAAATGGATACAACTCCTCCACCCCCAGTCACCAGAATAAATATGACAGTAACTCAAGCAAAAAAAAAAAAAAAATCCTAGAAACATGGCAGCAGAATTGAGGCTACTAGAGAGGAAGAGCAGGGCATATGAAATAAAGAGGATAGAGGGCACAATGGACTTGATAGCAGAGGAATCCAAGTGGCAATTTGGTGGTAAGCGTGGAGTGGTAACATCCATCTAAAGAAGTAAACCTGTTCTCCTAAATCCTGTGTTCTAACCAATGTTACCATAGTTAAAAAAAAAAAAAAAAGTACAAATAAAAGTAAGTGGTCATATATATATATATATATAGTTTTTCAATGTGAGGCATTTTACTACCTAATTAAATTTATCCTTACACTAAACTCTGTTCTTCCAGTTGGACTATCATAGTATTTGATTTAGTTTGCACTTTTCAAGTTCTTAAAATGTACTTAAAAAATTAAAATGTACTTAAAATTACATAAAAAATACTTTTTCATGTAATTCTGAATGATACATTTAGAATGATAGAAATGTGCATTTGTAAAAAATGTTTTTCCTCTGTGCTGAGACAGAGTCACCTTTGAAAATACTACAAAAATTCCTCATTGATTCTCTACTGTCTTCCCGATAGTAGGGAAGGCCTTCTCACTAAGGGGTCATGAGGAAACCAGAGCTGAGCAAAGAAGCCAATTCATGTACTGTCCTCTTTACTCTAGTGACTGAGGTTGAGGGACGGTGTCACACATTTATTCAAGGAAGGAAAGCAAAATCATATGTTTTTTTCCCAAATGTTTTACTTCTTTTTCTTTTCCTTTTTCATATATATTTTTGAATTTTTAAAAAAATAAAGGCTCTTGAGATGCACCCTTTTTACTCCCCTATATGTAATGTTGTTTCTAAATCCTGCCCAGAAACTACTGAGCTTTAGGTAAAGGTATTCTTGGCATCTTTCCCCCAGAAATAAATTTTCACAAAATCTCAGATCAGACAACAATATATTAGTATTTATTTTTTTAGAATTAGTAAGAGCAACTAGGATATAAGTTTAGAATCTCTAGTCTGCTTGGGCCAGGAGCCAGGAATTCTTAATATTTATGTTGACAAGTACCTGGATGCATGATTATGAGCAATTTGCTTGTTCTCTTGGGGTGTAATATCTCATGTTACACATGAGGAGACTGAGTAGGTGCCATTATGATCTGAGCCTACTGTCTTCTTTCATAGTCTAAACTCCAATCTGAGTGTAAGCAACTGTACCAGACGCATATATCAAGAAGAGAGGAATTAAAATTAAGGGAGTAAAATTAAAGGCATGGGAAGCACAGGAAAATAAAAAGACTAAAGAAAGCTTAAACAGAGCAAAGAGATGGTAACGGTGGTTAAGGATTGGTGAGTCAGGTGCCCCCCACTCCAGAGTAGTGGGACCAATGGAAAACTGAGTGGTTATTCAGGATGTCTATTCTAACTGGATCCCAAAAAGTGGAAAAACAACCCTGGATGCCCTGTGGCCAACTTGATTAGGTGCAAGATGGAAATAATATAAACTCCATTTATCATTTGACACCACACCCCCTTTTATTGCTGGCTCCAACATTGTAGGTCCTCAACTCATCTCAGAGCTCATATGCAGTAATTGGGATTTTCCTTCTCCCTAGTGTATAGTTTTGTGGGCAAATAAGTGCAGATCATTTTACAGAAAGTCTAAAGGAATATCTTCAGTATACTAAGATGTCATTGTCACCTGGAGTGAGGCAAGGGGACTTTCTGTGCTAACTTAGGCTCTCTTCATTCACTGGGTTCTGATATGCTTAGTCTGTCATTTTGAGTAACTAAGTAATACGGTGACTTAAATGAAGTGTCTGCCTACCAGACCTACATATATTGTTTGTCTGTCAGTGCACAGTTGGTTAACCATTTAATTAAGGGTCAGAAAATGTTTTATTCAAATGGACCAGATGATAATTATCTTGAGGACTCTCCCTGGTGGTGCAGTGGATTAAAGCGCAAAACCGTGAGGCTGTCCAAAGCCACTGTGGCACGAATTGGATTCCTGGCCAGGGAGGTGACCCACATAGCACAGCAGATCTCTCCTGATGTACCGGCTGCCCCCCCTGAGTAGTGTATTTCAGTAGATCTGTCTGTTCTGCTCCCCACTCTGTCTCTGGTGCATCCTCTCTCCCTGCCTCCCTCACCTCTGGCCAGTACCCCAGTTCTTGTATGCGTGGATGAATAAATCTTAAAAAAAAAAACTAATTATCCTCTGTATCACCAGCCATATGATCTCTGTTGCTGTTGTCATGTGAAAGCAATATCAAAAACACATGTAAAAGGACAAGATGTTATTCCAATAGAAATATTGGAATAAATAAAACTATGCCAGATTTGGTCCATGGGCCAGAGATATTTGCATCCCTTAATTCTTTGCAAGAGACCTTTGCTCAGTTAGCCACTAACAAAAATTCCTTCATAAAAAAATAGTCTTATAGCTACTCCAGTCTGTGATTTATTATTTCTGTGTTCTCCTTGCCGTTTCACCTTTGCCATTTCATTGCTGCCACTAAAATTGGGGAATCCCTTCTATGATGTCACTATCCTTCAGCCACCACAAGGCTTGTCAGAAAGGCTATGTGGGAATTCTCAATACTAGGGTGCATGAAGAGTTATTTGGTCTCTGCTAGGTGGCATGCAAGGCTGTGGCAAAGGGTGAATAGTGAATAATAAAAACACACCAGCACTCCTAACTCCAGCATCTGACCAAACTGTAAGAGCCACCTCTACCAGATCAGTGTTAACATTCTGCTCCCTTGGTGTGACAATCTCAGAATCCCTTCCTAGGTGTACTATAAAGGGTTGTAATAAGTTGTGCAAAAAAAATATCAACTGAATCTTACAATGCCTTCAGTGTATAAGCAATCTCATTCTTGGCTAAGCTTTGTTCTCCTTATGCTGGACCTATAAGAATTTGAATCTAATTTTGAGGCTGAAGGCAGTAACTTGGAATGAGTTGTATGCTGAAAATACTTGACATCATCTTGCAAAGTAATAACATCAGTTGAGGTTACTTTAGGTCCTTAAATCAAAGACAACTAGTATCCCTGGGGAGCAAGGACTGTGTCCTCTCAAAGAGAGGTGTAATCTCTCAGCCCAGTTCCTGTGCTGATGTCATCCCACTGCTTGCTCCTAATGTATAAAATAAACCTCTGCTGAAGGCAGAGCAGGAAGACTTGCATCCGACTCTGATTCCCGTGTCTTCCTCGCCCCCCTTTCCCTTTTTTCTCCTTTTCCCCTTTTTTAGGAATCTCCACTCGCCGATACCTTCTCACCTTAGGGTCCTGCCTGTCTTGCCTCCAGACACCTCAATAGTTGGAGCTGTCTCCAACAGAGAGGCTCAAATATTTCAGATTAATCTGAATCCACTCACAGTCCTCATTACAGTTTTCAGAGTTCTACTCCTTGTCAGCCTGTGCTATCACATTTACACTAGAAACATGTTAAGCAGGGAATTCAACTTACTTTTTTATTCCACAGATTATAGAATCAAATTTCATGTCTGTTTTTCAGTAGCTCAATCCCATTGCTTCATCACAAACTCTTACAGGGTCATTATAGAATCATGTTCATATTTTGAGCTGAACATTTAAAGACAGGAGCTTGTCAGTTTCTCCCTGTAGACTCTCCAAGATAGGCAAAAGCTACCTTGCCATTCACCACCCAACCCTTCAGACCTCAGATTCATGTCTACCATGAAAGCTTAGCTTGGCATCTTCAAGGTCAGCATGGATAGGCACATCATCGCAGTTTGCAATGGAATGATTTCTGCGACTGTAGGTCACTGTATAGCATGAGGTACCAGTATCCCACACTCTACTGGCAATGAGATCACAATAGCCCTGAGACTCAATTAGCTCATATAACCAATTTTGGACTTGTTTCTGGGGACATTTCAGGTATGATGCTGCTGCATCATATAGTGTTCAGTCAGGCCATTCCAAACATCTCAAGAAGACAGAGGTTTAACAAAGAATTGGGGATGTCGAAAAGCTAGAAAAACAACAGAAAATATGAAGAGGGCTAACAGATTAAAGACATAGGTTGTTATCATTTAACATTCAAGAATCTGCTCTTTGTCTGGCTGTAATTGCTGATGACGTGCTCAGAAGCTGTTGGTAGTGTCCTGAAGCCACACCATTGCTGCTAAGAGAAACTGTGCTCCATGATGCCACTGATTCTGTGCTCCAGTATCCACAGAATCTGAATTCCATGATGCCACGGAACCTGCCTCCTGTGCTGCTGCCTTTGGTCACACTCCTGTTCTCAATGCTGCTGCTTTTTTCTCTGCCTAAGGAGTGAAATAAACAGCAAGCAAAAAAGAAACATACCTCCCCACAAAAAGCAAACCCTCCACTTTGACTATAGAAATAATCGTTCACCGATAGTTCCCATTGACAGAATCCAACAGGAAACCAGCTGGCAAGAAGATCTGAAAACAGTGCTCAAGATTTAGCTCCAGGTGTAGAAAGAATAGTAAAAGCAAGTAAATGTGGTGTCAGGAGACAACAGACAATATCTGGGACTACAAGGGCTTTAGAAGAGCTGTATGGACTGCTTTGGGCTGCTTAAAATGCTGGAACAGCCTGTGCTATTTTACATGCATAACTATCACTGGATTCAGTTGTCCAAACATTTTTTTGCTTTTCACACGATATTGCCAGTGATTTTTGTTTTATACATGGGAACTAAACCTTTTGGTATTTCGTTTTTGTGGTAACTGAAGCAATGAATTCATTATACTCTAGTTGGCTTTGTGGAATTCATTTTCTTCTTGTAACCAATCACTACAAATCTTCAAATGACAGATTCTTTCACCACTTCAATCCCCTGAGTCATTTATTATGGCTGCAAATGAGTAAATTGCTTGGGGCCCAATTTTGCTAGTGATATGCGAGAGTTAGACAAGTGAATGTAAATCCCCTACATATTGACTAAAAAAAAGAAAAGAAAAGAAAGAAATGGATCCTGTTTTCCTTTAGCTCTTTGCACTGTTAATCAAAGCTAATTAAAATGCAGTGGATTAAAGAAAATAGTACCCAGTTGGTCTTTTTTAATGAAGAACTGCCTATACTGAAGAATGTAAGAGATACAAATATAATCTCATACTAGCCTGATATTCTCAGTTTATTCTTTAAAAATTAGGTGCTAGTGTGTACAAGGAAATTTCCTATTTTTAGGGGATTTCACAAGGTATACAACATGCTAAACCAATAATTAAGTTGAGACAAAAATGTACAAAAGTAATAATAGTAATAAAATATCGAAGTAGGTATTATTCCCTGAATATTTTTAAGAACTTAATGGGTTACCACTACTCAACTAACTCTTTCTCTGCCATCAAAACCCACATTAGTTGGTAAGCCCTCGATAATATTGAACAGAGAGGCACTAATGTAGTATACTTAATCTCAGAATGTTTTATTGAATGAATGTGGTGCTTCCCTTGACCTGAATTATAGAGTAAACTTGATCTCTCATTTATGTAATCTAGATCCTTTTCCAAAATTGTCTAGTTATAGAGCAAATTTGACCACTCATTTATATAATCTAGATCCTTTTCCAAAATTGCTGTCTTCTTTGAACCCCACATTCAATTTACTGTCTTCCAACCCCTCAATAACCCACTGTGTAAGTTTGCAGGAGTTATTGGAATGATACAAAAAAATTTAAAAATGGGTGGCATATATTACTGGAAATGTAGTCTCTTGTGGTTTTTGGAAGCTAGAAGTCTGAAATCAAAGGGTGAGCAGGAACACACTCTGTTTTATGGTTTTGGGGGCAGTCAAATCTTGGCTCCTCTAGCTTCTGGTCTTGCTATTTCTTGGTTTGAAGGATGCATCACTCTGCTTACATACCATCTTCTCCCTATATGTCTTAATTGCACATTCGCCCTCTGTGTTGTGAAAATGTCTGAATTTCTGTTTCTGTGTCCAAATTTCCACTCTCCATGAGAACAGCAGTCAACATGGGTTAGGTCTAGTCTAATGAACTCATTTTCACTTGAGTACTTGTGTAAAAAACCTATTTTCCCATCTATTTCATTTCTTTACTGTCTCATTTTATGTAGACACTTTATATTTACCCCAGTACAATGACTTATTCCAACCTGTTGAGATGTATTTGAGCCCTGATACTGGCAGCCAAAATATTGCTAACTCATTCTATGACTCTTCACATTTGATCATCTTACCAGTAAGGTGCTTGTTGAGACAGTGAGTTCTATACTGTGGTCAGGGACAAAGTCCTTTTGCAAGATTGAATTTTCACTGTTATATCAGAAGCGCAATAGAAATTGTCTCTGACAAGGTACTACATGTTTGCACTACTACACGGATCCAAATAGTCACCATTCTTTGACCCTATTGCTACAATTTTTTTTAATGTCACTAATACATGTCTTGATGATATCTAAATACAGTGTATCTAATATATTCCTGTCATCAACACTGTCTGTTTTGGTTTAAAAATGAAAAAAAAAAGCCCTATTTCCAAATAAGGACACAATTTCAGATATTGAGATTAGAAATTTGACATATCGTTTTGGGAGAGGTAAAAATATAATCCATAATGTTCCTTTTCTAAAATAAATATTCAGAGCTATAATTTTCTTGTGGTCTTGGGCCTATTTAATTTACTGTGTCACCAGTTAGGCTAAAAACATTCTAGATTCCTGTAGGAGCTACTTTCTTGGCATTTGCTATGACACCAAAATTCAAAATGCCCTTGCCCCAAACCAGCTTGAGTACATAAAAATATTGCTATGTAATCACATATAACAAAATGGTAAAAATAATGTCTTAGCTGTAAGATATGCATCTATTAATCACAAAGGAGTCTGTTAAAAGCCTAAACAAAAAGTCAAATAGTGAAAATATTTCCTTGGCATTATGTCCATCATAATATTATGCACATAAAATAATGGAACTACTATAGAGAAAGCACTACTGATCATGGAAGACTACGGCTAAAACAGAAAGAATATATTTAGACTTTAAAATTTTCTTTCTGCTTTGTAAGGTGGAAAATTATGCAGAGTTTATGCAAATTCTGATCATTCCCTTTGTAAATACCCTTAGCCTACAAGCGAGTGTTTTTGATTTTTAAGAAGACAGAACAGGGTCCTCTATTCCAGGTGTCCTAGTTGCACTGTCCACAACTTACCAAACTTTCTATGAGAAGAGACTCCACTAACATCTAACCCACAGTCTCTTACATGGTGCAGTGCCCGGAAGAGAAGTCTAAATAAAATAAATTTGTAGATGAGCATGGAATCAGTAGATTCAAACACAAACATGTCATAACTATTCTGGAGCCTTACTTGACCTTCACTTTGTTCCCGGCTTCTCCCACTCCTCTTTAAAATATAGGCAGGTACCAACTGTCTCATTACTCAGGGTTTATTAAAAATGAAACCCCGGGCCCTCCCTGGTGGCACAGCGGGTTAAAGCACAGCCCTGAGAATCTAAAGCCGCTTCCGCATGAGTTCGAT